>NC_090276.1:25238750-25602500 GCF_040414725.1 Anabrus simplex | reverse complement strand
AATGAATAAAGCCTCCATCCAGGGGAGGGCAAGAATAGGAATTGTGCCGGCTGCCGAAGCCTGTCGCACTCTTCTAGGGCAATGATTAATGACTGAGAGATGAAATGTAGTGATATTGGAGAGTGTTCCTGGAATGAATGATGACATGGAAAACCGGTGTGCTCGGAGGAAAACCTGTTACCCCTCCGCTTTTTCAAGCACAAATCTCTCATATATACAGATAAGTATGGTAAATAAATAAATATCTCCACTCACTTATATTTTCCTTATTTAACTCCAAGCGAAAGAAACTATCACTGCATCTAGGATTTGAACCAGTAGGAGATGAATCACATTCAGTTCTTTCTCGCCGGGTTGAGTATCTGTGAGAATACTGTCGTACGTCCTTTGTATTACATTGCTTTGGCATGGCCGTGTCCAGAATGGTCAGCCTTGATTTGATATACCTCAGGGTGGGTCAGAGCCGCTCATTCACTTTTTCTAGAGGAAATAAGCCTATTCTGCAAGTAGAGTTAATTTATTTTCAAATATTTTACTGCAACGAACTGCTTCATTCAGACTCTGCTCCTGCAGGACTGAGTGTCTCAGAGGGTTAAGATGATGACTTTCTGAGCCCAAGTTTGCAGGTTTGATCCTGCCTCAGTGCGGTGGTATTTGAAGGTGCCCAAACACATCATCCCTGTATCGGTAGGTTTAATGGCACGTAACAGAACTCCCATGAGACAAAATTCCGGCACCTCGGCGTCTCCGAAAATCGTAAATGCAGTAAGACCATCATTATCATTAATACACTATGCTCAAAGAGAAATGTCTGTGTAACTTATTTTTATTTGTGTATTTATTTACTTTTGGTTTTAGCAGTGGCGAAGTTAGGGCTTGTATTCCTCTCTTACACTTAGCCACATAAATTACAGCATGAAGAGATATGTAATATTCTGTTATAAAATCAAAGATAACTACGCTAAATAAAACAAATCTCAACATATAAACAAAATTACAGAAAATCCGGAGTATAAAGGTAAAAATATAAAGAGAAAAAGGCATAAAGGAAAACAAATACAAACTGAATAATATAAACCAATACATAAACAGTACAAAATGCGTAATAAAATAACGCTAATACAAGTATACTCATAAACAATGTTCAATGTACATGAGTTAAGTATAAATATTATGTACATTTACACAATAACAATAATAATAACCTAATATAAATGATAAGAAATAGCACTGTTCTTCAGCTCTGCAGTAAAATGACTTTGTTACTAGTCTGCATACCACAATACCACAACCTGTCATGCGTGACCAATCACACCAAAGAATCAGACTTAAATTTTGATAGAGTTCCTGACAGAAGCTAGAAGTGAATTCCCAAGTCGTGACCCAGCCACAACGAAGGATCTAATATACATTGAAGAGTGGTTGACGTGAATAGCAAGGCAAGTGCCAGATTTAGTGTTACAATTATGGAATGAGGACAAAAAATGGAATTTTAAAGAGATGTATTTGGCTAATTTTTCATTCAGTGTTCTATATATCGGCGTAAGTATATGAAACTTCCGTCGCCTGTCAGGTTTCAGCCAGGAAAGAGCTGTGTAGCTAGGGGTTATGTGAGCATCATAACTCAAGTTAAAGGCAAATCGAAGACCGTCCTTTACAAGGGGGAATATATGGGTAGGTGTCATGAAATGTGACGAAACTAGCATGTAGTAATAGACAATGGTATCAAATGACGTCTCCTTCGAAGTCGCGGCCTCACAGGCAAGAACAGACTCCATACATCACATATCCACCATATTCACCGGACATATCTCGATGACATTTTGCGCTCATCACCAAACTGAAAGAACCATTACGTGGGAGGCAGTTTGGGACACTAGAAGACACTGATATGCTGTGAAACATGAAAGTTACTTTGCACAGTAGAATGCGCCATAAAATCTGCTACCGCAACGCATACTACCCTACGAAAACGACGTTCTTTGCTGCGGTTGAGTGGTAACAATAATAATAATTTCGTGTGGCTATTACTATCCGAGTGCAGCCCTTGTAAGGCAGACCCTCCGATGAGGGTGGGTGGCATCTGCCATGAGTAGGTAACTGCTTGTTAGTGTAGTGGAGGATTGTGTTATGTGTGGTGTGTGAGTTGCAGGGATGTAGGGGACAGCACAAACACCCAGCCTCCGGGCCACTGGAATTAACCAATGAAGGTTAAAATCCCCGACCCGGCCGGGAATCGAAGCCGGGACCCTCTGAACCGAAGGCCAGTCCGCTGACAATTCAGCCAACGAGTCGGACGGCTGAGTGGTTAAGACGCGGGATAGGACAGTGAAGGACTGCAGACACAAATTCTGCTAAATTCACGTTTTTAGGTCTGTGTAACGTTACGCACGTATTTTCAAACGGGAAACATATATTGTAATGAAAGACATGTACTCTATGAAATGAATGTCAGAATATTGATGTTCATTTTGTGGGAGATTTATGAACAGATACAAAAATTATTTCTACATGGGATAATTAATGATATACGTACAGTATTTGTATGACATGCCATCACTCCCGTGTGCTACTAGCAAACAAATTAATCCGCATGTTGACTGCGATCTTTTGCACATGATGCCGGATGGTATTTGAAACATATAGGCAGGTGCAAGGGGTCAGTATTCATTGATTCATTGCACGTCTCCTGTTCGTTACTAGCAAATGGTGTTATGAGGCATATATATTCTGTACCTTTGTCATTAATTATTTCGTGCAGAAATAACGATCAGTATTTGTTTGTAAATCTCCCGCATTGTGAAAAGCAATATTCGGACTTTTAGTCAGAACAATACCTACATTTCGTTACAGTGGGTGGTCCTCGTATCAAAAAATGTGTGTATAAGTTCACTCCGAAGTTCTGGATCATCAAAGAGGAACTTTTCAGGCGAACTACTTCAAAGCCCCGGACGTTTTATAATCATCTCTGTCAGCATCAATTAGCACCTTAATATAAAGAACAAACATTTGTTTTGTCTTTGTTCCAAGTGCGTAGTGTGATCATCACCCACACGCTGCTAACTTCTTCATTAGAGACTCCGCGACGGTTCACGAAAATGAGAGAGAGCCGGTCGGTGGGCGACACATGTTGCCTCAATGGCCTGAGTCGCGGGAAGCCTAATCTGAAGGGGTGCTGGAGGAATACCTAGACCTGCCTACCCTGACTCTCACAGCGGCTCACGCAGACTCGCATCCTGGAGCCTAGTGTGAAAGTCGGTTATATGACGTGGTCACGTAATCAGTGTGATTGTCAGTGAGTGTACTAACCAGAAGACAAGTGGTTAGTGGGACCATACAAAATTTTCCCATACAAGGACTCTTTGATTTATGATATAATAGGCCTGACAAAAGAAAAAATAGTGCTCGTCTAGAAGCTCTTCTCAGTGGTCAAGTGCTTCTTCCAGAACCAGAATATTCCAGGATTGTGTGCTCGAATCCAATAGAGGTAGTGGGAAATTTAAAGGGAAGTCAGTGCAATAAGACGTTGGTATTTCAAAGAACTCCATGACACATTTTGCGTTTACATGAAATCACCCTAATTTGGTAGCGTGGTATGGACTGCATAGTTGTAAGCTTGTATTCTGGAAGTGGTAGGTTCGTACCCCACTCTTGGCAGCTCTGAAGATATTTTCCCAAGTATTCCCGTTTCCACACAAAGCAAACGCTGGGGCTGTACCGTAATTGGGGCCAAGACTGCTTCTTCTTCCCGGTCCGACACTTTTCCTATCCATCGGTGCCGAAAAATTACCTGACTTAGTGAAATGTCAAATCACTAGAAAATTGAAAAAACACCCGTTGAAGTTCAAATTTTTTGCCATCTGGTGAAACCAAACGGGTCGTCGAAATCGATCAGCAGTGAGCCTGAATTGTGTCAAATCAAAATGTCTACAATACGTTAGCTGAGGCTATATTATCATTATTACTATAAAATTGTGGGGAATCTTCAACTGCAGATACTAAATGATGCAGTCATAATTCTGGAGTGAAACAAACTGAGCTCTATACAGCCTATTATTTCAATCGCGGAAGCATCTTTGAAATATGACTTCATCATCTCAAATTCACCAA
Organism: Anabrus simplex; assembly: GCF_040414725.1. Taxonomy (NCBI): domain Eukaryota; kingdom Metazoa; phylum Arthropoda; class Insecta; order Orthoptera; family Tettigoniidae; genus Anabrus; species Anabrus simplex. The sequence goes on along the minus strand of NC_090276.1, from coordinate 25,598,390 downwards.
ATTAATAGAAGATAATAAGTTATCTTTTCTCCTGCGGAAGCATCTAGTTTCTGCCAGTTCCAGGCAAAATTTGCTTTACCAACGTCTTGGGAACGCCCAGCTCTTTATAGTATTTATGGTCAACTCAATTGTGCAATTGTGCAAGTTCAGGACAGATGATGCAACAATAACAGGTTCAGTGAGTAGAGATTAAGTATAGCAGTGCAGCAAGTTCTGTTTTGTTGCAGAACACACGACTACGTCCCAATGTCAAACTTGACTCTCTTCAAAATAATTGTATTTAGTAACTGTAAACATTGGTTAACGAACCGGTCTCATAGTGTAAGATAGAGTGCCTGCTTCATTCCGGAGGCCCCGGGTTGTATTTATGGCCAGGTCAGCAACTTTTACCTGGATCTGAGGGCTGGTTCGAGATCCACTCAGCTTATTTGATTACACTTGAGGAGCTAACCAATGGTGAAATAGAGGACCTGGTCTAGAAAGCCAAAAATAACGGCCGAGATGTTTCGTCGTGCTGACCACACAACACCTGGTAATCTGCAGGCCTTCAGGTTGAGCAGCGGTCGCTCGGTAATCAAGGCCAATCATGATTGTAGCGCCATGGGAACTGGTTTGCTTTGGTTTGGTTTTGTAAGATAACGAGGTAACAGATGAAGACTAGTATTTCGTATTCTTAAAGAAAAGCTTTCTTTGATTATTATTATTATTATTATTATTATTATTATTATTATTATTATTATTATTATTATTATTATTATTATTATTATTATTATTATGCCAACTTATACTTGTGTGGCACCGTGTGAACGGGTTCAGTGGTTTTAATGTGGTGGGCCCCAAAGGCCTGACAAGAAAATTGAAGATCTACTAACAACTTCGAGTGTTTAGTGAGAGTGGCTTAAAAATGTTAAGGTTTATTCTCCCATCGTTATAAATTTGTATCTTTGTTCCTGAATCTAGGAACTAGGTGGCCATTGGAGAAGAGTACTCTAAGTATATTCGGATCTGGTCGTGACAAGAACATATATTGTCACGTTTGTTTCCCTTGTCCTCGTAGGTAATCAAGGCATTAATACCTTTCTACTATTCTTTAGTTTCTTAACTACTTATGTCTTCCTCTTGCTAAGGAACACTCAAGCGCGAGTGTAAAAATATATGATATATCTGATTGTTCTCCATCTTCAACTGTTGTATCGCTCGTTTGTGAACTTAGTCGTAACCACTCAAATCTTCTCTAGAGTGAAGTTGGGCTAACATAATCTAACTATCCAATATTTTCACATCTTCTCACTCATTCATTGGTTTCGGTATTAACCCATTGTTGAATTCAGAATTTGTTAATTACAAGCACGTTAACTGTCAAAACAGACTGTTTGCATATTGCATCATGACCTCATGGTCGTTTCTTTAACTGTACCTTAAAATACACTTGTGATTATTTTCTTATGGCATCACCCGGAGGCGTCTGTTTTTTAACAATATTGTTAGTGTACGTTTACGAATTTCTTATTTATTTAATGAATGATTTTATAATTGCATCTAGATTATTTTTCTCTACCCTTCAATTATTCAATAATAATTAATCTTCATCCGCTCGTGCGGACGGCAACTTAGCTTCACATCATGTTTTGAGTATTTTAATTACGTTTTCTTCACTTCACCCGCAACACTTCAGAATAATTATCACTGCAATTCTGACAAAACTTCACAAACACAGTCTTGACCAAAAATATTTATTAAATCACTTAGAGAAATATTTATCACGTAAACCACAAAAATCTTCTAAATGAAGTCATTTCTCTTATCTCTTGGTTCGTAAAATGATAATATATTTTCAGTCCTTCAAGTTTACTTTCTGTAATATTTCATCCAAAAAATAGGTTTTTATATTAAAACGTATATAAAATGAAAAGCAGGTTTAGGTGTATGTACACACTTCAGAAAAATTAGGGGAACGTGTCTTGTAACGTCTGGTATGTGAACGTTAATTTGGTAGATGGGGTTCCAATGGTCGAACAATCAAGGGATGGCATGGCCAGCAGTGATTCCCGACCTTAATCCCATCGAGCATGTGTGGAATAGGCTTGATAGAAGTGTTCGTAGGCGTCCTCTTCCACCACAGAATCTCCAAGACCTCGAAGAGGCTCTCACTCAAGAATGGGACCTGATACCGCAACACCTCTGTCGACTTATACGGAGCATGCCACGTAGGTGTAAAACCCAGCCTGGAGGACTGTTATGACTTTGTTTTCGCCTCTATTTGGATATTTCCGTTTGTGTTCTGAAAATTAACGTGAATCCATAGATATTCTTTTGTATACTTCAACGGTAAAAAATAAAGGTTCAGTTGATAATATACATTGGTGTGAGGTATTGTTTCGTTGAGCATGGCATACATTCAAAAATATTTTCCCCTAATTTTTTTAACTGTGTATTTACATTTCTTACATTCGAATAATAGCTTCAGAATGGCTGTATTGTTGCGCCCTGCACAAAGAAAAGTAGGTTAGTATTTTCTGACGAAAGAAAGCCACATTTCAACGAAAAAATTAACAGGGAAAAATTTATGCCACCCTAGTTTACCGAAAGATGAATATAATTCCGAAATACTAGCAAAATGAAGTAAATATTCACTTACATCTTCTGTTGAGAGATGGAAAAATGGTTGTCGCTTCAGTTCGTAAGACGACAGCTTGGCAGTCACCGTCAGCTTTCTGATTGTATTAAGATGGTAAAGAGTAGTGGACGTGCTGAACTCGAACTCCGGCTAGCGACAAGATCACTAAATAAGGAATATCTGCCGCTCCCAGGCTTTTCTCAAGTCTCTGGCGAGAAATGGGTTACATAATACAAAAATGCGGCCAATCTTCCGTCTACGCGAGCGGATGAAGGTTAATAACCCAGAATTCTTTAACGTTTCGGGAATTTTATTATTCTCCTGACATTCTCTTATTTATTTATTTATTTATTTATTTATTTATTTATTTATTTATTTATTTATTTATTTATTTATGTTTATTTCTCTCTTTCTTTCTTTCTTTCTTTCTTTCGTGTTATTTCCGAAGTTGCAATCATTATAAAAAGCAAATCATGTTCTGTTCAGTGAGTGAAATAGAAATACGGAGCCAATATTCACACGATGTCAAACTCCAATAACAATCATCATAAAACTGATGCAGTGAGAGGACTGATTTTCTTGTTCAAAGCAAAGGGCGAGAGAAAGCCACATGTAGCCGTTATTGATGACGCTGGTTAAGAGGACTGCAACTAATATTGCTGAACTAGCATACGGTGTTGTTTACTGACAAATGTCGTATATATCTGTATAAAGCAATATGATTGCAGACACCGTGTTTACATGAACCACGTCTTATGAACAGTCCCGGCATCTCATTGATTTTCTGTGGTAATATTATACAAGAACACTGTACAGTGTGTATTAGATACATACGGATCAGGAAGTTCGCTTGCCTAAAGTAACAGGTGAAGTAGATTTTTAGGTCGAAATCCCGATGTGTCGGTAACCTGTCTGTTTTATCTGTACAGTGGGACTTTCTTCTCTTACATTTGTGCGATTTGTTATATTTATTGGTGTCAGAAGTACAAAATATGAGACACTAAAATATTTAAAGAAACGCAAGCATATAATGGACAAAAGTAACTTACACAAATATGTGTTCATCAAGTGACTTCAAACAGTTCCCGTCCGAAACTTAGCCATTTCGAGAGCTCTTGAATTAGCTTGAGTCAAGTCGCTCATTGTATATCTGCATGGGCACGACGGACATGTTGGTTTGATTGAAATTCTCCACAATCCCATAGAGTTCTTGGTCGGAAAATAACACGTATATAATTTTCCCGTCGTTTTTGCAACTCCAGATCGCAGTCTGTTCAGAGACATTCAGATTGGCCAGTTCTGTGTGTGACTAGGTCGCAGAGATTACTCCGGTTCAATCCATTCAGACAAATCTGCAGTTCTTTCCTTCCACATGGCAACTGGTACTTTTGCAACTGTTCCCTTTAACGGTTGAGTAGTTTTTAGGAAGCTATTCCTAGATTTTAATCTCCTTTCAGCAGATCGATATCCGTAGAGTGGGTGTGATGACATAGTTGACTATTTTCTCCTTTCATTGTTAAGATATCAGATGGAGCCATCCCAGCCATATAGTTCACTTTATTGACGGAAGTGGCATCAAACAACCTGATCTAATCCTGTAACTCTCGTTTAAGTTAACATCAACCTGTTTTTCATGGGCTGACTTACACCACACAGGAATAGCATAAGGCCAGTGCGGTTGTGTCCCAGTTAGTCCCTACCAGTTCACGGAGAAGGCAGTTCTTTAAGGCACTGCTCCTTGTATGTAAGTGTACGGTGCAAGGCGACCCCTGGATATCTAGTATGGAAGTAGTGAACCAATAACTTATCTTTATATTGCTCGACTTATTTACCTTTATAACAGATTAATTGTAAGTGTGTTTACAGAACTTTTAAGAAATAAGTGACATATATTCCGTAAGTCCTCTATTTTTAAGGGTGACACTGAACCTGAATTTACATTACTTCATGAGAAGTTCTAAATAACTGAACAAGAGGCTGTGCGGTTTGGATCACGTAGCTAACAGCTTGTATTCTGGAGATAGTGAGTTCGAACCCCACTGTCGGCAGCCCTGGAGATTGTTTTTCCTGGTTCTCATTTTCACACCAGACAAATACTGGGGGTGTATCTTAACCCATTTGTTCGAATTATTTTATTTTTTATCTTTCTGATAATTTATTATGCTTTTGCTCATAGAGGATCCCGAAACTGCATAATTGTGTTAAAATTGTCTTGCTAAATTTGTAAGTACCTTTTTCAACATGTTCCATTAATGGAACAGTGGGCACGAACGGGTAGGGCGTTTCTTCAAGAACGAATTTTGCATTTACGTGAGTTTTCATGCATTTGCATTCATTAGTCCTCAATTGAAGACTAAATAAAATAAAAATACACTTTATTTACAACTTAAATATAGGAAATATTGTAATCAGCATGGAAACAAACAAGCTCTGCTGTCATTTCCTTATACTGTGCGCATCTGGAAGCAACTGCACGATTTTTTTTTTTTTTGGTCAAAACGCACTTCATCTGAAACTCTTCTGTTTACAAGGAAGACCTGCTTTGGAGATCGACCTAAGGAAGCTCTAGAACAGGGGTGGCAAACCTTTTCCAACTAGCGTGTCACTTAACGTCTTGTTTATTGCTTTTTTCTGTCTAGTGTGCCATGGGTTATTTTCCTTTAGAATAATCATAAACGCCTTCGTTTGACTTCGTTTAGTTATTTGATTGCATTCATTATATATAAATCCACTCGACTGAATGTTCTCCTTCTTGTTTCTTAAATACCCTCCAGGGTAGGGTTTTCCCTCGGACTCTCTTCCGCCTCAAGGGCAGTGTCCTGGAGCGTGACACTTTGGGCCGGGGGATACAACTGGGGAGGAGGACCTCGACTGAATGTTTCATGGGGATTTTGCTAAAATCACTGCAAATTACATTTTTAAAGGGGCAAATTTTAGAAATAAGATATATTTTTGCTTTAGCCTAATAAAATTTACAAAACATATGGCCTTTTTTAAATACAATTTGCCTTACGTCGCATGGACACAGATAGGTCTTATGACGACGATGGAATGGGAAAGCCCTATGAGAGGGAAGGAACGGGCCGTGGCCTTAATTAAGGTACAGCCCCAGAATTTGCCTGGTGTGAAAATGGGAAACCACGGAAAACCATCTTCAGGGCTGTCGACAGTAAGGTTCGAACCCACTATCTCCCGGATGCAAGCTCACTGCTGCGCGCCCCTAATCGCCCGGCCAACTCGCCCGGTGGCCAAAGAATTGATTGTGACGTATTTATTTATTAAAGCGTATGATGTTGAAATATGCTATGTCGGAAGATTATCGATCTATTTATTACATGTTAAAAAAATTAAAATATGTTAGTATGTCGTGTGGCGTGTCACAGAAGTCGTGTTCGCGTGTCACCTAGTGGCACGCGTGTCATAGGTTCGCCATTCCTGCTCTAGAACTATATATCTGAAGATATGGAACAGCTATCCTCCTAGTAAATGCCAGCAATCAAGTGGTTGGTCTTTATACTTTCTGGAAGAGCGATAAATCAACCAAGCATTATTCGTAGACACATTTAGGGGAAATGCAAAGAATGGCCTGTATCATTTCTTCATCCTTATGGAGACTAATGACCCCAAAATTTTCGTTGATGCGATCATCGCCACCCATGTACGTGTTTTAGTTCACTGTTGTTGCAGCCTGAGGAACATCACTTTTTCTCTTGAGTGATCTGTTCCACCTCCTTGCTGTTCCAAGAGGACTAAAGTTCGATTCACACATCTCCGGGACGTGACGGCGCTCTCCGTTTCCGTATGCGTCCTTTCCGACATGAATATTTCACGTCTGTTCTCACACTTCAGTTCCGTGCAGTTATAAGTCGGCAATCAAGTGTTCCATGATGAGTTTTCTTAGTGATGATAAACTGTTAATAATAGCTATAATCTTGGATGAAGAGGAGAAAGAGAGGAAGAAACAAGTGATTCCACAAACCAAGAGTTTGTCAATCCACAGCTCCAAAACTTACCCCCTCGTGGTGGGAATTCGACCAGAGAGGCTTTCTGCATAAGGGATAAGTTAAAAGATTATTTCTGCTCAGAAGCTGGTTCAGTACCGTGGCAAGAACACATATGAAAGATGTCGATAACGTCACTTAGTGAGTGGCTGAAGACCTTTCCGATATGCTAGTATATTAAGTTCTGAGAATGTCAATTTTTAGTAACATAATTAGTATATTATGATTATTATATTATTTTATATAGGCCTACTGTGTATGATTATACTCGTATAATTGTTATAACAGTTGTTTATAATGTTATGTTTATAACTATATTAAATTTGGATTGATATTCACATTGTCGCAGGTACATAGGCGTCGACTTGTTAAACATTTAGAAGGTGGGGGCGGTGGGGTTGTGCAATAAAGTGAGGTATTAGTAAATTATTTACTACAACTACTAGCGAAGAAGGTATTAATGGTATTAGTACACTACATTTGCTTTTAATTACTTGAAAAATTAAATAAATGAAATTGTTGATTAATTTTTAATGCCCCTGACTTTGTAGGTTGGGGGCCGAAAGTGCCTTGGCGCGATAAAGTCGGTGCCTATGTACAGACAGACTGATTTTCTTAATCTTAAGAGCAGAAAAAATTGGTTACCTACCTTCAGCTTCCATTTTCTCGCCAATTTCCTCCCATACACGCTTCTTCAAACCACTATCCATATATTTCGAATCAGCTGAATTATATAGAAAAGAGTGTGCCTTCACTAATTCAATCAGCAGCTCGTCCTTCATTTTGGGAGATAAAGTCCAAACGTACACAGATAACCTCAGTACTCTACGAAAGCAGAGAAGCAGGAAGGCGCGATGAGAGAAATCACGTCCGTGAAAGCAAGAAAATATCGTTGGCGAGCGAATACGTATTGCCGGCACGGATCACGGAGAAGCACTGAAGGTCACGGCGAATGACGTCAACGGAAGTGTATGAACTCATCCCTTCGTTTACATGGCGACGATATTTTATTTTCACGGAAGATGCCGTCACGGCACGGAAAGCGCCGTCACGTCCCGGAGATGTGTGAATCGACCTTAACTCTCCTGCCTGAGTCGAGGCTACGGTAGCAATATTGTTATTGTACCGGATAAGGGTAATCCCACCTTCAGCGTCTGTTAACTAATGATGTGATCCTCATCCCCTCTTGGCTAACTCTTTAGCATTCATCAGCTGAACTCCCCCTACCCTGTTTTGATGAACTGTTCCCGTACCATTATGTCCATTTTTCTAATAATAATGTTACTGGATTTACGTCCACCTAAGTAATTTTACGATTTTCGAAGACACCGAGGTGCCAGAATTTAGTTCCACAGGAGTTCCTTTACGTGCCACTAAATGTACCGTCACGAGGCTGACGTATTTGTGCACCTTCAAATACCACCAGACTGAGCCAGGATTGGTGTCAGAAGGCCAGCGCCTCAACAGTCTGAGCCACTCAGCCCGCCTTGTCCATTTTTCTGGAGTTCCTCCAAACGTTTGATTGAGGTGAAATAGTTGTCGAAGTAAATATTATAGCTGACGTCCTTCGGCAATAATGATACCATGTCCAGGACTACAGATCCACCTATACCAACTCCAATATCAGGTCTTGTGTTTCCTGTACTGGCTCCTTGACATGGATATGAACTGCGTAAGTCAACTGAATGGACACACTTTTCATCTGATGAAATTGTGTATTTTCCTTTCCCCAAAAGTAAACATTGCAATTCTGGGAGCCGCTAGAAATCGCACATTCGTCAGTGAAAACATTACTTCTGTCTTCTGAGCCATTGTTTGGAACTATTGCAGCATCCGTCCGCAAGCATCAAAACGTCTCTTCCAAATTATCATCTGATAATTCATTGACACTCAGTGGATGCCCACACCTCATTTTCAGATCAACTTTGATGTGTTTCCTCATGGTTGATTGCTGTATCCTCTATTCTGACGCACGTTTCCGTAAGGATTCCGTACGATGATTATCAGATGATTAAAGTACAGGCTTGAGCAACCTAGCAGGAAACATGAAGTGAGAAAAAAATAGGCTCCTCTGATACATATATATATGCTTTGGCCGGGTTTTGAAGGGATATAACATTTTTCACCTTTTTTTATATTGTGCATCCTCGGAGCGACGTACAAATTCTGAGAAGTCTGGCATACACCTGGAATCATCACGCCTGTTTACCTTCTCAATGAACTCAGTGTGAAGATAAGGAAACCCTCCAATTGTTGTTAGTGAATTTTTCGTTTCCTTCATTATACAAGAGTGCTCACAAAGTCCGAATACCCCTATTCATTTATTTATTTCTATTTTCAGATATCCATTGTTAACGACTTCGATTGTTGACAGCAGTTAGTGCAAAGATATTGAAAGAATGGCTGATACATGTTGTTATAGATTGAGGATCGTTTCCTGACCACTGTGTTGATTCATGAACGCAAAATTAGTGGCAAATCAATGAAAAATGTGAAGAACAATTTCTTTGCTCGGTTTGTGAACGCAGCATGGGAAAAGGAAGCCTTTTATAACGGGCAGTGATCGCGACGCGCCGAGCTGTAGAAGACCATCCACCAAACTTGACCTTTGTTCTGACGTGGAAAAATCTATCGAACAATCTCTGGTAGGGGATACAGGAATCAACCATGAGAAAACACATCAAAGTGGAACTGAAAATGAGGTGTGGGCATCCACTGAGTGTCAATGAATTATCAGATGATAATTTGGAAGAGACGTTTTGATGCTTGCGGACGGATGCTGCAACAGTTCCAAACAATGGCTCAGAAGACAGAAGTTATGTTCACTGACGAATGTGCGATTTATCGCGGCTCCCAGAATTGCAATGTTTACTTTTGGGGAAAGGAAAACACACACTTTCTTTTCAACAAATCGAGTGAAACCCACCTCACGTCATGATCTGGGCATCTGTTTGGCCCATATTTTTGATCGTTCTGTTAATCAGAACAGATACCTCCAGATGATCAATGACTGGCTCATCCTGCAGGTGCAAAATGCAGCAATCTTAGACGTTGTTTGGTTTCGACACGATGGGGCGCCGGCTCACTTCGTAGTGGCTGTTCCACAACGTCTGAACGTAGTCTTTTGGAATGGCTGGATTGCTCGACGATCGTACAATGATCCAGCTCCCATTCCACGGCCACCAAGGAACCCTGATCTAACCACACCCGATAAGGCACTCTGGGTTTACATCAAAGAACAGGTGAGGAAGCAGCGGTATGTTGGATCTAATGATCTGAAAAATGCGGTGTGCGAAGCTTTGCGGACACTGACCCTAAGAATTTTGCTTAATGTGAGCATCAGAACATGGCGGCATTTTCAGCTGTGCGCAGACCAAGAAAGGACGCATAGGGATGTTTTAGATTTTAAGGTGTAAGACGTAAGTAGAAACAAATAAATAACGAGTATATGTACTTTTATATCATGTCAGTTTGACTTTAATTTAATATAGGGGTATACGGACTTTTAGCGCACCCATAATACGTAGGCATGAATACAACCAGGAGAAACCCAACGTCCACACAAGTCAAATAGGCGATTCTATGGACAGAACAGGTGAAAACTACATCTAACAGAACCCTGAGTCAATAAAGCTGTGGCGGGGAAGTTTGGGTGCAATGGAGGTTACTAGGGGAAGCAGTTACATACCGGTAGGTCAAAAACCTTCACTGGATTTCTCATGTTTTTTGGTGAGCTTTTTAGTTGTGGAGGGATAAAAATCCTGGAATAGTCATTGACCCTCCCAGTCGAACAAGCTAGAGATTTATATCTGGAATTATTCTGGCAGAAATCACTGAAAGCTCCGAATAATATGGCATTCTTAAGCTTTTTAATGGTACACACATGCATAGAGATGGTGTCCCGATATGAACGACGCATGGCGTCCCACGACCTCGTCGCTTAACACGTTGCTGCAGGTAGACAGCCCGCTACTAGACTGTTGTGATTGAAATGGACACAGTGGTAGATGTATAGCAATACACAAACTGTGCCTTCAGCACTACCTGTTCACTCCATCCCCTCCTTTTCAGTACTGGAGTGGGGTAGTGTTGATATAGGGACACCATTTCTGTGCATGCTTGTACACACATATGCTTTAAGAAGTATTACCGCAATCACTTTTTGTAGGACAGTTCGCAGAATAGAAGAGGAACATAACGTATTTAATACTAGAAGTAACTACACAGGTAATGTTGTAGAGCTCCCCTTTAAACAGTTGGTGCCAATAAGAATGGAATGCTATTACACGTTTACCTTGACAGGTAGGTACGGGACCAGACCACTGGCCGTCCACCTCGCACTCAATCCCAGGCTGGCCTGTCAGTTTGTAGCCCCACGAACAACGGAAGACCGCACGTCCACCGTAACTCGTATTATGTTCTACAAGTGACAGGTGGGGATCGTCTAACTCCAGACTGGGGCAGATGATGGGCAGGCACTGGGGAATTGGTGACGACCACAAACCTGAAACACAGATTTCACGTCATTGTCAGTCTCATTGTGATAGAACAAACTTATATATAGGATATTCACGAACGAGTTGGTATTCAGTAGAAATGTAACGTCCAGTCTTTTCAATATTAAAATTTCCAAATGTACGCAGAGGCCACGCTATCTGCTGCCTGTTTGTGTGCATCTGAATGTAGATGAGTTCAGTTAACTTGTAAAGCGTGATGTATGTTTAAACGTTGAAAACACGTCTTAGCAAAGTAGGTGTCCCCATACAATGAAAACCTAAAATTAAGCATTTTCCTCAATTGTACCGAAAGTTGAAGGGATAAATGGCCGAAAAGGTTTCAAATTGTGAGCATTGGATAGCTCTATCAAAAAAATATATAAAATCACTTCCGGCCTAAATGCAGTTCCGGAAAAACAGCCTAAAATCGCTTCTCTATTTGCTCGTTTTCTTTTATATTCAAATTCTGGCCAAATTAACTTTTATACATAATTATTTGTGTAATATGTTGCGTGGTTCGATACACTCAGGCTCTTTTTGATTTTTTAAAAATATCCACACCGAATGTAGTTATAAGGGTTTAAGTGAAACAATGAATTGATTCACATTAGCGTTCGTAGTGGTGCTTAAGTGAAACAATGCATTGACTCGCATTAACGCTCTTAGTGGTTCCTAAGTGAAACAATGCACTGACTCGCATTAGCGCTCTTAGTGATGCTTCAGCGAAACAATGCATTGACTCGCATTAGCGCTCTTAGTGGTGCTTCAGCGAAACAATGCATTGACTCGCATTAACGCTCTTAGTGGTTCCTAAGTGAAACAATGCATTGACTCACATTAGCGCTCGTAGTGGTGATTAAGTGAAACAATGCATTGACTCACATTAACGCTCGTAGTGGTGCTTCAGCGAAACAATGCATTGACTCGCATTAGCGCTCTTAGTGATGCTTCAGCGAAACAATGCATTGACTCGCATTAACGCTCTTAGTGGTTCCTAAGTGAAACAATGCATTGACTCACATTAGCGCTCGTAGTGGTGCTTCAGCGAAACAATGCATTGACTCGCATTAGCGCTCTTAGTGGTGCTTCAGCGAAACAATGCATTGACTCGCATTAACGCTCTTAGTGGTTCCTAAGTGAAACAATGCATTGACTCACATTAGCGCTCGTAGTGGTGATTAAGTGAAACAATGCATTGACTCGCATTAGCGCTCTTAGTGGTGCTTCAGCGAAACAATGCATTGACTCGCATTAACGCTCTTAGTGGTTCCTAAGTGAAACAATGCATTGACTCGCATTAGCGCTCTTAGTGATGCTTCAGCGAAACAATGCATTGACTCGCATTAGCGCTCTTAGTGGTTCCTAAGTGAAACAATGCATTGACTCGCATTAGCGCTCTTAGTGGTGCTTCAGCGAAACAATGTATTGACTCGCATTAATGCTCGTAGTGGTGCTTAAGTGAAACAATGCATTGACTCCCAATAGCGCTCTTAGTGGTGCTTCAGCGAAACAATGCATTGACTCGCATTAATGCTCGTAGTGGTGCTTAAGTGAAACAATGCATTGACTCGCATTAGCGCTCTTAGTGGTTCCTAAGTGAAGCAATGCATTGACTCGCATTAGCGCTCGTAGTAGTGCTTAAGTGAAACAATGCATTGACTCACATTAGCGCTAGTAGTGGTGCTTAAGTGAAACAATCCATTGACTCACATCAGCGTTCGTAGTGGTACTTAAGTGAAACAATGGATTGACTCACATTAGCGCTCGTAGTGGTACTTAAGTGAAACAATACATTGACTCACATTAACTCTCGCAGTGGTGCTTAACTGGAACAATGCATTGACTCACATTAGCGCTCGTAGTGGTACTTACGTAAAACAATGCATTGACTCACATTAACTCTCGTAGTGGTGCTTAACTGGAACAATGCATTGACTCACATTAGCGCTCGTAGTGGTGCTTAAGTGAAACGATGCATTGACTCACATTAGCGCTCGTAGCGGTAGGAAAAGCAAACTGATAATCTAATCGATCGGATAATGATGATTAACAGGAGGATTGTAATTTTACGAATAAATAAAGAATATATTCTAAAATTTTATTATATTATTTATTATATTTCATTTACCTAAATTTCGCACCTCATATCTCTAGGATGTTTTCAACATTGAGTTACTTTACGTCGCACCGACACAGATAGGACTTAGGACGACGATGGGGGCAGGAAACGGGTAGGAATGGGAAGTAAGTGGCATGGCCTTAAGGCACAGCCCCAGCATTTGGCTAGTGTGAAAATGGGAAACCACGGAAACCCATCTTCAGGGCTGCCCGAATGTAAGCTCGCAGCAGCGCGTCCCTAATCACACGGCCAACTCTATCTGGCATCAATTGAAGATGAACCAACACACCCTGGAAGAATTGGAACACAGTACCCGCCAGGAAATAATTTGCTCTACTGAACGTTAACTATAGTTTCTAAAGAGATGCCGCACTATTTATACAACGATGGTGGCCGGTATCAGCACCTCCTTTTATAAAACTAGTAAGTAATCCCATAGTTGTGTCAGCGCCACTCTACGCGACCCGCATACGGCAACGAGCTCTGTTCGGTTCATTGTTTGTTATATCTCTCTGTAAAACTTCGTATCACTGAAATAACTATAAAAGCAATGTTTTTACTGCTCTTAGAAGTGAACAATTATTTAATTTAATTTCCGGGTTGAACCGTATTGTTGTTGTTGTTGTCTATACAACACGTACATTTTGCCGACGTTTCCAATACATTGCAGTATTCATTGTCAAGGTGACTGAAATACCCCTACTCGATCCGAGGTAATCAGTCTCCCAGGCAGAAGTGAAACTCGCATTAGCGCCCGTAGTGATGCTTAAGTGAAACAATGCACTGACTCACATTAGCGCTCGTAGAGGTGCTTAAGTGAAACAATGCACTGACTCACATTAGCGCTCGTAGTGGTGCTTAAGTGAAACAATGCATTGACTCACATTAGCGCTCGTAGTGGTGCTTAAGTGAAACAATGCATTGACTCACATTAGCGCTCGTAGTGGTGCTTAAGTGAAACAATTCATTGACTCACATTAGCGCCCGTAGTGATGCTTAAGTGAAACAATGCACTGACTCACATTAGCGCTCGTAGTGGTGCTTAAGTGAAACAATACAATGACTCACATTAGCGCTCGTAGTGGTGCTTAACTGGGGTATTTCAGTCGCCTTGACAAAGAATACTGCAATGTATCCGAAACGTCGGCAAACTGTACGTGATGTATAGACAACAACAACACGGTTCAACCCGGAAATTAAATTAAATATTTTTACTGGTGTTCATAATGTACCGTAAGTTTACTAAACCAGAATTATGTTTGGATAAGGGGTAGAGTATCGGCCATAAGATCGGAATTGCATGGGTTCAAAGCCGACCGAGGTAGACGGAATTTAGAATGGTGAAAAAAAGTCCATCGGGCACTCTATGACGGCATGTAACTTTCAAACCTGAAAACGCATTTTCTTTCGTTACGGCGCTGCGCACTTTCCCTAAGTCTATAGATTATGATTATTATTATTATTATTATTATTATTATTATTACTACTATTATTATTATTATTATTATTATTATTATTATTATTATTACTATTATTATTATTATTATTATTATTATTATTATTATTATTATTATTATTATTATTATTATTATTATTATTATTGCTGGTGAGACCTAGTGGTTACAGTGTTCTACGTCTTCTGATATGGGCTGGAGCAAATTTGTTACTTTCAACGACCTGCCTCAGTCTCATCCTCGGATTTGATGATACATGAATGTGACTAAGGTATCAGCGATGCTAGTAAATCTACGGATAGGGACTTCAAGAAAGGAAGAAGAATTAAGAGGTTAATATATTTGACTCGGAGTCTGATATTTGCGTTCTTTTCACGTGTATAAGTTCATACCATCAAGTCGTTTCACCATGAACATTCGGTTAATAGCATGCATAACTGGCTGTATGTTCTAACAGACCTAATGCCAAAAATGTTTATAAATATGAAATAGCGACATGTTTCATATGAGGCACATAATATCAAAAACCGTCAAATCCACTTATTGACAAAACTTAGTTACACTATTCTATTAACAGGTTTCAATGCAACCATGATTTTGGACCAAAACCTGTCAGATATGAGGCTGAGTTTCAATATCGGCAAATCCATCATCTGTAATGGCATTTACAGTGGCGCAGTCCGGTAAATCCCTATCAGCCCTTCCTGTGACTCCTACATGCCACACTGTTGAAGCCTTTCCTTCTCGTTGATTGAGGGGGTCAAAATTACTATCGAGACACTTCCAGTTTTTTTCTACTTTAGAAAAACAGGAAGATCTAGGACTTCAGACTGAAGAAATTGAACAAGATGTACGTGTAGTGTGAATGCTTTTTCATAATGCTTCTTGAACAGTGTTGTAAACAGAGGACACGTTCCGTTTTAAGGTGGTAATAAATGTCGGTTTTCAGATAGATTAATTAATTTAAACTAGTAATCATTCATTTTTAAAAGTGGTTATTGCATCGTACAGGTAACAGCACCTCTTTCAGGGTTACCCATATTTTCAAATCTTTCAAGCCTTTGTATTGAAACCCTCTAAATCCCGATTTTAGAATCAAACCCCGCCACATCCAACTTTGTTTCTAAAATAATTCAAAAGCCATATTCCATAAAATATTTATATTTTAAAATTGTACGCTAAGGATGCAATTTAAAATTGTGTCGTTAAACCTAGGAGGTTTGTGAACATAGTAGTGACAATATCGAAAGAAAGCAATATTTAATATGGTTAACAAGTACAATTGCATTAGAGTCACCCATAAAGTCTGTTACCTTTTGACAAATGTCGAGAAGTCGTTGGGGACCGTTGGTAAGGCGTTCTCTGTTGATGACTGCGACGGAGCGCACGACTGCGTGGAGTACAGATGCCATGTCAGGAAATCGGCGGCCTCGGAGGGGTTCGTTCAACTTCGGAAACAGGTCGAAGTCACAAGGACCCATGTCTGGTGAGTACGGAGGATGTATCAAGACCTCCCGATGCCACCGTTGCGGCCGTTTGATGAATGAAACCAGCCTCTACGGATAATTCCCGGAGAGTCCATCGATGATCTAAAGAAACCAGATCACTCACGATGTCAAACTGATCTTGAGGAATGGACGGCCGACCTGTACGGTGTAAATCCGCAATCTCACTCCGAACCGCACGATATGCCTTGACCCATCGTGCAACCGTCCTGTATGGTAATGCATTGTTGCCACAGGCTCCACGTATTCAAAATCAAAATCTCTTTATTTGCAAATGAGGTGTCTACCTCGGTGGCAAATGGTACACTAAAATACATTATTGTCAAGCACTAAATATTAAATTAACAAGAGAAGAAAATTTTCCTATAATACAATATTATACAATTTACGCTAACAATTTTTTATATTAAACACACAGCTCATCCTTAATAAATTTATATTGTTTACAAAATTCTACTTATAATAAATCCTGTACTACTTACAAATATAGTCAACTGATATACAGTATGTGGAATTACTTCAAATGATACTGTACAACTGGTATAAGATTAAAATTTACATTGCATTTATTTACCTTTTTTTCTTTACCCATTCTGGAACCTAAGTAGCATAACGACCTGCTGCGTCTTAACCAAAGCCCCTTTTGCCACCACTTTTCAGAGTTTCTGACAACATTATGATGCATTTTTGCCACTAGTAATCTTGATTTTAATCCGCAAACGCTGATGACCTTTTAGAAACATGCTTTAGAGCGGTGAAATCGACACTCTCCACTTCAACGCCTCACAACAACAACACTCCCAACTTGATTCCCATCAAATGCAGACTACACATTGACAACAGATCCATTTGACCGCTCCCATATCTTATTTGCGCATGCCCGATCTCCTGCGAGTGTCTGGACTAGGTTCTCTTTAATTTATTTACAGCCATCGTAATTATTCCGGGTAATGATTTATTTTGGACAGTTTCTTTCAATATGCCGAAAATTCAGGTAAATGGATTTAGAGGCTATTGATATCAGTAGCTTCATATCCACAATGTCTGTCAGGCGGTACGTACGTCAAATATTGGGGCCAAGGCCCCGAAGCAGTCCCGTTCGAATAGTAGTAGTAATACTAGTCATTCCACATATTGTGAACAACGCGTACAATATGTGTGAGTTTTTGTGACTTCATCGGCTGTAAATGGCATGCGGTGTTCTGTCAATGGCAGGTTCATTTTGTTTACATGGACATGCAATCATGAAGCAAAGTGAGGACAGGTGGATATTGACCGGGCTATTTACAAGCGCCCCTCAGTCAATAGTACGCAACAGGAGAGAGTAAGATTGATTTGAGCTATCAGTTCTCCTACCAGACCAATCTAAATGCAGGGTCACAAACCCTGTCTCGTCAACAGCTAACATAATCACACTACATGACCCTATGCACACCGTATTGAACTGTGTTCATACTGGGAAGTTCAGCGTCTCTGCGCACGAAATTAAGCCATGGAGATATCGAAATAATCGAGTGTCATATACAGGAAGTATCGTAATACACAGTCGACAAAAGAATTGAACAGAATATCATGTTCATTCAGTGATTAAAAAATCGAGTCAAGTTTACAAAGAACTTGGGAGTATGAGATCACTTATCACTATAACGTTGCATCCTGTCTGGGCTGGATATATTCACTGATTTGATTGAGAAGGGTGTCATAAAGCCATTGTGTCCTCTTCTGAGCCAAACTGGTCCACGAATGTTGTAACTAGCCGTTGATATCCTGGACGCTGGCACTGGGATGGAGTTGACATCCGAGTTGGTCCCACACGTGTTCTATTGGGGACAGATCTGGAGATCTTGGTGGCCACAGTTCATAGAGACACGCGCCGTAAATGGACGAGCGTTTTCCTATTGAAAAATAACACCACGCATGAGATGTAACACATGAGGGAGCAGAATGTCCGTGACGTGCCGTTGTGACGTCAGAGTTCCCTTTATCACTACTAGCGGTGACCTGAAGTCACACCCGATAGCCAGGCGTACCTACCGGTGTGTCTCCCCAAAACATTGGAAGAATGCGACCTTTCCCCTGGTCTCCGCTATACTCGCAGACGACGGTCATCCGGGGTAGCGCAGAATCGCGATTCATCGGTGAACACAATGCGATGCCATTCATCACCAGTCCATGCTTCCCTGTTACGGCACCACTCGAAACACAGCCGTTTGTGTTCTGATGTTAACGGCAGCCTACACATAGGACGGTAATTCCCTACTCCGGCTGGTGCTAGGGAATAGGGGGAATGTTTCAGGGACTCCATTACTTGTCCCCGGATGGCAAGCGCCGATGTGAAGCGGTTACGATGTGCTTGGTGCATAATACGGCGGTTACTCCCTTATGGTGGTCAGATGTGGTCGACCGGAAACTTGACGACTATTATGCCTGCCCCCAAGCTTCCATGCAGTCCAATATCAAACCACTGTCACATGCGATTGCCAGACATATCTGGATATTGCACGATTCGACCAGTCGGCCAAATGGAGACCCATAATGAGGTCTCTTTCAAACTCTGTCAGGTGCTGATATCCCAAACTACGTGGCATCTCCGTGTCCTTGACAGTGAACACTCAACATTTGACGCTGTTCACACCCCTGGTAGCAACACTAAACATGAACTGTATTAATGCAGTGTGGTGGACGTTCCACCTGTCAGAGAGAATTGCAACTCTACACACTCACCGATGATGTGTACGTCTACGAAGTTACATTGACATGTGACCATTTATTCTGGGTGTCTCAATTTATTTTTCAGACAGTTGCATGTTCACCAGTTTTATTGCAGTAATGGCAGAGTTTCTTACTAGCACACAAAGTCCTGAAAATGACCACCTCCGGCTTGACTGGAAGCATGCCATGGTTGTCTTGACACTCACATTTTTCAAACATATTTTTCTATGAGGCATTTGAAATATTTAAGTTACAAATTAATTTGGATTTTGATGGAGTTATACTTGAACCAGGGGCTGGCCGGTCGAGATGCAAAAGGTGTGCTCGGTTCGTCCGGAAGGACAAGGGTTCGAGTCCCCATGAGGAAATCGAAAAAAATAATAAATTATATTTCCAGTCCCGAAGGTGCACATGGTTTGAGGGGTCACACAGCCTGCACCGAAAGTGAGTACCAGGTTAATTTATGGTGATGAAGACGGTAGGGCGTAGAGCTAACCACTCTACCCCACCAAGTGCCGAGATTACGACTACCGAGCTCGATAGCTGCAGTCGCTTAAGTGCGGCCAGTATCCAGTATTCGGGAGATCGTGGGTTCGAACCCCACTGTCGGCAGCCCTGAAGATGGTTTTCCGTGGTTTCCCATTTTCACACCAGGCAAATGCTGGGGCTGTACCTTAATTAAGGCCACGGCCGCTTCCTTCCCACTCCTAGCCCATTCCTCCCTCATCGTCGCCATAAGACCTATCCGTGTCGGTGCGACGTAAAGCAAATAAAAAAAAAAAGAGATTACGACTAGTGGAAGCCTTTTATGGCTTTCACGGCTTGTATCGAGATGAGTTTTTATATATGAAACAATTGTTTGATTTATTTCCAATGTTAAGTTTAATATTGAATCATTGCACCACTCAATCTAGTGGAAGTCGTAATGTCAAGACATTGGAAATATTTATGTTGTGTGTGAATGTACGAGTATATGACGTTGCCTTGTGACTATGTATTTTGTGTTACACTACACGCCAAGGAATAGTTACACCTGTTTTTTTCCGCAAATATCATATTGATATCTATATTTCTTTAGTTACACTACATGGGTGTCAGTTGTTTCAACGTATCATTTTTATTCTTTTCTTATAGTAAAGTTTCGTGTTTCAGTATATTTTGTAATAATTGATTTTCATGGAATTGTTTGAGTTTTACTTCGTTGTCATATTGTTGTAAGCATTGCTACCGGAATATCTTCCAATTACGATGTATTTACCTATACTAATATTATAAAGAGGAAAAATTTGTTGGTTTGTAACGAATAAACTCAAAAACGACTGAACCGATTTTAAAAATTTCTTCACCTATAGAAAACTACATTGCGAACATGGGCTGTATTTTATTTTCAAAACAATTCGAAGTGGGGGACACGGGGCGAGATATAAAAATAATACGCTAATATAGGCAAAATATCGAATTTGTCGTATAAGGACGAGACAAAGCTCATTTTAAGCCCCTTGACGCAAAGAACAAAACTCGGTAAACCCTTCGGGTTCGAAAACCATGTTTGAAGGCCCTAAAACCAACCGTTATTGAGATATTGGAACTACACTACTCCTGCTCTAGGAATCGGATAAAGAAACGAACGGCCGTAACCATGGCAACATCAGCTCCAGGATTCTAGAGCAGCTACATTATGCATGTACGTTTGGGCATAGCTGCCAACCAAAATTGATACACATATGACTTACTATATGGAAAAAATAAACTGTTGTGTAAGACGCTCATAGCACTCCTTTGGGCGGGGATGGAAAAGGAGTGAAGTATAAAAATAATAGCCCCGGAGATCTCCGTAGTACAGCGACCAGCGGTTGCCGACGGGCCTCCGTTTTTACGTACTGGCTTAGGTTTCAGCATTTTGCGGAGTCTGTTACCTATAGTTTAAACTATTTTCTATTAAATCATGGAGTAGTAGGATCACTGATGCCATTAGTGTCGATATTTTGGTCCACTTTTACGATCATTGTAACCATGAAACCTATATACTGTACACAATTGTCAAGATGATGCGCCCATGACTTGCAAAAATTTCTCAACATTTGTACTCAGATTCATTATATGATGTGCGACATGACTGACAAGCCCGGAGAATTATAATTCTCGATAATTATAGTAGTTTCTTTTATGCATCCTTTATCATTTATAATAGTTATGAAATGTCGGATGAAACAAATACATTCAATAATATTTATATTTGTGGTACTATCGGGCGAAAGTATCCTTACACTAAACCTGCAGCTTTGTGAAGGGAGCAGGTATATCTAGGTAGGAATGAAGGAAAAACATGGTAGCAAAAGATCTTAAAGGTCGACGCTAATTAGGAGCTAATATTTAGAAGCCCCATGAAGAAAAGAAGAAGAAGATACACTATAATTCCAAACATGACAAGTAATTTCTACGTACTTAAGTAAATACACCAGTGATATAAATATCTAATGAAGCCAGTCACACCGATAGTATGAGTAACTAAAACCAGTTTCTGATAACCCGTACGAAGAACGGGTACTTCTGCTAGATAATAATAAGAGTAATAATAATAATAATAATAATAATAATAATAATAATAATAATAATAATAATAATAATAATAATAATAATGTTGTTGTTGTTGTTGTTGTTGTTAGAGTTATTTGTCCGTTGACTGGTTTGGTGCAATCTCCATATCACCCTATCCTGTGCTAACCTTTTCAGTTCAACGTAACTGCTACAACCTACACC
Organism: Anabrus simplex; assembly: GCF_040414725.1. Lineage (NCBI taxonomy): Eukaryota > Metazoa > Arthropoda > Insecta > Orthoptera > Tettigoniidae > Anabrus > Anabrus simplex. Next base: position 25,576,726 of record NC_090276.1, on the reverse strand, counting down.
TGCTCTAATCTGCTTTTCATATTCATACCTTGGTCTACCCCTACCGTTCTTACCACTTACACTTCCCTCGAAAACCAGCTGAAAAATTCCTGAATGTCTTAAGATATGTCCTGTCCTTTTATCTCATCTTCTGGTCAAATTTTATCGAAATCCATTTCCTCTCACCAATTCGATTCAGTATCACTTCATTCGTGATTCCATCTACACATCTCACCTTCTATAACACCACATTTCAAAAGCTTCTATTATATTTATTTCTAAGCTAGTTATTGTCTTTGATAGCTTCAAGAACGTCCAGTATTCAATATTCTAGAGATATTTGGTTCAAACCCTACTGTCGGCAGCCTAATGATGGATTTCCATGGTCGGAAAATCTCAGAGATTTTATTTATTCTGCTTGGATTTTCGGTCCCTTTCCAAATTCCTCTTTGATTTCCACTACTGCCTGTTCTATATAAGCTTTGAAAAGGAGAGGGTACTGCATGCTTGAGTCACACCTTTCTGGATTAATGATTATTTGTCGTAGTTCTGGATCCTTATAACTGCAGAGTGCTTTTTGTTCATATTATAGCTAACACTTATTTCTCAGTGTCTGGTCCCGAGCATCTTCAGAACTGTCCAATTACTATTACATAGTCAGTTGTATTTTTATAGCGTGGTTTTTATTTATTTATTTATTCGTATCAGAAGCATTAATACTATAAATACATATACATATATACTCTTACTGAATTATATACATTATATACAAAGTCACACTTATCAAAAAAACAAAGGTCTATACTACTTTTGCCCAGAAATTGGCGACATCCAGTGCATTTTCTGTTGCCTGAAGTAGATCGTGTACTGTGCATGTTTTAGGGCACCTACTACACTGCAACAAATGAGCCGTCGTCTGGATTGCACCACACTCACACAATGATGACTCGATGTTGAGACCCCACTTCTGCAGGTTGCTTTTACATCTTGTCACGCCTGCCTGTAATCTGTTCAGTGATCTCCAGGTACTCCATTTCTCCATGTGACCAGGTGATAATTCTTCACTTGGTGTCAACCATTCTTCGGAGCGAGTGCAGCGTGCGCGCCACATATCAGTTCGGGATTGCTGAGGTGTCCCATTAAGAGCCTCTGTTGTTCTGAGGAAACTTTTCCTTGATTTGAGTCTTGAAGTAACTGGCCTGTATCCATACAGAGGGTGAGCTTCAGAAGTTTCCGCCTTCTTCCTCTCGTTTTTTGCTGCAACCTCTCGACGGATATCAGGAGGGGAAATACCAGCAAGACTATACAATTTGTTCAACGGAGTTGGTTTTAGACAGCCGGTAATGATGCGACAGGTATCGTGACTTGTACCATACTGGGGATGCATATTGCGCTGCAGAGTAACATAGAGCAATGGAAGAGGTTCTCACAGTATTGGGATGTGCCCCCTGGTAGTACCCGTTATCTTCCTTATAATATTGTTTCTGGCTGACACTTTTTGCTTGGTGTTCGAGCAGTGTTTCTGGTAAGTTAGAGCACGATCAAGGGTAACTCCAAGATATTTTGGTGTACTGCAATGTTCTAATGTGGTTCCTTCCCAAGTGATTTTGAGAGTTCTGTTTGCCATTTTATTTTTGAGGTGGAAGGCACAAGTCTGGGTTTTACTGGGGTTTGGTCTCAGCTGATTCTCCTTGTAATAAGTAGACATCACTGAAAGTGCATTAGATAATTTCTCCTCAATAGCGTCAAAGCAGGTGTCTTGAGTGGTAATGGCACAGTCATCTGCATAGATAAAGCTCTGTGTTCCTTCGGGTAGCGGCTGGTCATTGGTGTAGATGTTGAACAATGATGGAGAGAGTACAGAACAGAACAGAATGAACGTGATGGAATGTTATAGAGTGCGCTACAAATTGTCACGCAGTTTAACGTGAAAATTCTGAAAATTTCTGTGAGTATATACACATGCAGAGGAGAAGTGTATTCCTTCCCGATCACCCTGGAGTTTTCCGTTCTGTATCGTATTTCAGTGTTTCATTCCGAGTTGCATGCTGGTAGAACGGAACGATTGCAGTCTCAGCTGTAAATTATTGCTAGCTACGGCTGAACACATTCTCTGAGATTAAGGAAATTGGCTCACATTAACGCCCCTTGCGATGGAATATAAATTACGGTAGCACACTCCAACCTTTTAAGTACAGGATATTTATACTAGAAGTTAGTAGTTTGAGAGTTGCGATAGGTGTCACGGAGTATCAGAGTACAGGGTGTTCAATTCATATTTCCAAGACCGGTGACTGAATCCTAGCCTAGGTACTGTACTTTCAAAAGGAAGGTAAGAATCTAGTCACCGCTCCCCACTTTGGATGGGGACGATAGAAGACATACCTTATTTATTTATTTATTTATTTATTTATTTATTTATTTATTTATTTATTTATTTATTTATTTATTTATTTATTTATTTATTTATTTATTTATTTATTTATTTATTTATTTATTTATTTATTTATTTATTTATTTATTTATGTATTTATTTATTTATTTATTTATTGATTTATTTATTTATTTATTTATTTATTTATTTTTTATTTCCGTTTTGTGTGAAGTAGGTAGGGCTGATAGCCCTCACTTACACTTAACCAGAACACACAATACATAGTAACATAATTTGAAAGTTCTTAAGACAGTATAAGTTATCTAGAAACTACCTAAATTAATGGAATAAATAGTATAAACATCTATATTCGTATTAAATTGTTTCATGAGAAACAGTTTTGTCTAGTGCGTCCGTCTGTTCTATTGGGCCGATTTAATTAATTTGTGTCTTGTTCTCTCCGGAATTACTTGCCGATTAATTATGGGGCATTGATAGGTTTATAAGTTCAGTCAACTTGAAGTAATTCGAAAATCAAATCACAAAATGACCACTTCACTAACAGCAGACGAAAGCTTAACCGTAGCCCGCAGTACAAACAGTACTTAACGGGTTGCATATATATGCAAGTAAAGATCTCGGCAAAGCTAAAGGATTAAAAATGACGGCGACTGCAGGAAAACCTGCAATTTAAAACAAAGGTGGTACACATACAGTATGAATTAATACTATCTAAGGGGGAAAATGGGGTAAGACACGTAAAACAACCGTAAGGTTGGGGGTTGGTAGGAAGTGACATGAAAATGCTATCGAAAACTACCAATATTTGCGTCGAATCAATAGTTTTCGGGGTCGCACCCTCTGGATGTTGTTTAAGTCCAAGTTCAGACTCCATTGGCAAGGATGGTCAGAAGGGATGAAAAAGAAAAATTCGAAATATCTGAGATTAGTGCTGAATCCACAGATCTCGAGTTCGCTTAACTAATTTGTGACGGTCCCAAGGGTAGTTGGAATCGTGTACATCTTATGTATAGCGCGATGCCTAAGTACATACAATTGTCACTGACTATTTTTATAATTTGTCTGAAAGGATAATCGACTTCCCAGAAAATATGGGCCGCAACAAGGACGAATTTCCACGCGAAACAAAATAATCCAAAACTTATAACACAACAGCAACTCCAAAACTACAAAATAGTTCGTAAAATACATGAAATGCTAATAACTTCGTCGTTTTACATCGCAAGCAGAGCGCACACATTTCCTTTTGTCAAGTCGTGCTCTTCACTTGAGACCACTCCCACTATCTTATGACGTCATCTTCCCATAATACCACGCGACATATTAGTGCAGCTTCAGCTCTCTATGTGATAAGTTGCTCTTCACAGCGTTAAACCACTTGAATGGATCAGCCGCATCGATTTAAAATCAAAACCTGCAATACGAGATTCGTGAAATATCGTAACAAGCAGATCAATGTTTGCGGAAAAACAAAATGTTATGATGTGAACAGGAGCCGGGAAATAGATTAGAATGACCCCCGAAACTTAAGAAAAATACAGCATGGGAATAGACGGACTCGCAGCGGTTACAGGTTTAGATAAATGTATACATAAACGTTGATTCGGAACTGCGTACGTTCCGAGCTATCAGACACTATCTTGGGCTAGAACCTCCGATGTTGCGAGTATCTTGCATGTACTGCCCGCCTCCTAACATGCTACAGGCTTGAGCTCGTCGTCGCATGGAGTTACGAAGAAGCTCAAGTATGCCCGATGTTGTATGTGTTGTGTGAAATGCCTTTAATATTCTGCCATGAAGTGTTGCTTCATCCTGCAGCAGGTTAAGATCAGGAGATCGTGGAGGCCAAGAATTGATGCTTTTTCCGCACCCATGTGTATAATTTTTCTTCCTCTATGTGTAAGGAATCCAGTCCTGAATTTATCATATATTTCTGAATTTTTAATAATTTTGTCGGGTAAACAACGAATATGCCACCAGTGACCTTTTACATGCCATCACCGTACAACGTGGAGTGCCGAATTGGCTTCATTCTTCGCCATTCAGCAACTTTTTCCAGGCTTTAACCTACGATATTGGGGTTAGGAAGCCAAAATTCTGCCGTTGATCCACAGGGAGATCTGGGAATGATCTAATGATTGAATGCAATGTTATACACAGATTTTCTCTGGGCCACCCTTTGAGAAGACTAAACCGGAAGAGTGGGTAATGGCCAGGGGAAGAGAGGGTGATAGGGGTTGCACCTAAGGTGTTTTCATATGTAAGGAGAGGAGCAAGTTGGCGTGCTTTTCATACCTTCTGTCAGTTCGAGTTACAGCAATAGTATCGCCAGTGCGGAGCTGCCAAACTTATTCAGATGTCTTGACCCCGTGGGTGGAGTCAGTTTCATGTTGTTGTTTGAATTATCAGTCCATAGACTGGTTTGATGCAGCTCTCTATGCCACCCTCTCCTGTACTAACCTTTTCATTTCTACGTAACTATTGCATCCTACATCTGCTCTAATCTGCTTGTCATATTCATACATTGGTCTACCCCTACCGTTCTTACCCTCTACACTTACTTCAAAAACCAACTGAACAAGTCCTGGGTGTCTTAAGATGTGTCCTATCATTCTATCTCTTCTTCTCGTCAAATTTAGCCAAATCGATCTCCTCTCACCAATTCGATTCAGTATCTCTTCATTCGTGATTCGATCTATCCATTTCACCTTCAGCATTCTTCTGTAACACCACATTTCAAAAGCTTCTATTCTCTTTCTTTCTGAGCTAGTTATCGTCCATGTTTCACTTCCATACAACGCCACGCTCCACACGAAAGTCTTCAAAAACATCTTTCTAATTCCGGTATCAATGTTTGAAGTGAGCAAATTTCTTTTCTTAAGAAAGCTCTTCCTTGCTTGTGCTAGTCTGCATTTTATGTCCTCCTTACTTCTGCCATCGTTAGTTATTTTACTACCCAAGTAACAATATTCATCTACTTCCTTTAAACTTCATATTAGGTTTAAAACAGCAGTGCCGTTTTATGAATTAATTCATTCAAATGTGCTCGAGTTACAATCGGCAAGCTGTGTTGTGTTATAGTGTTGGAGTACAATTTTTTCAAACGTGCGCCGGTTCATTTGGCAACCAAGGCGAGTGTGAAGAAGCAATGATGTTACTTTAACTTTAGACTGCCCGGAGTACAGGGGCCCGTGTCCACCAACCCACGCTCTTAACATGAGAGCAAATGGAGAGTCTCCCCTTTTAGTCACCCATTACTATAGGTAATTCACGTATACTGTAAACTGAACTGCTAGTCTTAGTTAGTAAACTCAGCATATAAAACACACGTCGATAGCTATCCATGTGTATCAGACACGATAAGATTGTAATGCATTTCTACATTAGGATTCAATCTATCCGAATGTAATATTGACAAGTTAAAATCCTGGACGTCAACAAATTGCCACAGGGAGATTACTTCGGCTAAGTCCATAAATAATTAAATTCTGTCCATCACGCTCCGCGTAGTGGAATTACTAAGTGTGAATGATAAATTGTCGGCACCAGCTCCGTATACGAGTCTCGCGTTCAGCTAGCCGCCCGCCAATTTCAGGATATAAACGCAAAATTCAGATTCAATAACTATCCGATACATCTGTCATTTCAAATGTAATTTCAACAGCTATGTACTCTCTAGTGTTTTATCGAATTCTCTCTATCCGTGTAGATCTGTGCAGGATTTAATTTATTTCACAGAAGTATGTGCATACACCGTGGGACAGCCAAAAATATCACCTCAAATAACTCAAATCGTTGAAGATATCGAATATCCATGTTCACTTTCGATAATGTAACCAAGGGATTCATTGTCAAACTTCAGCTGAGATAGTGGCAATAACTTTCTTTTTGACCTCGTATGTCTTATGTTTGGGAGTCATCCGAAAATTTTACGGCACGAAATTAGTGATGTAAAATGGGGTCACGACGTTACCTAGCAACCACGCAGGCTGTGATGTGAAGGACAGATGGATGACCTTGTCTGAAGAGATATAATGAAGGCTCTTTTATCAAAGGGGTCTCATTCTGTTATACTCTAGGGAACTCACTATTTAACACGTGGTAGTTTCATAAGCCTTCCGTAACACAGGGTTAGTATTATTAGCTGCCATCGTCGGGAGCCCTGGTTCGATTCCAGATACTGACAAAAATTTAAGAACGACAGGTATGTTGTTGGAATGGTACTGGCAGCTCACCTCCACTTGGGATGTGCCTGGGAAGAGCTGCACCACCTCGGGATGAGGATAAGAGTTTTGTCCACGGCAGGGCCTCTCAAATTCATAAAATCTCATGCGTGCAAACCGAGGCGCAGAGGTTCTGTGCATCGTGCATCGGTCCGTCTCGGCTCGGTTCGGACCAGCGTTTTGTGTCTCGGGGCGACTCGGCTAAGTTCGTCTCAACTCGGCCCGGATGGTGGAGCGCTACAAAGCAAGTGAGGAGGAGGGAGAAATGTGGAGCGAGCTAGGAAGACAGTCGCTATTGCTCAAAATCCACAAGTGGGGGTCTGCACTCTGGTCAACCTAGCGATGGTGTCTTTTGCACCTTGCACCTCGCAATGCACCGGTGTATGCACCCTGGATGGACCTTGCTTAATGGTTAGCGTGCTGGCCTTTGGTCCAGCGGGTCGCGGGTTCGATTCCCGAGCTGATCGTGGATTTTTCTTTCTTTGGTTAACTCCGATGGCTCGGGGACTGGGTGTGAGTGCAGTCTTTATAATTAGAAATTATTACAGGTAGGGCCCCATTCTCATAAACGCACAGGTCAACTCGAAAACCTGCACCACACCCCTCCGAACACCATAAGTCATTTTTTATAGACCCTGAGTCAGTTTTCCTCTTTCGATGCATTGCATCCTACAATTTTCAACTCCAAAATCCACACAGAAGCACACAACACATTTCTCGGGGCAATCCTAGGTGAAAGCTAGCTAGAGCTTGGTATCTCTCGGCAACGTTTCATTAGATGAAAATAAAATAATCGTTATCAGTTTCAGGTTCATTTGAAAGGAATATTAATGTCGATGTTTCTAGAAGGAAACCATAATCTAGTTTCATCGACTGAAAATGTTAAAAATATTTTAGCTCTTTAAGTCTTCAGGCTTTTTCAATCACTGCATTGTCCTACACAGGAGGCTTGCAGTGGTGTCTCAACGGCGCACTAGCGTCTTGGAAAAGTGTAGCGTTCCAACTGATGAGCCCACTGCTAAACTGGGGCGAAACGCTGGTAATTTTACGATTTAAAAATCCTAAATACCTAAGGAACTTAAATTTCTTAATAAAAATATTACAAATTAAGAGGATTCATTATTTTCAACATCCGACTAGTACTTCCAGAGATAAGAATCTTTTAACAAGCTTTGTTCGCCAGCCATTTGAGTGAACCGCAAAGGAGGTAGCCACGCGACGTATAAAACATATACACAAATATACAGCGGAGATTATAGAATTAATGGAAGGGGACATATCCCTACTAATGTTGCTATTTAACTTTTTTGGGGGGATAACTACTGTAGCTCCACGTGGACAAGAATATTATAGGTTCGCTTTTGCATACTGAGTGAATCCCAGGCTACACTGAATTCAATCAACGACAAGCACAATGTCTACACACTAGTTGCTTCTGTAACATCTGAGCTGTTAACTGCAAACAATAAACCATACTGTGCCGCCAAATCATAGCTGTCTGGCCACTTGTTTACAGTTTTGCCAGATTTGTCTGTGTTTCAGTTGAACAACCATTAAAATATATATACATAAAGATCATGACATCATAGCATCTTATACAGCGGTGTAGCCAACGGAGGGGTGGGGGTTACTGGGGATTAGTATACCCCATGGAATTTTTACAAGAAAGGGAACAGAAACAGATATTAAACAAGTGAAAGTTGACTCAATGTGTTGACTCCTTTGAACATTCACAGAGACATAATCGTAAAAACAACAGATCTGTTTAATCTATTTTCTAAGAAGAATCGAACGTTAGATTTTGGACTCTAATGTGAACTGTAAAACAGTTCACCTTGATCATATTGTCCTTGAGCTGAATTTTAATGTAATATTTTTTAGTGTCCTGCAATCTGAATATCAACATAATTCACTTGTATTAGTGTCCTTGTAGTAACACATACGCAAAAGCAACTACATTATGTTATATCCTAATTTTATAACTATGAACGCCCTCCCCCCACCAAAGAAATCGGTTGATCTTGGCTCGGATACTGGTCTTATAGGTATTCAACCAACATTAAATAGAGTAAAAATTAACTTACCCGACGCTTGGCAGGTGAGGTTTGATGTGCCATTTAACTTGAAGCCAATGGGGCACTGAAATATGGCCACGTGACCCAGACGACTTCCCTCGACTCTGGCAGTCAGATACGGATCGCTGTTGACGTCTATTGGTTCGCAGTGAACAGCTGAAAAGAAGGAAGGAAATAAAAAAGCTAGTTTAGATAATACACTCCTATACTGAATCTGCTGTCAAAATTGGAATAGATTTTAATATAGTGGAACATATTTCAACAGAAGACTAGAGTTACATATAAAGCCCGGATTTTTGTTCAGTAACAGGTTAAAATGCAAACTAATTAGGTTGGTAGGAAGTGTCGGCCACCAGCTCTTTCATAATGTAGTAAGAGTAACATAAATTAAAGGGGTTCTGATGGGCCGCACCTATAAAGCTTATGCAAACCCCATAGCGCAATCGTTGTGAATTTAGACTATGCATGCTACTCACTGCAGTAAGTTTGCATTCTAAGCTATTAATGCATCAAAATCCGGGCTCAAGTTATATATATGTGACTAAGATTTCTGCTGACATACAGTGGATAAAATAAGTATTCATACACTGCATGTGTGGCTTGCCACAAATACTTCATGCCCTAGTGTATGAATTACATTTCTTAACGAAGTGTGAAGAACCATCAACGGATAGAAAAGATGCAGTTTTTACAACAAAACAAAATGAATATAATTTCTTGTTTGCAAAATTAATATTCATACATGCTGAAACACTGTCCTCAAACACACATAGTTCGACAACAGTACTTCTTATGCATCCCCAGGGCAATAATAACTGCTTGAAGCCCTCGTGAAAGGGAGCTTTCAAGATTTGATGTGGTTTCGGCATTACGTTTCGACCATTCCTTCTTCAGATGATCAATGAATTCTTCTTTTGGCGTTCGTTTCCTTCATATTCGCTCCAACAATGCCCACATATTTTCTGTGGGATTGAGGTCCGGTAATTGTGGAGGCGTTGGAAGTTGCTCGCGAACATTATACAGCAACCATTCTCTAGTTATACAAGCCGTATGCTTGGTATCGTTGTCTTATTGAAAACAAACAAGTTCTCAAGATTTAATTTCGCAACACTGGCCAGCAGATTTTCACAGAATATGTTCACATATGCTGCAGCAGTCATATTACCCCTCAACAACAACAACCATTTCTTCCACGCCAGCTTAGCGCATGCATCCCCACACCATGGCATGACATGCTTGACAGTTGGTACAATGTTCTTAGGGTCAAGTTCTTGATTTGGTTTACGCCACGCATTCCTTTGCCCATCAGATCCAAACAGGTTAAACTGCTCTCATCCGAGAATACAACCTATTTTCCAGTATTTTATGAGTTTGTAGAGATATGAACGAGCAAACTTCAGTCTTGTCACCCTATTGCGCTGAATAATGAATGATTTGAGGTGTTACTTACTTGCTTGTTGCTCTTGCGACATCTTCAGCAAGCATTCGGACGCCCGAGTCCTTGCGCGTTTGTTGTACTACATATCGCGACTCTCGATCCGTTAGAACTCTAGGACGTCCAGACTTTTGCACATTTGCCGTAGACCTTGTTCGTTTGTATTTTTTCACAACATACTGGACAGTAGCATGCGAGAGGTTCAGTTTTTAGCAACGTTTCGATACCTAAGTCCCTCTTGCCATAAAGGAACAATTGCTTACTTCACAGCAGACTTCAACTCACACGATCGAAGTTCCATTCCTGTACACCCGTAGCTCCAGGCACTAATACTCACTCTTAAACTGGATACTCGATGAATGATTTGTTTTGAGCCGTCAGTCAGCGAGGTTTACATACCATACGTGACTGAGATCTATTGAAAGAAAACATTTTTGTGTGTGCTCTTAAACAATATGTACACTGTCACGTCTAAATTAATTACGTCAAACTGTAGTGATAGTATAAATCGCTTACCGTTAATTCCCGTTTGTCTACCGTTTCCATATATGTATGAATACTTATTTTATCCACTGTATATTGCCCCAATCCGATAGGTAAATCAAAACAATAATGGTAGAAACATGTTAACAGGAAAGCAAAAACCTTAAAGTATAAAATATAATTCTAGGATATTGTATCAATCAAGTTATTTTCATTACTTTTCTTATGCAAGATTCATCCTCTTATCTTCATACGTGTATCTCAACAGATACTGTGTCCAATTAAAATCATCATAATAATTTAGGATCGGGATGGGTTTTGTTTTGCATTTAGAGCATATGTCCGCCTCTGTGGTGTAGTGGTTAGCGTGATTAGCTGCCACCCCCGGAGGTCCGAGTTCGATTCCCAGCTCTGCCACGAAATTTGAAAAGTGGTACGAGGGCTGGAACGGGGTCTACTCAGCCTCGGGAGGTCAACTGAGTAGAGGTGGGTTCGATTCCCACCTCAGCCATCCTCGAAGTGGTTTTCCGTGGTTTCCCACTTCTCCTCCAGGCAAATGCCGGGATGGTACCTAACTTAAGACCACGGCCGCTTCCTTCCCTCTTCCTTGCCTGTCCCATCCGATCTTCCCATCCCTCCACAAGGCCCCTGTTCAGCATAGCAGGCGAGGCCGCCTGGGTGAGGTACTGGTCATTCTCCCCAGTTGTATCCCCGACCCAAAGTCTTAATCTCCAGGACACTGCCCTTGAGGCGGTAGAGGTGGGATCCCTCGCTGAGTCCGGGGGAAAAACCGACCCTGGAGGGTAAACAGATTACGAACAAACGTATGAGATCAAAATGGCATAAGCAAGGAGATAAAGACCTCACTGAATTAGGATCACCAAACAGATTACGAACGAACGATTTAGAGCATATAATGCAAACTTACTGAGGTGAGTACCAACGGCCGTAGCCGTGTTGAAACACCGGATCCCGTGAGATCTCCGAAGTTAAGCAACATTGGGCGTGGTCAGGAGTTGGATGGGTTACCACGCGCTGTTGGTGGAGGGTAAGGGAATGGAGGAGCGGAAAGGAACTGGCCACCCTACCGCACGTAAACTCCGGCTCAGGAACACCTCTGCGGAGGTTCGGACATGCCTTCGGGCAGAATAACCTTACCTTACCTACTGAGGTGGGTAGCAAGTATAGCCCAGTCTAGCCCAGACAAGAGTTCTGCTATGATATTTGCATAAACATTAGGTACCCGGCCTGTTAGAATCCCTAGGTGTTGTGTTGTGTTGTGTTTCAGTAGCATTTCCTTCACCTGGTGCTACTTTTATCTGACCTAGTTTCATATTTGTATCGGATTTATTTGTCTGTGTTTCGACTGCCATGGCCTTTGTCTCCTGTGCATTTATTTTCAGTTTGAGCTTCTCTAAAATTTTGCTTAACAATGGTTCGGTGTGGATTACTGTAGCCACGTCTTAGTTCGTGTAACGTCGGCAGCGGCTGAGTGGCCTAGTACAGTAAATGGTCCTGAGAGTCGGGATACTAGTTGCTATGGAATTCGACTGCGCATCTCGGACATAATCTGAGTCATGGCCCTTCTTGTGATCAGGGAGCTAAGACTATACCATCTAGCAGTAGTCCCTAACCCATTACAGGGGATAGCCTCACTAGGACTGAGCACAGTCAGAATATTTTAAGCATGCCTCAGAGCTATGCGAACCCGATGGAAAACACTTGGCGAACGAAATGGAATTCGATGTGGAGCTATCAATATGAATGGTGCTTATGGAATAAAGAAAGTCGGCAGCAAAGAAGATGCATCAGGGTGTGTTAGTGGTGGTGGTGGTGGTGGTGATTATTGTTTTGAGAGGAAGTAAATCTAGGCAACTGGAGTTAACAATACTCGGATAAAGGGAGGTAACGAAGAAGAGATTATAAAGTGTACTTGACGGGTATTAAAAAGAGAAGGACAGAGTGTGGGGTAGGACTATTTATCAGAATAGTATTACACGCAGCAAAGTTTTATTAGGCATGTAAGTGAGGAAGAAATATGGGTAGATTTGGCAGTTGCGGAAATTAGGACGAGAACTGTCCCAGTGTATTCTACATGTGAGGGTTCAGATGAAGATAAAGTTGACAATATTTTTGAAGCATTTAGTTACATCGTACTCAGGGACAATAGCAGGTATAGGATAGTACTAATGGGCGATTTCAATGCGAGAGTTGGAAGTAGAACTGAAGTTTACGAAAGGGTGATTGGTAAATATGGAGAAGATATCGAAGCTAATAGGAATGGGAAGCGTTTGCTGTACTTCTGTGCAGTGTGGAGTAATCAGTTACGAATACATTCTTCAAGCACAGGCTACACATGAGAGAGTAGGGGCACCAAATTCCGAAGAGATTATATCATAACCGACTTTGAATTCAGGAAATCTTCCGGGTATTTTCTGATCATATGGACCACTGTCTGATCTAAAGTGAACTAAGTATCTCGAAGTCTATTGTAGGGAAAGTAAAATCTGTCTGCAGGCGAATACCGGTACGAAATATCTAAGACAATACGGCGATTCTCTATTTCGGCGGTCAGATGAGGTCCACTGGAACCTTGACGACAAGTATGCCTGCCTTCACTTTCCCATGTAGTTCCATATCAGGCCTCCGACACATCCGAATACCCCACAAATCTGGATATTGCATGATTCAACCAGCCGGCCAAATGGAGACCCACAATGAGGTCCTCTTTTGAACTTTGTCAGATGCTGATAATGCTGTCTTAAACCAGTACGCAGCATCTCCGTTTCCTTTGCAGTGATCACCCAACATCTGTCGCTGTTCACGCCCCTTGTATACCATACCAAACCCCGTAACAACACTATACACGAACAACACTAATAAACTCTGATGGCCGTTCTGTCTGTCACAGATAATTGCAACTCTAATCATTGAAAAATCCACGGATGATGTCAACGTGTACGAAGTTACATTGATATCCGATCATTTCTTCTGGGTGCTCCCATTTTTAATCAGGCAGTGTAGAAATGTGTTTATTTTTACATAAATTTCCTAAAATTCTCACAGGATTTCGAACATTTTCATGCAAAATGTGATGACTTCACAAATATTATTGATTCTGATGGAAATACCAAAAAAATTAAAAATTTGTTACTGAATCTTGCTGAAATCTCCAAAAATTCTCATAGGCTTTAAAACATTTTTACGCACCACGTCACGTGTGTACAAAAATTGTTATTGGTTTTAACGTAATTCTAAAAAAATATACGGAATATTCCAAGGATGTTCAATAAATTTCAACAGTTTCCCCCACATCGTGATATTTTAACAACTTACTATTCAATTTGAAGGAATTCTTCGAAAATCGGTGAAAACTTTCAAAAATTGGTTTTGATTCTTACGGAAATTTTTCAGGATTCTCATAGGATTTCAAAAATGTTCTCGCACCTTATGATGATTTCACAAAAATGAATGATTTTGACTGAAATACAAAAAATTTTCAAAAACTTTCAATAAGTATTATTCAATTTTGCTTAAATTTCCGAAAATTCTTGTAGGGTTCAAAACATTTTCACCGACCACGTCACGATTTTACAAAAAATATTATTGGTTTTGATGGAAGTTTCAAAAAATTCTAAATTGTCTTCAAATATTATTGATTTATACGAAATTTTCGAAAAATTGTCAATAGATTTCAACAATTTTCTCCCCCATCGTGATGTGTTATCAAAACCTTCTATTGATTTTGACGTAACTTTTCAGAAATCATTTTGAACGTTTCATAAATTATTTTTGAATTTTACGGATAATTTCGAAAAATTCTCATGATCTCTTAATGAATCATAAGAGACCTTGAACAAATAGAGATATTACTAAATACAGTAACGAGCATCAATAATTTTATAACAGAATATTAAAATTTTTATGTCACAGTGCACGTACCTTCCACGTTCACAGTTATACTGTTCGTGAGGCCTCTTGGTGTAGCACACGTATAAACCCCGGAGTCCTGAGGTTTGCTGTAGTAAATAGAGAGTCTATATTTCCATTCACGTTCCTCTGTAGCTATCGCCCAACCTGAAACAAGTATTGGAAGGAACTATTCAGACTAACTCTCAGAGGCACACATAACAACGTAAAAATAAATACTTTCTTATACACTACCTGGTCGAAAGTATCGAGACACCCATATGTAATGAGGAATTGGACCCTAGATGTCACGAGAGGTCTAAATGCCAGTATAAAAGGGAGGGAGTATTGCATTGTCAGTACAGAAGTAGCAAAAGCAGAACGGATCAGTCAGGAGAGTTCAGTGACCTCGTTTGATATCACTTGAGTAATGAATCCATCAGGGCCATTTCAAGCCCTCTTAAGCGGCCCAAGTCGACTGTTAGTGGTGTAAATGTGAAGAGGAAACCCAAAGTAACAAGGGCAGCTAAACCAAGATCTAATTTAATGAAAGATGGGGACCATCGAGAATTGTGGAGGATACTTGTAAAAATTAGCAAGAAATCACTCGTGAGTTCCAATTGCAATGCTCTGTCGAGGATTTACATTCACTATTGGTACTCGTGAGAAAAAATGATGAAGTCATCAATACGTACACTGAATGGTCACTTTTGATACTCAAAAGTAATGTGCTGAACAGTATAATTCAATACTAAGCAGTCACAGTACGGGGTTGGTCACATACGCTACATCTTCCGTGGTCTGTTCTAACTAAATTACGCAAAACCAAATCTTCCATGGACAGCAAATCCTCTACTGGGATTCATCTTCGTCCTTCGTCAGAAGCATCAATCCTTGTTGAGTGCCACTTATCCATTCCGTTGTAGTCTATGTTGATAAGTCATTGTGCTGTTTTCACCGGAGGTGACAGTAATTTTAGGCGTTTGAATCTCACTGTTAAATTCTAAAGATTGGAAAGGACAGATTCCGGGAAAATTTTCAGAATTCTCGAACCAGGTTACATTTTCCCCCTCATGCTTGCAAGTTCATCATTAGGGAAAAAACTTGCAAATTTGTCTAACCAAGGCGCAATTGTATGTTACCCGCAAAACGGTTTTGCAGCGGCAGTTGCATAAACATTGGCGATCCGAATAACCAGAACTCCTCTAATGTATGCAACTCATTGACATTACTTTCAGGCGACTAGATGATACTTGGATCTTGTTCAAATATATTTTGCATTTTAACCTATTAATGCCTAAAAATCGTTTCGATATTCATCGTCATAGGTTGTTCTGACTTTCGGCAGCTCCTCCTCCCCCTCCATCGTTTCCTTTCTACCACTCCTTCCATTACCACTCATAAGCAATCATGTCCGACTCGTTGACTGAATGGTCAGCGTACTGGCCTTCGGTTCTGAGGGTCCTGGGTTCGACTCCCGGCCGGGTGGGGGATTTGAACCTTCATTGGTTAATTCCAATGGCCCGGGGAGAGCGTGTTTGTGCTGTCCCCAACATCCCTGCAACTAACACATCACACAGTTACCTACACATGGCAGATGCCGCCCACCCTCATCGGAGGGTCTTCCTTACAAGGGATGCACTCGGCTAGAAATAGCTACTCGAAATTATTATTGTACTATAAGCAATAATGTCGTAGACTTGTCCTACATAATTTTACGTTCTTGTCTTCGTACGAAATAAGCCCATTTACGGATACACAAACTATTTAGATGTTTTTACCTTGTCCTTTGGGCCAATATTCCTTCAGCCTTTTGAAAGAGATTTCCTTCTCTCTCTCTCTTTTGGCTGAGTTAATCCAGTGAATGTCTTCAGTAGCGTAACTTGCCGTTTGTAAATATTCGATATAAAAATACCCACATTTTGTATGATTTGTACCAATTAAATTCGCCGATCCGATTTATTGTGTCTGTTCTATCTTCACATCTGTTTCCATAGACTCTGACTACCTGACTTATCGATCTATCACGGTTCGTTTTTCCCATATAACCGTGATATTTTGAGCGCCATTTTCTAATGTGCCTGTGAATGTTTCAAAATTGTTTGATTTTTTGTTTGTTTATGAGCCTGTATTGTTCGCCTTTGATTTCTACGCCTAGAATATTCTGTACAACAGCATTATTTATTATCTATGTTTTCGATGCCTGCCGTACTTTCAAACATTAATGTTTCTGATCCGTTGACATGTTCAGATGATTATTATTAATTTTTTATTATTGGTATTATTATAACTATTTCACAACGTTGTGCCCAACTAAGAAGAAAGATTGAGAGTATTTGGCAGGTGAATTTGCTTTCTTCTGTTCCAAGAAGCTCTTCATCCTCTCGCTGAGCTTTTCTTGCGTTCTTCCTCCCATTCAGCGGCGGTTCTCATCTTAGGTTTTCAGCAAAATTATGTTTGTTCACCAACGTTCTAAATCCAGACCTTTTACACTTCGTTTCACTGTATGATGATTTGTTTGAAGGTCTTTCTACAATTTCGTTTATCCAATTATTCTTGAATTTTGGTGACTAGGCTTAATAAAATATTAAATCAAAGAGTTGCGTGAGAAATGAACAACTTAATTAAAATACAATGATATGAAATTACATCATTGGATATGGCCATAAAATTCCAATCGTCTCTTCTTTTCTAATGGTGTCCAAAATTTTCTCAGAAACTGGTGTTATTCAAGAGCCCTCCTTTTATTCCACATTCCTTGTATATATACTGGGCCAAAGAATGTTCTAAGGAATTTCTTTTCTTGTTTTCTAAAGTTTTAGTTAGTGATACGCCTGCAATGATCAAGGATTCTGATGCTTAGTTACAATGTTATAGTGCTTTAATTTGGCATTCCGAGATATTAATTTTTGTTGTAGCTGTTCGATGTGAATATCCTCATCATCATAATCATCATCATTATCCTTTAATTTCCAGTGGAACATAGGGCCTCCATAAAGAGTTGCCACCTCATTCTGTTCTTCACTAGTTCTGTTGTATCTTGCCTAATCTTGTTCATGGCTGTGAGTTCTCTGTCTATAGATCTTCTCCATGTCACCGTGATCTATCTTGTCTCCAACGGACATGTTCATTCCACCCCAAAGCTTGCTTTGCAATTGATCCTTCGTCCTGTCTCAGGCTGTTCCCTATCCGTTTCCACTCTCTCTTCCTGATCTCCTCCGCTGTTGCTCTCCGATTGGTTATTTTCCAATGTTTAGCGTTACATATCGTATTAGGTTACCATATTGCGAACATCGTCCTTGCGACTCGCAATGCCGATATGAGACAATACTCAGGGGAGAAATACTGACCCGCAACACATGTATCACTTAAAATGAAAATTCGTTAATAGAGTTCAGGCAGTACAGAACCTTTCTGGTCAGAGTTCTAAGCTGAAATATTATCACTCAGCGGGTTTTTACAAGCTTCTTTACGTCGCACCGATACAGGTAAGTCTTACAGCGACGATGGGATAGGAAAGGGCTAGGAGGGGGGAGGGAAATGGCCGTGGTTCTAACAAAGGTACAGCCCCAGCATTTGCCTCGTGTGAAAATGGGGAAACCACGGGAAACCATCATCGAGGCTACCGACAGTGGGGTTCAAACCCGCTATCTCCCGAGCAGTTTTTTCAATTTTTGCCATTTTGAAGCAATCATATATTTAGTTTTAATTTAGGTACGCAGTTCGTTTTTGTCTAAAACACTCAGTGGATCAAGCGCTTTCTTTTGAGGTAATAACTACTTAAATTGGTAGATTCTGAGAAAAGTTGAGTACATTTGTCTCCATGACGAAGATCTTTGAAGGACGTTTTAACAGTTCGGCGCGTAGTGTTGTTCCAAGGAACGTTTAATTCAATTTCTTTGTGTGATGTATTTTCAAGTGTTTTGTTGACATAATATTACATTCTATTACCACAGCAGATCATGTGCTTTATTTCATTAACTCGAAACTTTACAAATACATCCGTGAGGATAGTAACGAACAACACCATACTTTGTACATTGCGGGCGGAGCCAGCGGGAAACTGCTAGTAAAATGCTGATTTTTTCAGTGAACATTTTAAAACTGTTTACGGAGTCGGTACATCAGGTAATTTAATATAAATTTGACATTTTGTTACATTCACCGCGTATTAAACAGGACAAATTAACGTTTTAAAACTTAAGTCATCTCCTGAACAATGTTAAAGAGCTGTACATACAAGTGCCAGGTTCCTATTGATGTAATGGAAAGTCGCATGGTACGATCGGTCTATACTCCCGACCTACCAATGAGATTATCAAAACTAAACAAATGTAAAATTAACTTTCAGGCATTTATCACAAAATACTCACTAACAAGTGACCTTTAATTCATCCGGCTTAAAGTAGATTTATTTGAAATGCAAAGTCCACATGTGAATCACAGTTCGCAGCCGACAAAGTCCTATTTAAGCTGGCAGAAATAAAACTTTTAACGCCTTAATGTCCTCGAATTACGAGAGGAACCCACCAAATGTACCAGCCCGATTTGACAGAAACTTCGTTCATTGGAGGAGGGATCTTAATAAGCGAACACATGTTATCCGTACACACTCAAACGTTTCCAAGAAAATGACTGTCAAAGTTTCGGACGTGCTTTACATATCTATTAGATGGCGTGAAGTTCCCCGACGCCCTGACACAGTGGCTTTCGTTGCGACTTCATATGTTTGCGTCCCATGTTCAAATCCCGATGAATTGCTTTTTTCTTCTTTACCACAATTCCCGCGAACTATTGTAAATAGGAAAACGCGTTCTCTCAGAGACCGTTAGATAGCTCTACAATATCAGAACACGGCACAGTTCCATTGACAATTACTACAGGGGCGGTTTTGTTCAATGCATTTTCGAATATCGTTTCCCTCTTTCGTATATTAACCTTTTGCACTCCTATGTTCGACATTAAAATATTAGGCTTGCGCTCCGATATCGAGCTCCACTCGACATGACAATATCTCGTACTTTCAGTGCTCGTATAACGACTGTGCCGTGTTCTGGTGTTGTAGAGCTATCTAACGGTCTCTGAGAGAACACGTTTTCCTATTTACAATAGTTCGCGGGAATTGTGGTAATTCTTTTAAGCTCTGTTATTCTCGAATGTTTATGCAACTTCACAGACGTTGTTGTTTGAATGTAAACATGGCTTCTGCTTCGTCTTCACTCACGGAACTGGATATTTTAGAACAGTTAGTGGACAGTGATAGTGATGATGATTAACCAACAACTGACGTGGATGATTTATTAGTGAATAATGTAAGTGAAAGTGAACAAATATTGATAATGAAACCGGAGGTGGTGATGCTGTTCGTAGTGCAGAAATTAATTAGGAGTGGAGCAGAAAGCATACGCTAAGGGTAATGGAGTTCAAAAGGTTAATATTCTGTCTGGTAAATTAATTTTAAAACATCAGTTGAGGAGAAACCAACCAACATATATAACTTAAATGTCCACCTCCAGAGAAAATTGAGTTTGGTGCAATTTCAGGCACCCCCTGTGGGTGGGGAACGCAGATGAAGAATACACACATGGCATCACCTGCCTGTCGTACGAGGCGACTAAAAGGGCCCCCAGGGGCTCACAACTTGGGAGCGTGATTTGGCGACCGTGGGCCCTTAGCTGAGTCTTGGCATTGCTTGAACTTACTTTTGCCAGGATCCTCACATTCATCTATCATGTCCGACCTTCCTTCGTAAACTCTTGTTCTTTTTCGATGGTATTAGAGCCGAGGGAGTATTTCATTTTCACACCCTTCGTGGGCCTTGCATTTCTTCGTCCGTTTCTTTATTTTTCGAAGTGATGTATCACTTCTTTTTTCTTCTATCTCTCTACCCTCTCTGTCCGACTCGTTGGCTGAATGATCAGCGTACTGGGCTTCGGTTCAGAGGGTCGCGGGTTCGATTCGCGGCATAGTTGGGAATTTTCACCATCATTGGTTAATTTTCCTGTCACGGGGGACTGGGTATATATCCTGTCTTCTTCATCATTTCATCCTCATCACGACGCGCAGGTCACCTACGGGTGTCAAAAAAAACTTGCACCTGGCGAACCGAACCCGTCCTGGGATATCCCGGCACTAAAAGCCATACGACATTTCATTTCTACCCCCTCTGGGTGGGGGACGCAGACGAAAAACACACCCACGTTATCCCGTGCCTGTCATAAGAAGTGACTAATAGGGGTGACTAAGGGATGGTTGTATTAGAATCATGAAACTACGTGTGATTAGTACCATCACGCGGGGAACACCATGGGTCGCCTTTACTTGCGAGTTGCACCGCTATGTTAGGCACACAATAGCTCTGTGATTTGTTGCAGTAGAGAGTGGATTCACTGTGGGTTTACAGTACCTGTATATATGAGGGACACCGTGGATCCGCGTTACCTGTGCGTCGTACATTACTTGTGACTAATACCATAACGTGAGGAATACCGTGTGTCTACGCTACTTTAGATTAGTACCGCAACATGGCGAAGGCCATGGTTATATTTTACTAGCGATGAGTAGCAATATGAGGGGCCGTTGACCTGGATTTTGGACCCCTTTAGACAACAAGCATCATTGTTGCATGAATATGCTTTAGAAGCAGTCCCTTGGCCGGTAATACTATGGTTTAAGATAGTTTCTAGGAAGGTGGGGCTTTGCGGGTCGGATCCACTGATTGGTGGACGCCATACGCTCTGATTCAGTCATCCACGTGGACAATATATGATTTGTTTTAACCGCTCCCTTTCAAGATATTATTTCAATGTTGCAGTATATAGATAGAAAAATCTGAATGCAGAAGCATTTAGAGCATGTAAAATACTGCCTGAAATTGATGATGATGATGATGATGATGATGATGATGCTGTCCTAAGCAAGTACTGTAAATTTGAAATGACTGAATGTATAATTTTGTGAACTAATGATTATAAAAGTACA
This sequence comes from Anabrus simplex, assembly GCF_040414725.1. Lineage (NCBI taxonomy): Eukaryota > Metazoa > Arthropoda > Insecta > Orthoptera > Tettigoniidae > Anabrus > Anabrus simplex. The sequence continues at coordinate 25,555,246 of NC_090276.1, read as the reverse complement.
GTTAGCTCATCATAGCATATAATGTCCTATAAAATAGATCAAAAACGCATATTGTCGAAAATTTAAATTAAATTTCTAACATCCCCAATAAATTATTGATCTGTTGCAATACGGCATCTTATTCAGTTACCCATTAAGAAACTAACTGTGAAAACTACGTTATATTTTAGTGAATATTTCGTTTCTCCTGAAAAATTTGCATTAATGGGCATTATAAGTTTTGATTGCTTGCTCGTTAATTGTTCTAAACCGAGCTCGATAGCTGCAGTCGCTTAAGTGCGGCCAGTATCCAGTATTCGGGAGATAGTGGGTTCGAACCCTACTGTCGGCAGCCCTGAAGATGGTTTTCCGTGGTTTCCCATTTTCACACCAGGCAAATGCTGGGATTGTACCTTAATTAAGGCCACGGCCACTTCTTCCCATTCCTAGGCCTTCCCTATCCCATCGTCGCCATAAGACCTATCTGTGTCGATGCGACGTAAAGCAAATTGCAAAGAAAAAAAATGTTCTACATTAATTGCACAGCAAAGGGATATCGCAAGTAGACGCGACGCAATAAAAATTCATGCATTGAATCATTATCAGTTTCAAGAGCCAGATTTAGGAGAAATGATCCGTTATGCGTGATTTGTCGCAAAATGTTTACCTACACGTGACATCTTCAGTAACGTTAACGACGTTTCTTTCCCAAGTGCCATCCCCATCCAGAAATATAACTGTGGCAAACCTGCCTTGGCGCGATGTTATTGGTGTGCGAAATTTATATTTTCCGTGTGTTTCTACTATCGGTATAATACAAGGGAATGCCCCGTATAACCCCAAAGAGATAGCTGCTTTCACCTCCTCATACTTTCGGAATCGTTGTCCACCGAGATCATTTTTCAGCTTCCCGAACACATGATAATCACATGGTGCTATGTCTGGACTGTATGGAGGATGTAGGCACTCCCACTTGAATCGCTGCATCAGTGCGGACGTTTGACGGGCCGTGTGAGGTGTCGCGTTATCGTGCGATTTTCCGTGCGATTATGTGTTCGGTAAGCTGATAGCAGCTGTCTCCAGGTTGTTACATAGCAGTGGAGGTGATTTCTACGCATCCGGAGTCGAAACGTTGGTTGACCGTTCAGAGAAATGCTCACAGTTTCTTGGGGACTATGTAGAAAAGTGAACGTATATTGTATGTTGCCATTGCCGTGTTGCCTATGTGTAGGTGGTTTCATAAATGGCCATAATTTGGAAGTGTAACTCAAGTTTTGATTCGCCCTCGTATAAGAATGAACTTACAAAACATCGTATTCCCTGAAAAATATCACTTATTGTGAAACCCAGTTGTAATGTTACAATCAACATAACGCCCTAGTATTCACTAATTTGATAAGAAACATTCGTGTGGTAGTCTTCAATGGACATAAGTAGATAAATGAAATAAAAATCATTGGGATTTGAACACGGGGCGCAGAAGTATGAATCCGCGGCGATAACCGCTGCGCCACCACGTTAATTGACTCCATAGCTAAATGGTTAGGGTGCTGGTGTTTGGTCACAGGGTTCACGGGTTCGATTCAACGCAGTGTCGTGAATCTTAAGCATCATTGGTTAATTTCGCTGGCACGGGGACTGGGTGTATGTGTCGTCTTAATCATTATTTCATCCTCATCACGACGCGCAGGTTGCCTACGGGAGTCAAATCAAAAGACCTGCACTTGGCGATCCCAATATTTCTTCGGACACTCCCGGCATTGAAAGCCATACGCCATTTCCTTTTACCGCGCTAGTTGAAGTTGTCATTCTCTACCAGGTGTATGCATAACTATTTTCCGGTTTCACCAAGAGACAGCGCCAGCGAACAGTACTCAACGTATGAATTTGACACATACGTCAGTTTATTCGTCTGACATTAACCTGCCGAGCTGAGTGGCTCAGGCGGTTGAGGCGCTGGCCTTCTGACCCCAACTTGGCAGGTTCGATCCTGGCTCAGTCCGGTGGTATTTGAAGGTGCTCAAATACGTCAGCCTCGTGTCGGTATATTTTGTGGCACGTAAAAGAACTCCTGCGGGGCTAAATTCCGGCACCTCGGCGTCTCCGAAAACCGTCAAAGAGTAGTTGGCGGGACGTAAAGCCAATAACATCATTGACATTAACCTATCAACACACACAAGTTGAGTCCGCCAAACACTAGCGTCTGTGTTGTATCGTTCAGTGATCATGTCAAAGTTTGTCTGAAAAAGAACATTTGTGGCACGCATTGCTTTTCTTATTTAATCAAAAGAAAAAATGCTGTGATAAGTCATCATTTGCAGGCAGAAACATATGGTGAACACGCTACATCGATTAGAACACGTGAAACATGGTTTTGACAATTTAAATGTGGCGATTTCAATGCGAAAGACCATGCTTTGTGCCTGGTGGGACCAGAGCGGTATTGTGTATTATGAACCCTTAAATCCCAGCGAAACTGTTAATACACAACGCTATCGCCAACAAATAATTAACTTAAAACACTCATTGATAGAAAGACGATCGGAATGGGCCAGAAGACAAGGCAAAGTAATTTTGTTACACGACATTGCGACATCTCACACAGCAAAACCAGTGAAAGGCACCTTGAAATCGTTTGGATGGAGAATGCTTCAGCACCCGCCGTACTTCCCCGACATGGCACCATCTGGCTATCAGCTATTCGCATCAATTGGGCACGCGCTCGCAGAGCAGCACTTCAGCAGAAGTTGGAAAATGGCTCAACGAATGGTTTGCCGTAAAAGACAAGCAGTTTTTCTGGCATGCTATTTATAACTTACCAGAAGGATGGCGATGTTTGTAGAAGCCGATAACTAACATTTTGAGTAAACAAAAATGGATTTCCCTTGAAAATTACTGGTTTTCTGTGCCACAAAAACCGACAAAATGTTATGCAAACAGCTGATAAAAGGCACGCGTAAGTGTGTTAAGGCCCAGGGTGTCTTAGCGTTTGAGAGAGGAATTTTAAAAATTGTTATAAAATATATCCCTTTCAGTCCCATTCTCTTCATTCATTTCCTCTACTTGCACTTCAGAATATTTCTCTTTATCTCTCTCTTATTTTCTGACTCACTCTCACACATACTTCCTCTCCTCTTTTCCATTTACTCTCTCTCTCTCTCTCTCTCTTTCATCTCCTCTTTCATTTTTTTCTTTTCTCTCCCCCTCTCTTCTCCTTTTTGCTCTCACTCTTTGTACCCCCATCTCTTAATCTCTCTCCCTGCATCTTACACCTTCTGTCTCAGTTTTTTTGGCCTCTATTTCTTATTCACTCTATCTCTCACTGTAACTTTTCCGCCCCCCCTCCCCCCCACACTCTTTACCCACTCCTCACTCGCTATTAATGTCTACCTTCTGTTTCCGTCTAACACGACGTTTAATTATGCCAGAGTAATTTCAAGCGAACGTTGCAGTGTGAACAAGCGAAAGGTAAAAGTACATCGCTCGAGTGAGAACAATGGGGAACTTGCTCTAATTTCACTGTCTGGAGGTGGGACAAGATTCGCTACGTACTATGAATTACAACTGAAGTTACGGAATTACCAATTGTTCCCCTTCATCACGACTAACTCTCACTTTCCAGGTCGAATAGATCTTCACCTGATTGTCCTCTGTTCATTTCATGGCTTTAGCACGAATTTAAAGACTAAAGAAGTTCCTACCATCAAAAACTATTCTAGTTGTAATACCAATCTCGGAAAAACCAGCTTAATTCTCCAATTCAACTTCAGCCTAATTGGACCTTACTCTATGTTGATGATGTGCTTTTGGCCTCTGAGGTTAAAACTGACCTCAAACTATAAGTTCAGACATGGACCATTCACGGCGCAGAATTTGGACTACTGCTCAACGTTAAGAAAACTGAATATTTGACAATAGATCTAAATCTAAATGATATGAATACGATTCAAATGACTGATGTTGACCTTCCGATGAAAATGAATTTAAATATCTGTGCTCGGCAATTACTGCATATGGAACGCACAATCCTGAAATATCAAATCGCGTGAGCAGCGAATGGCAGAATTCGTGCTCAGTGGCTGGTGATAAGAAGATTCTAGACCGGATAAAGTCTAAAGTTTATCGATCTGTGGTGCATCCAGGTTCTGTATGGTGCAAAATGCTGGCCTTCCGTTTATTTATTAATTAACTAATTTATTTATTTATTTATTCGTTCGAATCAGAAACAAATAAAATATATAGATACACAAATGACAGTTTTCAATTAAGTCAGACCACGGTATATAGATAGATAATGCCTTCGTTGGTGGTGAATTTACGGCTCAATGCCCTCTCATACACTTAACCACTAGGAGAGTACACTATTACAATTAGACATACAAATAAAACAAATAATATTAATAGCAATAATAATTTCTCTTAAAGATATCCAGGAACGTACGCACGCACTAAGATTTTCAGGAAAAGCCGAAGTTGAAGACAGGGAAGGCGTGGACCCAAGAGAGAGAAGAACACCGAATATGAATGCAGGAGCATTGTGTGGCAGTTAAACCTCGGAAAAGGAGACAGTTAAAATGACGTGGCCCCTAGTTGGCCGAAATGAATAAAGATGAAGAATCAATAATAGTAAATTAATAATAATAATAATAATAATAAAAAATTATTCAATTAGTTTTTAAGTCCATGTTACATCCAATGATTCTACGCATTTGTATACACACTTCTTGCACACCATTTACGGTACCAGGACCGCCTCCATCTGGTCCATCATTGTTTGCAAGTCCTCCGTCCACAACTCGTTATCCAAGTTGCCTCGTCTGAAGTTGATTAGCACACTCTCACATGTTCTTTTTAGTACAATGGTCTGTAGATAGGCCTGTAGCTGTTTGCTCACTTCCAATTTGTCCATGTGCTTCTTGAACAAGTTGGTAACTAACCCGTCCCATGTTATTACCACAGGGACCATCGTCACCTTGGCCCCATTGTACATAAGTGAGAGTTCGTTGGCTAGCATCTGGCACTTTCTTCCTTTAGTGGTTTCAGTCTGTTTTAGGATATTGTTGTTTGTGATTCCAACTTCAATTAATAGGATTTCATTCTTTACAAGGTCATGTATCATCAGATCCGGTTTGTTGTGTTCAATGCGAAGCTCAGTCTGTATGATGACGTCTGACTTTATTCTAATTCGCTGATTGGATATGACATTTTCAGCTTTATAGTTCTTTATTTTCTTAGAATTATTCAACCCATACTTTTTTGTGATCATGAAATGCAAGCATCTGACAACATCATTGTGGCGTTTCTTGTAGTCCAAATTAAGCATTCATCCACATTGTGTTGCCAGGTGATCTAGTGTCTTATTGCCCTGGTTGCAGTGTGGGCACCTCTGGAATATACTCCCATGACTAAAGAAGATGTTTTTGTCTTGTATCTTACAGAACATTCCTTCTTCCTGTGGAGATATATTCCCCCTCATTAGCCATAACGATGACTGTTTTACGTCAACAAATTTCTCCTGTTGTTCACGGAACAATGTGGAATGCATTGACTTAGCCATGATTCGATCCATTCGCATCTGTTTTTGTTTCTGCTTAACTATTTTTACCGTTACATCGTAATAATAATAATAATAATAATAATAATAATAATAATAATAATAATAATAATAATAATAATAATAATAATAATAACGGTAGAATCCTTAATTTTAAATTACATACAATAAAGTACTCTTAAATGACGTAACTACCGTAACCCATTCATTCATTTCATTCATTCCTTCATTCACTCAATAATTATCCAACAAGTCAGTGGGATCTTCTCAGCAAATGCTCACGGAAAGCCACTTCAAGCTTGCAATGAGAGGTATTGTTCCTAATGTTCGCAGGTAGCGAGTTCCATGACCTGGATACAGAGATGATGAGGGAGCTTTGGTAAACAGCACAGCTGTTTACAGGTATGGCAAGAAAGGAGGCAAATCTTGTATTGTGGTCATGATAGGACGAGAGGTAAGAAAAAGGTGAAGACAGATAATAGAGAGTATTAGTGGAAAGTATTTTGTGCAGAAGTGGTAACATGTGAAGTTCATGGCGCTGGTGCACTCGAAGCCAACGGCAGCTCCTTATGATAAGGTGATATATGAGCATCATATACCAGATTAAATATATGCTACGTTCCAGTTTCTTGTTACTGTCGCAGATTATTTCATAGTCAAATATTATATGTAGTTTCAGAGAATGAGTTAGTTGTACTTTAAGTCGAACAGAGAATTCATTACATTACACCAGTGAAGTGCAACCTCAACACCGTATGGTGTCGCAAGTAGAGAATCTTCTACTGTACAAGACACAGGGTACAGTATACAATCAAGAAGATGTTCCATGTTCTGGGGTTCTCTGCAGTCGCAGTTTATTGTCGACAGGGAAGTGCCATTTCTGGAAATTCATTTTTATCTTCCAACTCTAGAATGAAGACGAGTGAGTAACCTCTACACCAGGGCCTCTCAGGGTGCAGGAGACGATTTCACTAGGTTGACCAGAGTGCAAAACCCCACTCCACTTCCCCTACACCTGTCTCACCCGTTCGGCTTGTCTTCGCCTTCTCCACCTTCCCCGCTGATTCTCCCCTCACAGCGAAATGTTTATGTGCGGTGAGCGGTGACACTGTTACCGGTGTTAAAACACTCTTCTTTCAAATTGGTTTGATCAGACAATTTATCTTCCCTAGGTCTTCTTTCCCTTTATCTTTGCAGTGATACCAGTTATGCCTGCAACAAGGGACCGGCTGACAACAATTCTGAGAGCATTCTTTAAATTACAATCAGAAATAGTGCTAGCTCTACTCGCACGCAATCTAGTTTTCGTACAAGTCAAAACAGGAAAATATACATTTCACATACGCGTGTGGAACCAAACATAGAAATAATCTTATCTCCTTCGATGCAGCTTAGGAAAATCTTTCTTCGACAAATTCTCGTAGAATTTGAGCAAAGCCTTTGTATTGGAAAAATAGATCTTTTCGATTAACTATTGTCCCACTGATTAAGCATTTAGCTTTATCGTCACGACTGACAAGAAAAGTACGAAAGTTCCCAGTTTGATTGAAATGGGCTTTCGAAAGTATTTGCTTTCTTCGAAACAGGTTCCTCCAGTATTTTTTGTTGTCTTTCGCTTGTCTATTTCACTGACAAACAAGCCTTCTATCACCGAACGCTTCGTCGCTCTCAGCGCACTACACCATCCGAGTCAATCCGAGTTCAGCCGAGTCGGACCAATGCACAGTGCACGGAGTCTCTGCACCTCGATTTTCACGCGTGAGATTTTAGGCGTGTGAGCGGCCCTCTCTACACACTCCAAGTTTGTTCATGGCCAGGTAGTGTTATTCGAGCAAACCACATTTGTTTTCTAGCTGTAGTCGATGTAGTTTGAAAGACTACAGTATGTTTCAGAAATCTTCTCCTGGATCACAATCTAAGGGTAGCTGTCACCTAACCATACGGCAGGTGGGATTGCTGATGGACCTATTTAGTTCTCTCTGCATTGGCGGCTACCTCACAACGAATATCTGGTGGCGCTATCTCTGTAATCTGGTATAGTTTCACAAGAGGTGTAGGCCTCAAACAATATGTAACAAACCTACGGGTTTCACTGAGCGCTTTGTCAAATTTGCTTGCGCAGGTAGATGGAAGAGAGAATTATCGCGATTGAAACCAAGATTATTCGATTGACATGTGGCTTGGCACTTCATGATAATATCAGCAACAACGAAGTTCGCAAGCGTTATGGATTGGCACACCTCACTGAAAAGCCTTCTCTCTCAGTACAGCCATGCAATTCGTGTTGCAAAAACTGGATTGACACTGCTGATTTTTGGGAAAAGGCCAGTAGGACGACCGAGAGAACGTTGGCTTGACTCCACACATGATGATCTAAAAATTCCACGTCTTCACCCTGACATGGCACACAACTGTATGAAGTGGCGACAGGGAGCCGAAACAGCAAACCCCACTAGTGTGTGAGAAAAAAACTAAGAAATAAGAAGTAGCTTCAGGCTACTGTGAATATCAGAATGATGCAGACACCACTAAGGACTCCGCAGCTAACCAGCTGAAAAATAGACCACATAACCCGTGTATTGTATATTTGGTCAGTCGGGGAGTAATCGGCAAGGTCAAAGATCCATTACCCTGTTGATGGGGGACATAGGCGAAGGATACACCTATGGTATCCCCTGCTTGTCGTAAGAGGCGACTAAAACGGGCGACCAAGGGATGATCGAATAAGAACCGTGAGACTACTTGTAATTAGTACCACCACGCGGGGAACACCATGGGTCGCCTTTGTTTGCGCGTAGTACCACTATGTTAGGTACACAATAGGTTTGTGATTAGTAGCGACAGTGTGTGAATCACGGTGGATTTTACAGTACCTGTGATTAGTACCACTATATGAGTGACACTATGGATCTACCTTGCCTATGATTAGAACCCACTATGTAAGGAACACCATATGTGTGTGTTGACTGTAAATGGCGCCGTAATGTGAGAAATACCATAAGTCTGCGTTAGATGTGCATATTATATTACCTGTGAGTAGTACCATAATATGTAGAATACCCCGAGTCTACGCTATTTTTTATTTGTACCGCTACATGAGAAATACCATGGTTCTACTTTCCTAGCGATAAGTACCATTATGAGGGGCTGATGACCTGGATTTTGGATCCCTTTTGACTACAAGTATCATCGATTGAGAATTGTGCTTTAGAAGTAGTCCCTTGGTCAGTAATACTATTGTTTAACGCTAGTTTCTGGGAATGTGGGGGCATTGCAGGTCAGATTCTCTTATTGTTTTAAATTCATATCCATCCATTCATTATTCGTCATCACAATTGAATCCTGGTTAGTGGATGATTTTACACTTTTAAATTGTCATTACATTTCGTCTCATTTCATACCATTGGGGGCCGATGACCTAGATGTTAGGCCCCTTTAAACAACAAGAATTATCATCAAAGATCCACCCAAATATTCAAACTACCAGAGATTCGTCTGAAGTCTTGCGAGTGCCTGTAGTAGGATATCAGCAGTCGCTTGAATATTTCTCCCCTCAAAAATTGTGTGTCACCAAGGAAACGTCCACGTTTCTATTTTCATTCTGGATTATTGTATAGTATTAAAATCTGAACTTACATAATGTCCTCTAACCGTAGCGAACATTTCATAACGCTCAAGTATTATGCAGTCTGCACGACACGAACGCTGAGTATGTTGCCTGCAGCTCACGCTACACCATATTGATCACGATCTGAGCTTTTTCCAACGGTTATCACAGGCCTCTTACCACAATGATATACGGATCAATGGCTAAATGGTTAGCGTTATGGCCTTTTGTCTAAGGGACCCCGGGTACGATTCACGGCCGGGTCGGGGATTTTAAACTTAAATGGTTCATTCATCTTACTCGGGGGTTGGTTGTGTGTGCCGCCTTCGTCATTAGAAATCATGTTAAGTAGTGCCATATCCTCACAGATATGCAGGTCGCCCACACACCGTCTACTGGAAGAATATTTGAACCAGGCCTCTCCGGAGGTCATTCAACACAATGATAAATGAAATCAGTGTAAATCGATACTTTACTAATAACTTTATTAAACACAATGTGTACTAAGAAAATAAATTCAACTGTTTGGCTGTCATTGCCGGTTATCGTCTTTAGCTCAGTGGGAGATTGGGAGGGTTCTTAGTGTGCGCTCGAACAGGCGGTATAATGAGTAGTATAGTCCGCAGATTTCGCAAATGCATTCACTGGACACTTGATGATGGCCTTTCCTATTACAGATGCGATAGTGCAAACCATGTATTGCTCCTCGCGTGTGGAGGTGTGTCAACTTGTAGTTGGCTGTTTTTCATTCCGCGTTGATTATGGTTGGGGGTGGGGGTGGGGGTGGGGAGGGAGTTAATCATTGGATCGATTTCTGCTGTCTTCTTTTGTCGCACTTCTAGGAAATTTTTACTGGCTGGGGTAGGAAACAGGTTGTGAGTGGTCATAAGATCCTGTATGAAAGATGTAGTTTCTGCCAGCTGGTATACAAGACGGGTTGGGGCGAACTTTGAGATACTGAGAGTTCTTTTAATATATCTGGCTTTGACACTGTCTAAGGCTTTAATGTTCTTGTATTTCAGATATGGCCATGGTACTTCTAGAGCATATGATGCCACAGGGGCAACTTTGAGTCTGAGTGAGAGAGATTTGAGATTGCGGATGCCCATGGTAGCTTTTATTGCAGCTGCAGTCCTGTCTTCAATAAGCTTTGTGAAAGTGAGTCACGTGTCCTGTAGTGTCACCCATAAATATTCAAACGACTTAACTATTTCTAGTCTCTGATTTTTGCCGAGCTGTGTGTCACTTGTCGCCAGACTTCCTCCTTTACGAAACTTCATGATCTTTGTTTTATTTTAGTTCATGTGCAGTTTTTTGAGGGCTTCTTGTAATGATGTTCTGTTGTTACTTAATATGAGCATGTCATCAGCATACAGGTACTCCTTCACGTCTTCGCTTGGAACCTTTTGTATTACATCACGCGTAACTACGTTGAACATGATCGAGCAAACTGAAATTTCATAAATTGTGGGAAATGAAAAACCAAAGTTTCGAACATATTTTTAGATACCACACAATGTCCTATTATATGGTGATACTGACGTTTTAGGTATAATAATGTTCAATAAAAGACTGTATATTTTATTTCTAAATGTGATTGGACTTGACACCATTGTACATTAAGGTATGTTCTATACAATAAAATGTAAGTGCTTTCAAGTGGCATGCGGTGAACATATTCATTACCCGAGCTGCAAAAATGTTCTTTCAAATATTACACTCTCTAAGGTCAACATTACCATTTTATACGGCTGTGTTTTTCCTGGAAAGGTCTACCTGAGAAAGACCTTACAAAAATATTTTCAACCACACGCTCGCTATTCACGGCAGTAACGACACCATCATAACTTAATCTAGAGCAGATTTTAAACAATGTACTTACAGTTTCATCCGGTGACGCTTCGTGATAGTACAGTCATGGTTTCCACAAAAATGCACTGGGACTAACTATTTGCTTTTTACTTAAAAAGCCTAAACTAATCAGCAAAATTTAACTGTTGTATTACCGTCGCAGAATTTTTACAGTTTCACTCGCATACTGAGTGTACGTGAATCAACGACTAATGAGAAAAAATATTTGTCACGACGTATAACACATGTTATATTCATGAAGAATGCCATAGAACTCGCGAAATCTCCACCTATAATCCAAGAGGAGCACTACGAAAATTCCCCATATACCACCATCACAGACAACCATTCGCGTTTAACTCTGTGTTCATGCTGGGCAACCTAAATATTTTTCTGCTGCTATGGGAACACATACTCTACAAGTGCCATCAATGAATTGCTGGAAAAACCTATATACATGCCGAAACCCAAGACTAAAATATAATCCTCTATATTACAATTGATTTCATATACTGGCTTTATTTGTATTACCAAGACGGCTATACTGTTAAGATGTTGATATTTTTCTTACAGTCTCTAGTGTGTGGCGCTGAAGACTTCGAGTGTAAAATATTAAAACTAGCATTACCTGTCCTGTCACCGTAAATTGCTGTCGGGGGAGGGCCAACAGCTCCGCCCAGCTCCCAGGACAAGGAAGCTTCAAGTGCATGCGTCACCCAAGTGACCTTAAATTTCGCTGGGTTAATTCTCTTTTGCGCCGGCAAGGAAACCCAGCTCTCTGGAAAAGCTGAACTGCGAGCGGATTGTCAAGACAGCTGTATTTGGTTTGGCTTAGACGTTCGCAAGTTTTAAACATTATAAAAGGAGTTCGAAGGAATAATAAAAAAATGTTAATACAAAGTTCCTTACCCCAGCAGCGCTGGGGTAGATGGGGATCAGTGCACGCCACTGGTGCTTCCCTCCTTACTTTCGTTGCTTTAGTTCCCGAATCTATCAAGAATTACTCGAAATAGATTTTCAGCTTATTGTATCTAGTGCATAGGTGGGCAATGAGAGAGCCCAGCTCCTTGAACTAACGGCATGAGCGCGGGAAGAGCCGATAACAGCTGAATTCTTAGAGTTCGAGATTTAAATAACAGATGATGATATGCGGAGTCAAGGCGCATGGAAAACCACAACAATGTACCTGGCTGAGTACATTATGTTTACAGTTCGTTTATCGTTCACTTTTTATGCCGTTTTCGTGAGCAAGCTGTTAAGTTGGCCTACAGTATTTCTATGAGTACAGATAGTGTTCAAGGGAGTATTTAGTTATCACATGTCAAAATAATTCATTTGGTTTCATACGAAAAATCAAATGAATAAATATAATTAAACGTATTTATCTAGCACAATATATTTATTGACAAAATAACTTATTTTGTTTCCTCACCATAATCGATTGCACTGAATAGAGCTAGACATTGGGTACAACAAAACTGTTAAAGGTTTAAATCTGTTTAGGTACACACCCCTTCACTAGTTGTAACTGGGAGCCGTGCAAGCAGCTGCTAGGCTGCAGTCTGCTCCTCTACCTGCCTGAGATGGAGCTCTGCTCATTGAGCCGAATTGTGTCCAACTTTGGTCTACTGCATGCCGAATAGGTGTTGAGTGCACAAAAAGGAAATGGTCTGCTACAGTGGGCCTTTCGAAATGAGTGAGAACTGTACCCCGGTCCATATTGACCATTTAGCTGTGGAGTCGGAGAATGTTGGCCTTTGAACCAAGGGGTCCAGGATTCGGTTCCTATTCTGGTGAGGGATTTTAATCTTCATTATTTAATTCCGATGACTCGGAAACTGGTTGCGTTTGCCGTCTTCAGTTCTAGAATTTATAAACAGTAAAGCTCCATCCTCACAAACGCGCAGCGCACCTACGAACATTAGCTCGATTACCTGTACTAATCCTCTCCAGAGATTATACGCAGTTATTATTATTATTATTATTATTATTATTATTATTATTATTATTATTATTATTATTATTATTATTATTATTATAGTGGTTTAACGTTGCACTAATACATAGAAAGTGTTCGGCGACGTGACCTTGATTTTAATTAAAGTACAGTCCCAGTATTTCCCTGATGTGAAAATAGGAACCCTCGGCAAACCATTCATAGGGCTGCCAAGAATTTCAATTAGGAGTTAATAGATCGTTCAAGACACATACCACATACAGAACATTATTGGCGTATTTGGCGTATTTAAAAATGCAACCTGTTACAGAACGTGTGTAGTAAAATGACTGCTATTTGTTTCACATCTGAAATACAGCACGTTGTAGCGTTCCATTGTGAACCAGCGATTAGGCATCCCGTTCATCATTAGTGCATGCGGGACACTTATAAGTAGAAAGTACGGCGGTGGAGGCCAACTGGTATATTCTTCTAATAAAATGTTAAGACAGTACGGAACCAAGTATGAGATTGATCTCTTGCAATACAAATATTGTAATGTATGTCAGCAAAGCCGGAAGTCATTTACCATTAAATAATACCTCAACTACAAACATTAGATTTTCAACTTTATTGTATTATTCTTATTTTTGAACCAGGATATTACTTTGACGTCACTTGTATTCAAGGCCCAACCAATAACACCTGGAAAAATATGTGTACTTATCACCAGAACACCCACTACAACCATTTTATCATGGCATATTGTAAGACTTCTTTTTCTTGTACCATATCCACTTTGGATTTCGGCTGTCATCTGGGCGATCTGGTTCTTGTTCTCAGCAACTCGGAAAAGCGTGGGGTACTGAGCCCATAACATTCTCGTTGATTCCGTTGCCAAGATATTCTCCTTCTTTCCCTACATCTTGTTCCTTCAATTTTACCTTATATGATGTTTTATCATTTGTCCGACTCGTCGTCTGAATGCTCAGCGTACTGACCATCGGTTCAGAGGGTCCCGGGTTCGATTCAGGACCAGGTGGGGATTTTAATCGCTTCTGATTAATTCTTCTGGCTCGGGGACTGGGTATATGTGTCCGTCCCAACACTCTCCTCTTCATATTCACGTAACGCACTAAACTACCAACCACTACAGGAACGCGCAATAGTGATTACCTACATCCCTCAATATAGGGTTGGCGTCAAGAAGGGCATCCGGTCGTAAAACAAGGACAGATGCACATGAGCGACGCAGATCGCACCTGCGACCCCACAGGTGTGGGAACAGTGGTAGGAAAAGAAGAAGGAGAAGAAGAAGATGCTGCTGTTTTATCATTTCGAATGATATGCGCAAAGTACTGAATTTTCTTCTTTTTGATGTTGTGTATGACCTGTAGCTCTTTGTTCAAGCACTGGAGTATTTCAGCGTTAAGTATTCTGTCAATCCATGATGTTCTGAGCAGGCGTAGGTAGTATCACATCTCTTGGTGATGTTCTCTATTATGATCCAAGTCTCGGCACCATAAAGAAAGACAAAAAATATATAACACCGAAGTAAACAGAGATTAATCTTAAAGTCCCTGTTACAGAGATGTTTGCTCATTCAATCAATCAATACTGATCTGCATTTAGGGCAGTCGCCCTTGTGGCAGATTCCCTATCTGTTGCTTTCCTAGCCTTTTCCGAAATGATTTCAAAGAAATTGGAAATTTATTGAACATCTCCCTTGGTAAGTTATTCCAATCCCTAACTCCCCTTCCTATAAATGAATATTTGCCCCAGTTTGTCCTCTTGAATTCCAACTTTATCTTCATATTGTGATCTTTCCTACTTTTATAAACGCCACTCAAACTTATTCGTCTACTAATGTCATTCCCGCCAACTATCCGCTGACAGCTCGGAACATACCACTTAGTCGAGCAGCTCTTCTTCTTTCTCTCAATTCTTCCCAACCCAAACATTGCAACATTTTTGTAATGCTACTTTGTCGGAAATCACCCAGAACAAATCGAGCTGCTTTTCTTTGGATTGTTTCCAGTTCTTGAATCAGGTAATCTTGGTGAGGGTCCCATACACTGAAACCATACTCTAGTTGGGGTCTTACCAGAGACTTATATGCGCTCTCCTTTACATCCTTACTACAACCCCTAAACACTCTCATAACCATGTGCAGAGATCGGTACCTTTTATTTACAATCCCATTTATGTGATTACCCCAGTGAAGATCTTTCCTTATATTAACACCTAGATACTTACAATGATCCCCAAAAGGAACTTTCACCCCATCAACGCAGTAATTAAAACTGAGAGGACTTTTCCTATTTGTAAAACTCACAACCTGACTTTTAGCCCCGTTTATCAACATACCATTGCCTGCTGTCCATCTCACAACATTTTCGAGGTCACGTTGCAGTTGCTCACAATCTTGTAACTTATTTATCTTTTGAATGCAGTCCTTGCCTGTTCAATCCGGGATCTACTTTCAGCAGTATTGTTCCAGCTGTGATCCAGTACGCTGCTGAGATACTTAAAGAGTTGGACAGTGATGTGCCAGCTACTGTTAAGTAAACAGGTTGAATGACATGCTTGCCTGTGACCATTACTTTGGCTTTTCTCGTGTTTAACCACAGACCTTCAGTGTGTTCAACCACACAGTTTAGTAATGTCTGCAGATCTTCAGCACTTCTTGCAACCAGAACAGATATCGCAGAATTTTTGTTGTGATCGCATGAACAACGATGTCAGACTGGTCAAGCACTATATTCAGTAAAAGTTTTATGTCAATGATGTGTGGAAGTACCACGTTTATTTTACCAGGAGATAAAACAGCTTTAAAAACATTTTTGTTCTTCTCCTTCTACTTCTCGTGCTTATCCCTCATCGATTTTCCGTGCTTCACACTCTGATGGCTACATTTTTATCTCCAATTAGAAGAGTGTGAGAAAGTAAAGGAAGAAAGAAGACGCAAAGAATAACAGACACACCCTGGCGCTGGGAAGTCTGAACAAAAGGAAAACAATCCGATATCAATTAGCCATCAGAGGAGACGCTCCGATGAAGTAGAAAAGAAGTTGATGCGAAGAGGGAGGATGAGCGTTTGGATGAAGAGGGGGCTCTATGTTTGTATGTGTGTGTGTTTCTATACATACAAACACACAAACACACACAGCTTTGTTTGTGAGGAAGACACTCTCAAAGAATTCTGCTAGTGACAAGTTAAATAAAGAGGCATTATGTAGCATGTCAAAGAGAAACTGTAACATGGATAGCACAAGGGAAACAAGTATTTCTTCACATGCTGCTGCTTCTATTGCCGTATTCTCATAGATGTCCGGTGGTCATCATAAGGCATTTTTCCTATTATCACCTGTAATCATCTGTAAAATAATTCCGTTACTGGTGTCACGTTCAATAATATTTACGAAATGGATTTTAAGTGACGTTTGAAACATATAGAAAACACAGTTACCTTCGCACACACAGCTAATGTAGAGGCCAGATACTTACGCAGTAATAGTTTGGAATGCAAAATTTACTGAAACGAGTAACAAATATATGCTAGCCTGCACAACAGTTATGCTATGAGTTTTGCATAAACAGTAGGTGTATTGTCCATGAGAAGCCCTAGAAGTGTAAGTTCTCCTACTACATTACAGAAGCCACGAACCCACCACGCTGCCGTAGCAGAGGGGGGGAGGTGATACTCCCACGTGGCGCGTCCCAGGTGGCAGATAGAGGGGTCCTAACCTGTTTGCCGGCGGACTTAAGCGAAATAAAATAACCCTCACCGACCAAACACACAAGCCGACGAAGAATACACCCATGGTATTCCCTACCTGTCGTAAGAGGAGACCAAAGGGAGTGAACAAGGGATGCTGAATTTTGAACCATGAGATTACCTGTGATTAATACCATCACGCGAGGAACACCATGAGTCGACTATACGTGTGGTTAGTACCACTATGTGAGGAATACGATGGGTCTGTGGGTGGATCACTATGGGTTTATAGTACCAGCGTATAGTGTCCGCCACTATGGCGTAGGCTCCCCTCTATCCAGATTCGGTTGGAACACCTCAAGCAGACAAAAAGAGGCTATCCCCACTGGGGTGTTTCAGCATCTGCTGTTGGATATCATGGGTCTGCGTTTCGAGGAACTCCACGGGTATGGTCGTTGCCTGTGATTTGTATCACTATATGAGGAACACCATGTGTTTGCGTTGCCTAAGAGTGGCGCCATTATGTCTGCGTTACCTGTGCGAGGTGCATTACCTGTGAATAGTAAACACAATGTGTGGAACACCCTGAGTCTACGTTACTTGTGATTAGTACTGCTACATGAGAAATACCACGTTTCTACTTTACTAGCGGTAAGTGCCATTATGAGGTGCCGTTTACACAACTAGCATTAGCGATTGAGGATTGTGCTTTGGAAGTATACATATATAGTCACTAGGTTCGCCGTCCATAGTTTTCATTATAAATAGCGTGAAACCAAACGGTCCCATGAGCCAGGATCGGCCTGTGTATGTAATCGCTGTGGAGATCTTTGTGAACGATACCACGCCATGCACTGCAAACTCCGAAATGAATCATGGAAGAAATTCTGTTCTGACGAGCGTTAAATTGTATATTTTAATATTGTGTTGTTTATGTTGTCTATTGGAATTTTATTGAATGAATGAAAACCTACAACCTGTTTTCCAGTCATTGACCGGGTCAGGAATGTAACGAATGAAGCATATATAGGCTGTTAGAACGATGGGGTCGCCACTCCCAAAGTGATTTATTAATGACTGACAGATGCTATGAAATGAGAATGGAGAGTGTTGCTGGAATAAAAGATGACAGGAAAAACCGGATTACCCGGAGAGAAACCTGTCCCACCTGCGCCTTGTCCGGTGGCGATTTGAACCACGGTATCCACCGGTGAGAGGCCGACGCGCTGCCGTCTGAGCCAAGGAGGCTCCTGGAATTATAATATCGTGTATAATTCATTATTAATAATGGCCATTAGCTGCAATAAATGTTTCATCATGCCGTTGTTTTAAGTTAGTTTCTGGAAAGTTGGGGCATTGCAGGTCGGATCCACTGGTTTTATAAAACTCATAATTAGAGCCTGGAAGTTTATGCTTTAATAGTTTAGAATGCAAACTTACTGAAGCGAGAAGCAAGTATAGTCTACCTTCCCAACGATTATGCTATGGGGTTTGCATAAACATTAGGGGTACAGCCCATCAGAACCCCTATAACTTATGTTACTCTTTCTACATTACGAAAGAGCGGGTGGCCGACATTTCCTACTAACCAAATTAGATTGCAATCTAACCTGTTACCGCATGAAAATCCGGGCTTTACTCATAATCATTGTTCATTGAATTCCAGTCAGTGGAACGTTCAATATTGTGAATTAGATCCTCTGATTATTTTAAATTCATCCATTCATTCTACATCATAAAGATCTGAATTCTGGTCAGTGGATGACTTCCTGAATTCTAAATTTTGAATACCGTTGGGTGCCGATGACATAGATGTTAGTCCCCTTTAAACAACAATAACATCATTATCATCATCATCATCATCATCATCATCATCATCATCATTACATTATGGAAAAACGGGTCAGAAAAGACGCCCTAACAACCAAATTAATTCGCATTCCAACCTATTACTGCCTGAAAATCGAGAGTCAACACATCAGTCACATGATGAGATCCTCAAGCTAGCCCACGATGATACCGGAAAGATGTGTTGAAGACTGAATACCCGGAGGAATAGCTAGACAAGAATACCTCAATAATAATAATAATAATAATAATAATAATAATAATAATAATAATAATAATAATAACAATAATAATAAGGGCGCGTGACTTTGTAGAGAAGCCTGATGCAGGTCTATCGAGCTTACGGCCATGGGCGGCCTTCTTGTATTTAATAATTAAGCATTACCTAGGACAAATTCTAATAATGAAGACAGAGCAAATAACTAGTTTTGGTTCGGGAGAAATAACTAGTTGAATTAAAAATCGCCGAATCAACCGGGAATCGACTCGTGACCCCTTTACCTAATGTACAAGATGCTAACTAGTTAGCCCCGACAATATTAATAATAATAATAATAATAATAATAATAATAATAATAATAATAATAATAATAATAATAATAATAATAATAATAATAATCCACAGCCTGTTTCTAGTCACACGACCGGGTCAGGAATTAAGTGAATAAAAACTCCACCTAGCGGCAAGGACAGGAATTTTGCCGGTTGCCGAAGCCTGTCACACCCCGTAGGATAATGATTAATGACTGACAGATGAAATAAAATGATATTGGAGAGTGTTACTGGAATGAATGAGGACAGGGAAAACTGGAGTACACGGAGAAAAACCTGTCCCGCCTCCGCCAGGGATTTGAACCACGGAACCCAGAGATGAGAGGCGGGTGCGCTGCCGCCTGAGCCACTGAGGCACACTACTACTACTAATAATAATAGTAATAATGATAATAATAATAATAAATTAGAATTTCAAGATATTGATGAAAATTTGGAAGAAGACATACCACCAACTATAAAAGAAATTGAAGAAGTAATTAAAACCCTCAAAAACAACAAAGCTAGCGGAGAAGATTCTATTACAGCGGAACTTTTGAAGTGGTCCTTGCCAAATATAGCAAATGAGCTACAATTACTCTTTGAAGAAATCTGGAAAACTGAAAAAATTCCTGAGGAATGGAAAGTAGCCTTGATACATCCACTCCACAAAAAAGGTAATAAACAGGACGTTAATAACTACAGAGGAATATCTTTATTAGCAGTGGCATATAAAATATTTTCCAAGATTTTATTAAACAGAGTAGAAACAACACTAGACAATCATTTAGGTGAATATCAAGGTGGTTTCAGGAAAGGAAGATCATGCTCAGAACAAATATTTAATCTTAAGTCAATAATTCGCCACAGGTTACTTAATTCAAAGGACATTGTAGTCATGTTTGTAGATTTCAAAAAGGCTTTTGATTCTGTTGACAGAGAAACTATATATAAAATAATTCGAGAATTTGGCATAAAGTCTAAACTGGCAAATCTAATCCGTGAAACACTTACAGACACAGTCTCTAAAGTGAAATTTCTGGGAGAGATATCACAGCCTTTCAAAATAAAAACTGGTGTACGACAAGGCGACGGACTATCCCCAATTCTTTTTAATTGTGTCCTAGAGAAAATAGTGAGAATTTGGAACGAAAAACTTATTGAACTCAACATTTCACCGATAAGGTTAGGAAGAGGAAACAAAAGGATTGAAATAAATTGTCTTGCATTTGCAGATGACTTTGCAATACTTTCTGAAAATGTGACATCTGCTGTAACCCAAGTAAATGTCTTGGAAAGAATCGCCAGCAGAACTGGCTTAAGAATTTCTGCAGAAAAAACAAAATTTTTAACAAATATTTGGGATGCACCAAAATTTCTGAAAACAGATATTGGCCAAATAGAGAGGGTAAAAAAATTCAAATATCTAGGGGAAATAATCCAAGAAAATGGTTTAGAAAAATCTGCGGTAGAGGAGAGGGTACATAAAATGGAGAGAGCTTATGGTGTCACCAAAGATATCTACAATAAAAGATGCCTATCCAAAAATGCAAAAATAAGGCATTACAACACAGTAATGAAGCCAGAATGCCTATATGCAAGCGAGTGTCTGGCATTAAACTATAATTTAGATAAGCTAGAAATACTAGAAAGGCGAATCATGAGGAAAATATTAGGCCCACAAAACACAGCAGAAGGTTGGAAATTACGAAGTAATGCTGAAATATATCAAAAAATAGAAAATATATCAGATGTAATGAGGAAAAGGAGACTTATGTTTTTTGGACATTTATATCGAATGCAAGATAGTAGATTAACCAGTAAGATTTTCAGATATTTGTGGAGTAAGAAATCAACGACAAGCTGGGTCAACGAAGTAAGAAAGGATTTAGAAAAAAACAATATAACAACAGAAGAAATAAATAATAGAGAAGGCTTTCGGTTAAAAGTATTGAAAATAGAAGGATTCCAAGGTAGGAAAGTAAAAACGACTGGTTCAAAGTGGTCTGAAGACAGAAAGAAGAAACATAGTGAACAGATGAAAGCGTACTGGAAGAAAAGGAAAGAACAAAGAAGAAGGAATTGAAATTGGCACGTGGTCCTCTGGTGGCCCATTCGAAAGAAGAAGAAGAATAATAATGATAATAATAATAAATGCCGGGCTGAGTGGCTCATACGTTTGAGACGCTGCCCTTCTGACTCCAACTTGACAGATTCGATCCTGGCGCAGTCCGGTGGTATTTGAAGGTGCTCAGATACGTCAGCTTCGTGTCGATAGATTTATTCATCATCATCATCAAATGTTTACCCTCCAGGTTCGGCTTTTCCCTCGGACTCAGCGAGGGATCCTACCTCTACCGCCTCAAGGGCAGTGTCCTGGAGCTTCAGACTCTTGGTCGGAGGATACAACTGGGGAGAATGACCAGTACGTCGCCCAGGCGGCCTCACCTGCTCTGCTGAACAGGGGCCTTGTGGAGGGATGGGAAGATTGGAAGGGATAGACAAGGAACAGGAAAGGAAGCGGCCGTGGCCTTAAGTTAGGTACCATCCCGGCATTCGCCTGGAGGTGAAGTGGGAACCACTGAAAACCACTTCCAGGATGGCTGAGGTGGGAATCGAACCCACCTCTACTCAGTTGACCTCCCGAGGCTGAGTGGACCCCGTTCCAGCCCTCGTACCACTTTTCAAATTTCGTGGCAGAGCCGGGAATCGAACCGGGACCTCCGGGGGTGGCAGCTAATCATGCTAACCACTACACCACAGAGGCGGACCGATAGATTTATTGCAAGGTAAAAAGACTCCTGCGGGACTAAATTCCGGCATCTCGGGTATCCGAAAACCGAAAAAGTAGTTAGTGGTACGTAAAGCCAGTAACATTACAAATAATAATAATAACAATAATAATAATATCATTGGCGAATGAAACATTAATATTTATATACTCGTTGTCTGTGACCAAGCTAGGTAGATTAGTGGTGAACTGTTCAGGAGAAAAAGCAAATAGGTCATGAGCTTATTGACTCATGACACAGCTACATAAAGCTTGTCTTAAAAGAAATGCACGTCTCAATATTTTTGTTCTTAACAGGTAAAACCTGCGCAAATTACATTCATATCGACATATAAATAGCCATTATTTTTAAACTGTTAAATATTGCGTAATGAAAATTAGCTCAGGAGTACGGTATATATTTGGCATTTCAGATATATCCACAACAAATTATAGAGTAAATGATTTAGTATTATTTGAACTCCTTTGGAAATCCTTAGGTATCAGCTCATTTTTAAGGTATTAAGGAATTTTTTAAATAAAATATATTCATGTCAATGTTTGACGCAATACGTAGCTAGTCATGTGAAAAATACCTTTATCATATTTGTGAAAAATCGGATGAAATCCTACTCAATAGTTTAGATGCGAAGTTGTTTAGTAAGGTAGCAAAACAAACATACTGATGTCATTAATTATAATTTTTTTTGTAGAATAATTTTCAATTTTTTGTACTGTCACACCACAATACACTATATTCTGCGGACACACACAGAAGGAATCAATTCCTAATATTTTAAAACACACCTCTATTCCTATGTAATCAACAGAATAGGAATTATTTCGTCCGTTGATTTGAACGAGACTGGCTCGCTTCCTCTTATCAGGCCTTTGGTGCTTTACTCCGTACAATCATTCACTGTTACCTCATCAGATCCGTCTCGTCAATTAGCTTTTGCCATCGACTTACGGAGTAATTTATCTCGATTTGCCAGCAGTTGGATTACAGCGATGTGCTAATGGAACTTCAGTTTGTTTTCTTTAGGAAATTGGGTGCCTTGTTCTTTGAAGTTATTTCACTAGTTTGGACTGTTAATATGAAAATATAACACCGGGCGAGTTGGCCGTGCGCGTAGAGGCGCGCGGCTGTGAGCTTGCATCCGGGAGATAGTAGATTCGAATCCCACTATCGGCAGCCCTGAAGATGGTTTTCCGTGGTTTCCCATTTTCACACTAGGCAAATTCTGGGGCTGTACCTTAATTAAGGCCACGGCCGCTTCCTTCCAACTCCTAGGCCTTTCCCATCCCATCGTCGCCATAAGACCTATCTGTGTCGGTGCGACGTAAAGCCCATAGCAAAAAAAAAAATATGAAAATATTCACATACGTGTTACCTGGTGGGCTTATCAGAATGAATAATTATTGAACATGACGAAAAAAAGATAAGTGTAGAGTAAAAAATTGCAAACAGTACACCAGAAGTATCCGAAACCACAGATTCTATATTTCAGTAATAGTAAATACTGAATCCTATATGTACTCTAACCTGTTCATCATATTCATGTCTTATTCTACCGCTACAGTCTTGCTGTCTACTTCTCCTGAGTAGCTCAGTTGGTAGACAGAGCTGGCCCCTTCTGAGCTCAAGTTGGCACGTTCGCTCCTGTCTGCTGACATGTGAAGATGCTCAAATATTTCAGCCTCCTGATTCGATAGATTTACTGGCAGTTACGGGACAAAATTCTGGGACCTTGGCGCCTCCCGAAATCGTACAAACCTAGTCAGTGGGACGTAAAACCAATAACATTATTGCTAAAATCTCCCTGAAGAGTGTCTTAAGTGGTATCGTGTCATACCACTGGTCAATTTTCATCATCAAATTGTTTTCCTCTCACCAGTTCTATCCATTATCGATTCATTCGTGATTCGGCCTACCCAATTCAACTTCAGCAGTCATTTGGAACACCACATTTCAAACGTTTCTGTTCTCTTTACTTATGAGCCTGTTATCGTCCTTGTTTCAAAAACCAAACCAAACCAAACCCCAAGGCACTACAGCCCTTGAAGGGCTACCAAGGGACCACTGCACAGCCCGAAGGCCTGCAGATTGCGAGGTGTCGTGTGGTCAGCAAGACGAATCCTCTCGGCCGTTATTCTTGGCCTTAGAGACCGGGGCTGCTATCTCACCGTCAGATAGCTCCTCGATTCTAATCACGTAGGCTGAGTGGACCTCGAACCAGCCCTCAGGTCCAGTTAAAAATCCCTGACCTGGCCAGGAATCGAACTCGGGGCCTCCGGGTAAGAGGCGGGCATGCTACCCCTACACCACGGGGCCGGCTTCGTCGTTGTTTCACTTCCGAATACTATTATGCTGCAGACTGAAATGTTTAATTTGTACATAGAGTTTGGAGTGAGCAAACTATTATTATTATTATTATTATTATTATTATTATTATTATTATTATTATTATTATTATTATTATTCTGACACGCCTATTCAGTGACGAATAGGCTGTCTGTAACAGACAATGGTGGAGCTGTTGCATATCATTTCGGTTTAATATTGAAAATAGCGAGAGAGTTGTCCGCGCGGTTAGGGTCGCACAGCGGTAATTCGGGAGATAGTGGGTACGAACCCCACTGTCGGCACTGAATAGGTTTTTCCGTGCTTTCCATTTTTCACACCAGGCAAATGGTGGGGTTGTACCTTAATTAAAGCCACGGCCGCTTCCTTCACAATCGTAGCCCTTTCCTCTCACATCGTCTCCAGAATACCTATCTGTGTCGGTGCGACGTAAAGCAAATTGTAAGAGAAAAAAAGTAAATACAGTAGAATCTCGATTTCTTGAATCGACTCGGGAGCCAAATTTTATTTCGAGTTATCGAAATTTCCTAAATATAGAGAATACCGTTTTTGAGCATATATTACCCATAATTAAATCATATCTTCGCTGCCAGAACAAAACCTCTTACGTGAAATATTTTAGCTTAGAACTTTGGCCGGTAAGGTTCTGTCATCTGAGGTGCAATATTGTGTGAATGTTGTCAAGGCATTCTCGCTCTTCATAATGTATGTGCTGCGGGTCAGTATACCTCCAAAAATAGTATCACATAGGAGGTTTTGTCCCGGCAACGACGATATGTATCTACACTGAATACAGCATTTTTAGAGTCTTTAAAAATATACTAACAAACTTGCATTCTACGTCATCCCTTTAAATATGACTCTTATTAAAGTAACTTTCCAGAAGGTAGAATACAGGATATTCAGTAGTGAAACAAGAATCCACCTCCGTTAACACTTTTGGAAAAAATTCGTTAGTCTCTTCTGTTTTTTACTATTAATCTTCTTTTCTTCCACATACTTTTCAACAACATTCATCGCTGTGTCAAACACTGTCATTTACATCCGACTGACTCTGTATGTAGGTTCGATACGAAGCAGCCAAGATTCGTAAATGGAGCTTATCATCTACGACTTCCGAGGTTGCTTCCGTACGTGACCGGTAATGAATTCACACTGGAAAAACGACGAGGCTTCGCCGATTTTCCGATCACTGGAAGTTTGTTTTTCGATTCCCATCGTATTACCTCCCAGAATCACTGTAAGCCTTTCTTTACTTCCTCACAAGTGCACAGTCGATATTGTGCAAAATTGGAATTAAAAAGTACTTTTCTTTACTTAAAGGAAGAAAACGTTTGCTTCGAGAAATCTAGAATTCGTGTAACCGAATGTTAAGTAATAGAGAAATAAATATATTTGAAGAATAGAACGAACGACTTCGAGATATCGAGGATCGACTGTATATATCAGAACATCGACCTCTCTCTCAGTCTCATTCTTAGTTTTGACAATATCAAAGTGACTAAGGTATGAGTGATAGAAGCATTTTATTTTATTATTTACTGCATGCATTTTTGTAGGCTTGGTAGCGTGAAATATAATATGAACTTTCGGCTTCGAAGAAAGCAACGAGAATCAGCCTCAGTCCCCACTTCCCTAGTATGCTTCCTCAGCAACGCCTAGGCTGTCTATGAAATATGATGATGGAGCTTTTAGGTCCAAACCACCACCAAAATATGATTCAGGGCGTGAGGCATTTTTCGCATACAAGAGATAATTAGAATACAATTAATTTCCTGTGTGAAAAGTTATTCAACATGTTTCCTTTAATAGACATTCATTAACTGATGACATAATTAATATCAATGCAGGCAAAAAATGAAAAAATAGCTACATAATGCAATTACATGCAAACAGTAACCGGGAGATAATTAGGCGTGAATGCAATTAACAGCGTTCAGACGAAACAAACATACATTCATTAATAACTGGTGTTGATTGTATGTTAACGAGTTTGTGTTGTGTGGCATATAACCCTCTCTGAAGGGATATCATTACCGATGTGTGTGATTATTCTGAAGATGCGTATGACTCCTTTTATAACCAAAACCTATGTTATCAATAATAATTCATTTTAATTGAGAGGCAACTACACTTAATTTTCACCAATGTATTTATTTATTTACTGGCGATACCCGGGACAGAAATCTTACGAATTGTTCGTCACAAGTCTCTTTGATTACCTTAGTAAAAAAAATTATACTTTTCACAGACTGGAAATATCCTCTTTTTCATGTTGTAAACATT
Source organism: Anabrus simplex (assembly GCF_040414725.1). Taxonomy (NCBI): domain Eukaryota; kingdom Metazoa; phylum Arthropoda; class Insecta; order Orthoptera; family Tettigoniidae; genus Anabrus; species Anabrus simplex. The sequence goes on along the minus strand of NC_090276.1, from coordinate 25,528,801 downwards.
CCTTAGCAGACAAAATAGAAGTTCTGATACTGCAAAAAACGTAAAATTAAGCAATTTCCTCAATTGTGCCGACATTTGAAGGGATAGAGGGCCCGAAAATATTTTAAAATGTGAGTCTTATATAACTCTATGAATCTAAAAAACCATTTTCTAAAATCAGTTCTGCTCTAAATGCATTTCCTAAAGAACAACCTAAAATCGCGTGTTTCTTTATTCGTTTTCTTTTTTTATTCAAATCCTAGCCAAAATAACTTATTTACATAATACTTTCTGTAATGTGTTCCTTGGCATTTTTTGATTTTTGAAAAATTTCCACACCGAATGTAGTAATAAGGGCTTAAGTTAAAATCTGCATTGATTCACATTAGCGCTCGTCGTGGTAGAAAAAGGCAAACTGCTAATCTAATCTACCGGATGTCGATGATTAAGAACGGAATTGTAATTATTAGGAATACATAAAGCATATCGTCCCTGCTCTGGCAAACTAGCGAAACTGACAAACTAAGGAATCTGTAGTTCTGAAGTTCTGGTCTAGATTTTGTTATTAATATATTATCTACCCTCTGATAAAGTATCACATCTGCAGCTCATTCTGTATGCCTAACACATAAAACCAATAATTAAATATAAAAATTGATTTGACATGAGTAATGACAACTTCTTTCAGCTCTCCTAACCTTTTGACAATATTCAGATTCGATAGTTTGCCAGAGCAGGGACGATATATTCTCATACATTATTATATTTTATTTACCTAAAATTCGTAGCTCATATCCCAAGGATATTTTCAACACTGAGTTGTATGCCTGAAAGGCTAGAAATGTGGATCATTTTTTAACTGGTCCCGTAATCCTCAGAATTTGAGTGAGCCTGGATATATCAACTTCATCAGTATCCCTTTAAATCTGCGAATGCTAATGCATGTGTTGATTCCTCTTTATTCGATATTCTAAGATCAGAAAGGGACGACTAAGGAAATGGGTTAAGAACCACTCCTCAACACATCAGTGATAGCGTCATTGTGGTGAATATAATCTGAATCTGATCTGAGCAATTATTTCAAAAAGTAAATACGTAAATAGAGCAAAATATACGGTGGGGCCTGAGTCGGTTCTTAACACCATTTAGAACATCTTGGAGGTATGCATGCCCGCTTAACGGCGTGGATGGGCAAATTACCGACCTAACTCCTAGCCATTCCACTGCAAGGACACCTGTCTACATGTTTACATTTTTCTATGTTAATAGGATAGAAGGAAGCAGGTTAGTAGAACAGCAGCATCTGTGCAGTGGGAAACATATTTACCAGTCGACTATCAGAGAATCAGGTAAAAGGAAACATAAATGAATTTTTCAAACCTAAATCAGTGTGTAACCAAAATTAAATCCAGGTGTCTAAATCTGCATTATTTCACCGCAAAAGTTTTGTTTTGTTGTATTCTCCATTACTATCAAATACTTTGCGAATTCGTGGGTAGCTTAGGAATATCAGTTCCCAAAAATGTGCAGGGTTTTTGTTCATCGAAATAGCCGATGGTACTTCTGCAGTCCCCCAACGAAGCAAGGCATTTACCGTTCGTAAAATTCTTCAGAGATAGAAATATATAATAATCCGATGGAAGGATATCAGGGTATTACGGCTAGTGAGGTTAAACTTCCTAGTCAAAAGACTGCAACTTCTGACGAGTAATAATATACGCGTGTGGTCTCGCGTTGTCATTATGGAACACCACTTCACTCTTCCTTAATTTTGCACATTTCTCTCCAATGGCTTCTTTCATATGGTCCAGCTGAGGAAAATTTCTGACTATCACGAAGCGATTATTAGCAGAGAATGCCTTTCCAATCCCACCAAATGCAAAGCATTACTTTTCTGGAAAGGAGACCTGGTTTAACAACTGTAAATTTGCCACGATTTTTTCCGCACAATTTAGTCATAAATGATCCACTCCACATCGCCTGTAACCAGACGTTTCAGAAATGGATAATATTCATTGCGCCTTACTAATGAGTCACAAATGGACACGCGTTGTACCAAATTCCATCCACTGACTTCATGTGGCATCCAAGCATCGCAACGAAGTATGTAACCAAGCCTCTTGAGGGTTTTTTCACATTACGGGATGATACAGTAAATTCAGCAACCGAGCTATTTCTGCTGCTGTCATCCTTAGGTTAATTTCATCCAACTCCTCGAGTTTTCCTTTGTCTGTAATATTTTATCTTTTGGTACAAGGTTTACCCTTCAATGAACGAATTCCAGATTGAAACCTAGAGAACCGTTTCTGGCTCTTTCGATCGTTTACCGCTCTTTCGCCGTAATTAGCACAAATGTTTCTCCGTGCTTGTCAAGCGTTTTAGCGCTCTGCTATAATAAAGGAGAATAATGCTCATTAAAACTTTCTCTATAAGTAAACACTAGCGTACAACAGAAGGTAGTGAGGCCACCGACAGTCAGGTACACACTGAGCAGTTGTCATTCTTCGTTGCCTACGTGAATGGGTGATGCTGCAACTGCACTATCGCAGTTGTAGTGTGGGCTGTGGCCTCTTCAGGCAGAATATTCCTGCTGTATGGATTACAAAGTGAACGGACTTACGTCCCCACCAAATAAATTAGTAAATAGTGGTACGTATACAACTTTAATTTTCTCACTTCACACAACTTGAACGCTAGCCTTTATATCATGAGCATCCTTAGCTATTCCAGTTCATCTCTGTGCGGAAATAATGTTAATTTTATGCGTACATAAGATGTACTATCAAATATATTTCGATACCGATAAGAAATTTTGTAAGTACGAATGGCTGCTACACAAAAAAAAAATCACCAATTATGAAATCGTAAAGCTAGCTTCCTATCAAAATATTCCCCAAAACTGAAAAAGAGTCAACACAAAAAGAGCGAAATTATTCCTGAGTAATACGAGATATATCTTATAGAGAAATTTCATTTAATGTTATTTCGACTTCAACCACACCAGGATACAGGGTATGATATTAAGGTACGGCCGAACTTTAAGTTCACATTCCTAACACGTAGAAAAGAAAATAAGTTGAAATGGACGTGGATCTGGAAACGCTTTGTTTCCATGTTAGAATTCATATTCTACAACTCTACACAGTACAGTAATCATGGAAAACACAGAGAACTATAAAGTATCAGCATGCTTCATGAAATGCTCAAAATGCCCTGAAATAGTGATATATGCATCAACCCAATGATGTATCCCTGCGACGGCGGTTTGACGCATATATCAAAATGTATGAAAGCAATTCCTGTTCCTGTGTGTTTACCCATGATTAGCGATTCTAAACTACTAAGAAATATTGTAGTTACGATATGGCAACATCGCAAAACCAAAACCGCCCAGTAGGAATTCCTAAATATGACTTCTATTAAAATATTCCCCAAAATTGGAAACTGTACTAAGTGGAATTGTAAAAAATGAGTCCTGACGTGGAAATAACGAGTTTCTGGACCCATATTGTACCAGGAAAAATGTCTGTCTTTGAGGCGCTGACACTAGCTTGAAGAGCATGGACTATTTTAAGGGTGTAGCATAAAACATTGGAGTTGGTACAGAGAGGGGTATTAGTTCATTGAACTTAGATTTTTTTTAATAATTTGATTTTATTGTTCATTGAAGACAAATTAATATCACCTTTCATACAAGTTGAGTTGAAGCGTCGTAGCAGGCTGGAATCTCCGGACCCTGGGATGGTTGCTGGGCACGGCATGAACAGGAATCACGCCCGTCCTGGATGTTAAGTTCTCGACGTTCTGGAATTTCTAGAAGTTCTGGAATTTCTCGAAGTTCTCGAGGATTTGAGAGTTCTCGATTCTCCATGCGCACACGTTCCGGGGTTCGATCTCCCACGACAATGTTCATGAAAGGTGAGGCGTGATTCACATACAAGTTCCCCGTACGGCATTCAACTTACTTGTAGCACTGTTAAATAGATTGACCTTTAAATTATTGCGTTCACTCATTGCAAATGAAATATGGCAATTGTTACTAAAAATCTTGATTCAAACACCTCGCTGAATCGTAAATGTTCATAAATTGTCACTTGAAAATAAGACGATTGAACTGAATATCTGACCTTGTGTTAGACGTTAGTCGAATTGATACTTGAGAAAATAATGTGTAATTTATAATGTCAAGTTGATGACATGAGCTTGTTAACATTGGCATGGCAGACTAGAATGTTCTATTGGGTCACTAATCATTGTCATCACAGTTCTTAATTCACTGATCTCGCCAGTTTATGATTAGAGCACAGTATTAAGCACAAGATGCACAGTTTATGCAAGTTCAGGACACATTGGCACGTTTGTAATAAATTAAATATATTAAATGGTACTCGGAAATGTCCTATTCCGTCGATAAACAAAACTAAGTGATAATTAAAGTAAAACTGCACTTGGAAGGAGTCTAACACTGTCCATGAAAAATTATTACGAAGCATAAATTGTGAGTTCAGTTATGACACTGAAAAGTTCTATGTTCCCTCGGAACATCACGAGAGGAAAACACAAACTCAGATATGGCATGGGTACTCTATGTTTTCACAGTGTGTTACGATGACAAAAATTTAAACACAAGTACAGATGCGGCACTCGAAAAATATTTCATGTTTCCACAATCTGTTATGAAGTATAAGCTCGAACGAAATACTCTGAAATACTCTAAGTTTCCACAGTTTGTCATGAAACAAAAGTTCAATGTGGTACTTGGAAAATTGTAACATTCACATGAAAGTTTTATGTTTCCACAGCTTGTCGCAAAACACAAGTCCAAATTAGACACTCGGAAAAGTTGTATGTTCCCAAAGTCTGTTTACGAAAATACAAGTTCAAAATACGAGTTCAAATGTAGTACTTGTAAAAGTTACGACACTCACGAGAGAAATTCTAAGTTCCTTCAGTTAGTCACTGAAACACAAGTCCTAACATGGCACTTGAAGAAAATCAAAGTTCCAACTCCGCTGGAACCGAACATTTGAAATGCAAAGACTCATCCGACGATAGGTTCGGTCCGCACTCGTAGCGCTCCACCCGTCACCCGTGTCGCAGAGATGGTGGAGTAACATACACTGACTCTGTAGTCCGGATCGCCCTCCTTTTATACCAGATTGTGGCGAAGCATCTAGAACGTTAGTATTATCCACCCTTATAATTCCTAAAGTACACGGTGGATTTTCCTAAGATTTTGACAGGTTGCGTCTATTACGATGGCCTCCACGTTGGCAGTGTCAAAATAACACAATTTTAACGCTAAATAGACTTTTGCACATGGGCCGGGACATTACCATATATGGTCACGCATAGCCATGTAGAGCTTACTCGAATTGCCTACGTCACGGCTGAGTACGTCAGCGAGTTCGGCGGGCTGCCTATCTTCCGCCTCGCGCGAAGTTCAACACACTTCGAACTTCTTTCCCGTAGCGGCGTTCCCGGTACAATATCTATATAAAATATTTTCATCACCTACGTGTGAGGAATATATCCTGAAAATGTGAACAACAATATTGTTACACCATGTAGATAGATATTCATTGTAAAATACCATACACTTAGACTACTAGACTACTGTTAATTAGTAATCTCGAACATAGGAGAGGAGAAATTATTGTTCAATATACATACATGATAAGCCTCCGTGGCTCAGGCGGCAGTGCGCTGGCCTTACACCAGTGGGGTCCAGTGATTCAAATCCCGGTCATTCCAAGTGAGATTTATACGTGACAAAGCTGAGACGGGACAAGTTTTCCTCCGGGTACGCCGGTATTTCCTGTCATCTTTTATTTAAACAACACTCTCCATTTCATTTCATTTCATTTCATTTCATTTCATTTCATTAACAATTGCCTCAGGCGTGTACGATAGGTTCCGGTAGCCGGTAAAGATCCTATCCTCGCTTCATTCATTCCATTCCTGACTCGGTTCAAGCTGGAAACAGGCTGTGGATTTCCATACTTATCTGAAATCGGGGTCAGGTGGATTTTGGCTCAATTTAAAATTCCTGGTCATTACGTCTGTTTCATCAGGATGAGCCCTGCAATCACCCCTGCCAGCGTGTTTCTAGCTTGACAAAATACCTCATTTACTTTTATCTGTAAGCACTACTACCTCCCCTTATAACCTTATCCCACTAGTTGCGGTCCTGTCGAGTAGAGTCACGTAGTACAGGAGAAAGGACAAGCGAAATCTCGGCGAGCTGTCTAATGGAATTTGCATGTTGTGTGTTTAATACTGCGCAGTATTAGGCCGCTAGCTACAAAGAGTCAGTGCTACAGCAGACCTCACTTAGCTCTAAACACTGGGAAGGTCTTTGCGGTGACTTCGAAATGAGATCAAGGTAATTCGCAATTTTAATTACGACCATTTGACGAGTGAATTCTATCTTAAATATAGTTAGTTTCTTTAAAATGTCCGACTCGTTGGCTGAACGGTCAGCGTACTGGCCTTCGGTTCAGAGGGTCCCGGGTTCTATTCCCGGCAGGGTCGGGGATTTTAATCTTAATTGGTTAATTCCAATGGCACGGGGGCTGGGTGTATGTGTTGTCTTCATCATCATTTCATCCTCATCACGACGCGCATGTCGCCTACGGGCGTCAACTCGAAAGCCCTACACCTGGCGAGCCGAACATGTCTTCGGACACTCCCGGCACTAAAAGCCATACGCCATTTCATTTCTTTAAAATTAATTACTTAACCTGAGAAGTGTAGTCGGACAAATTAGAACAGACGATTCTTTCTAGAAGCCTTAAGTCTTTTCATTCATGTGTCGGAACTCCTCTCGCATATATTCAGACGTTTAAAGTGGAACAGCGAGGAGTGACAAGAGAATTATGATGCGAGATGAGAAGAGGGGGTAGAGGTCGCTAGCACTCAAGAAGTTAAATTCCTTGTGATTTTTAAAGACTTGCTCTCCCCAGGCCAAAATTTATTTGACACATGAAAAATAGCATTCAAGAATTATCCCCTTCAAATAGTTCAGAATGAATTTATTGAGCAAAAATCCATACAATGCTATGAAAAATAATTAAAGTAGAACAGTGATTCCAAATGGAATATGAAAGAGTTACTTGGGAAATTAACAGAAAACATGAAATTTAGTGATTCCAATTAGAATTATAGGCTGGAGAGGGTTAATAATAATACGCATCTTTTATCGAAACACAAAGGAAAAAGGATAGCCGGAATGGGCATTAATTCTTAATGTATTTACTAAAAGATTTTGTTCGTTTGTGCACGTCGTTTGATGATACTTGGTACAATGTTGATTATATAGTACACGTATATATTTATCACTCGGGCTGTGGAATGTTCGATTGAACATATCTTATGGTGGAAAACAAACTAGTAGTTAGTTCATCCTATGTCGGGCCCAGCTGTGCTGGGGGGAAACGTGTCCACCTGTCATCCGGCAGCCCCGGGTACGATTCCCGGCCGGGACAGGGGTTTTTAATTGTAATGATTAATATCCCTGGCCTGGGGACTGGGTGCTTATGACGTTCTTAACCTTTCTTTCCTCACACACCACATTCCACACTACCGCCATTCCAATTACACGCAGGTTCATGAAATTATGGTGCCAGTAGAGACAAAATATTCACACAGGTCGACCCCCCGAACAAATAGAATTTTATAAATTTTATAAAAGTTGTGTGTGAATTTTTATATGATAATGTTGGAATTATAATGTTGAACTAGTAGTATTTCTTGCAATATTTTCTTTCCATGGAACTGCTTGTTGTGCTCTTCTTGTCATTGTTGTTGTTGTTGTTGTTGTTGTTGTTTTTGTTGCTAGGCAACTATGTTTCAACGCTACTACATTTATACACTACTGTAAGTGACCATTGCCACCGGGATATTTCCTAACTGTGATGTATTTGTTAACAGCAACAACAACAATAATAATAATTAATAATATTAATAATCTATATATATGAAATAAGAGTTTTGTCTGTACATTGCTCAGAATTTGAAAAAAATGGTATTTCTGTATCGATCATATCCACATTAACAAGAAAATGCATTTTCTACTTTTCCGTAATGTCTGTCTGTCTGTCTGTCTGTCTGTCTGTCTGTCTGTCTGTCTGTCTGTCTGTCTGTCTGTCTGTCTGTCTGTCTGTCTGTCTGTCTGTCTGTCTGTCTGTCTGTCTGTCTGTCTGTCTGTCTGTCTGTCTGTCTGTCTGTCTGTCTGTCTGTCTGTCTGTCTGTCTGTCTGTCTGTCTGTACACGCATCACGAGAAAACGGCTGAAGAGAATTTTTAATGAAAATCAGTATGTAAAGTCGGGTGATGAACCACTACAATCTAGGCTATACATTATTTTATTCACGCTGAGTGAAATGGTAGTTTAGGGGAAGGCCTGAAATTTAATTCTCAAATATTTATGTTATTAGCGGTCGTGTCTTAATTAAAATCGGTATGCAAAGTCGGCGTAATAAGTCGATATAATCTAGGCCATAAATAATTGTATTCACGCTGAGTGAAATGGCAGTTTAGGGGAATGCCTAAAATTTCATTTTCAAATATTTGTGTTATTGGTCGTTTATCCTAATGGAAATCGGTACACTAAGACGACAAACAAGTCGCTACAATATAGGCTGTACATAATTGAATTCACGCTGAGAAAAATGGTAGTTTATGGGAAGGCCTAAAGTTTAATTCTCAAATATTTATTATATTAGTGGTCGTATCTTCACGAAAATTGGTATGCATAGTCGGGCAATAAGTCGCTATAATCTAGGCCATCAATAATTTTATTCACACTGAGTGAAACGGTAGTTTAGGGGAAGGCCTGAAATTTAATTCTCAAAAAAGTTATTTATGTTATCAGTGGTCGTATCGATAAATACCACATAACTAGCATAACTTTAGTTATGTCGTAAGTTAGTAGTAGTTATGTAAGAAGTTATTAAATTTCCGATCACTTATGTCCTATACATTGTTACCGTACCGCATATAATCACAGTGATATTCATGAATTTGGATTTTTGTTACTAAGTCCATATCAGCGCCGAGTCACGAGAAAATGGGTAAACAGAATTTAGTGAAAATCGGTATGTAATGTGTGAGAATAAGGAACTACAGTCTACGATATAAATAATTTTGTAAGACGCCCTAATATTACAGAGTCGAAAGAAAACTAATGTGAAGGCCTGCAATATAGAAAGCTCATAAACTTTATCAAAAATAACATTACATTGGCCATTGTTTGTTGTGATGTGCTTTATGTCTTCTGTTTCCACTCATCCCCGATAGATAGGATTACTGCAGCGTACCAAGGTTTTTTAATTTGCTTTACGTCGCACCGACACAGGTAGGTCTTATGGCGACGATGGGATAGGAAAGGAAAAGGGTTTTGAAGGGAGCGGCCTTGGCTTTAATTAAGGTACAGTCTGGTGTGTCTGGTGTAAAAATGGGAAACTACGGAATACCATCTTCAGGGATGCTGGCAGTGTGGTTCGAATCCACTATCTCCCGGATGCAAGCTCACAGCTTCGCGCCCCTAACCACATGGCCAACTCGCCTGGTCGTACCGAGTGTAACAGCCTGCCGGCATATTGGCGGGAAGTAGCTGGGGAGTTAGATAACTTTCTTCTTTAGCGTACCATTCCCCTGTTTCATACATTTTCTGATATTACTGATACGTATCACACTGGTTCATCATAGCATTCGAGCTATTCAATCCCTACTCTGAGGCACTGATTGGAATGAGTAGTGTGCATTTTTAACGGAATAATGACAGAAGAGTGTTGACGGCAGTCTGCGACCTGGTTATTCCAGCTCTGGAACTTTGGACTGTTAGATCGGCACCGTAGTACTGTTCGTTGAAAGTGAGAAAGTGTGCGATTTTTCATTTGATCTAGTATTTTATATGATAATATTGCTTTCGATAGCTACATTCCTACTGACGTTTTTGTAATGACCTATGTTGAATTCAGTTAGGAAAACCACCAAGTCAGTCTTTCTGAGAATCCCGTAGCAAAGCACGGGTACATCAGCTAGTAATAATAATAATAATAATAATTGTACCGGGCGGTACACCTCTACTCTGTTTATTTAAAAGTTGCGCCAGTTGAAACTCCTCTTCTGGAGGAAGGTTGAACTTTATCTATTCTATTAATTCTCTACTTTCTCAGAAGATGTCACCACGTGGAAAATTTTGAGTTTTTGAACTGTGTCACTTTTGATGTGTTTTTGTTTCGCTTGAAGTAAGAAGTGGGAACTTTCTCTTCTAGAGGACACTACTGAAGAATTACAATAGTGCAACCTAGTGCGAAATCAAAGAACTATTTTGTTGGAGAAATTTTTATTTCAAAAGTTTGTTTCTTGTTAAATTTCTTTCTGTTATTGTTTAAGTTGGCTGTATACCCCTCTTTTTCCCCTTAGTTTGGATCTAGCCAATCCCGAATTTCTTTAATTAATTTTCCACCAATAATGTGTTTCTTTTTCCTCTATGTAGGGGTTTCTTTTCCCGAACCAATAAAGATTTTGTGGGAGGGTGTTTTATTTCCCCTAACGCCTAGAATCTTCCGCGAGAGGATATAAACTGCTGATTTTGGGGTCTCCGGGCCACTTCTGTTCCATCTTTCAGTGTATTAAGTACATAGCAGGAGGCGGGAAGCGCCTCTTTCCTCGGCAGCGATCTACTACCAGGTAATGGCCTATTAATATCTTCTTTTCTTGCTAGGTCGGCAGTTTAACTCTCGCGGCGGGTTCGAAGCGTTTTCCATCATGTAACCTTTTCCTAAAATGTAACTACTCTTTTCTTCTTTTTCTTGTAAAGTTACATATTGGGATAGAGAGTGCTAACCCTCTCGAGCTCCCACTCACATTTGTTTTGAGGTGAACTTATTTTCTCAAACTTTTCTTCGTTTATGTAATGTAAAGTGTTCTTCTCTAAGTCACCTCTGTAGTATGGGATTAGCCCTTGCGTTAGTGGCCCAGAGCCAGATTAGGTGTTAAAAGCAAAGTGTATTAGGAGTGCAAGTTCGCCTCCTCTCAAGTTGTATTTTAGAGGTCATGTATTAATCTTTTCTCACCTAATAGACCTCAGTAGGTTGGGTATTTTACCCCTGTGTATATGTCCTTTGAGGACAACTTGAAAGTTGAGTTTGGTGTGGCCTGGGAGAGGCTTAACTTTAAGAGCGAGTGGCTCTTTTCTAAAACTGAGAGTTGTATGCCTCGAGGAGGCTTTGCTGTGTAATTTGGAGCAAGGGCTCCAGGGTTTGAGTGGGGTCTTCTGCCCCTTTTGTTAAAATTGGTATATCGTAAAGTTGAGCTAGTTGCTCAAGAATTGTGTTTTCAGGGCTCGAAGCCCAAATTCTTTAATCCCTGTAATTGTACATTTCAAGTTGTATTTCGGCTACTAAGTACCTGTTCTATTTGTTGTTACCTAATTTTGAAAAGAAAATATAACCTTGTTAAATTTTCAAATTTAATTTCTCTTTAGTAGCTTGAGACCTATTCACCACCCGGCACCTTCTTTCATGCTTAACTACCACAAAAACTCGGTAACAAGTGGTAGCAGAGCGTGGTTGAATGGGTCTCAATTTAGCCCCTTTTGACGGCTAAACATTGCTTTGATTCGAACTCTAACAATTTTCTCAGTTGCTGGAATTTTTTGAGTTTTTCAAAATTGTTCTGTCATCATGCCCGGCCCTCGCGATGTTCTCCTCCTTAACTACTTGCGCAAAGAGGAGTTGATATATGAGTTAACTATCAGAAACGTTCAATCTGGAGGCACGGTTGCAATAGACACTAACAAGCTTAGAGAGTCCCTTGATTTGCCCATTTCCATCCCCAATTTGGGAGAGAAAGAAATTGACGACTCTCTTTCCACGATTGTCGAGAATATTACTGGGCTAGCATCGGTAGTCAGCTTTTTTGATGAAAACGATCCATCTCCTAATCAAATTAAGCGTGTGCAAGGCAGGCTGTATCACTTTGCAAATAGAGTTAATGATCTATTGTCTCTAAAGGTGAATGACGTTCAGAGGAAGCAAGCTAATACGCTCCTTGAAACTATTTCTGAATTGTCTAATAAGGTCACTCAATTGCTAACCGGCGAAGCTCCTCCCAAAACTGATCAACCCGCCACGGTGAATGTAGGTAACGAGGAAGAGCCTCCTCAGGGAGAAGTCAATAGGATAACCGTTGCTGCTCAAACTATCTCTGCCCCATCGAACAACGAATCTGAACGCCGTGCGTCATTGAGTAACATCCGCTCTGAATTAACTTCCTTGCCCTTGAAACCTTTAACGACTATGACACCTGGGTTCAGCAGCTTGCCTCATCCATTGGCAATGTTGCTTAGAGGTATCTCTAAGTTTTCCGTCAACACCACCAGTGACGTAATTTCTTTTTTAAGATTTCTAGTGGAATTTCAGGATCATGCCCTTGTGTTTTCTCTTTCCCCATGTCAAATTTTGCAAATTATCTATCCTTATGCTATTGGTGTTCTATCTGACAAAATAGTTAGAGCCATTGCCGAGCAATCTTCTATTGAGGATTTCCACGCCCATTTGCTAGCTAACTTCATCCCGGCTAGGGCCAGGTCCTCCCTTATTCAGAAATACTATTATCGGGTACAGCGCTTGGATGAAAACCTGGCAGACTTCATCCAAGATATTAAGTTTTATACTAGGGTGTTTGCTCTCCACTTCCCTGAGGATCAGATCGTGCAAGCTATTGTTGAAGGGATTTCACCACCCTACAGGTCATATTTGTGTTTCGCGGCGTGCCCGCAAACCTTCTCTGAACTGGAAGCATTAGCCGTCTCTGCGGAAGGAGTTAGGTATGCCGATTCCTTGCGTGTGGCGAAAGAACCCCCGCCTTCCTTTAGTAACACTCGGCCTCCACCTCGCCGACCAGCCAATCCCCGTAAATGTTATGCTTGTGGGTCGCCTGACCATCTGCGGAATAAGTGTCCTCTGATCAAGTCAAGTGGGACAAGGAATGGAGTAGGGTCATCACAAGGCTGTTTTAAGTGTGGGGCCTTCTCACATATCGCCAAGAATTGCCCAAACTCAAATAGCACCCCCTCCTGCTCAACTTCTGGTGCAAATTCCAGCTATTCCAATAATAAAAAGTGACTAGTGGCGTCGGCTGAGCCGACTAATCCATCTTCCCGAGACTTAGCCCCTAGTAAACAGGTTGTAAATGCAGAGAACGACCAGCCTTCAAATTCATCTTTTGAATGCCCTAAAGAGTGTCTTAGGATTGCGGCGGATACCCCCGCACCTGTTCCTTTTCTTAAGATTGAGTTAAATAACGAGCCTATAACAGCTCTCTTAGATTCAGGCAGTGTTTGTTCCATTATTTCGGCTGATTGGTATTCTAAATTGAAATCTGTTTGTAAACTCCCTGACTATGTCTCTTCTCCTGTTCAATATGTTTCGGCTAATTCATCTCCATTAGAAATTCTAGGTTCCATACATGTCAAAATTCGGGTTTTTAAGTTTACATGGAAGATCAAATTGTTTGTGGCCAAGCGTTTGTCTTGCCCCATCATATTGGGAGCGGACTTCATTTCTCACACTGGTCTTGTGCTCGATCTCCAGAGTAGGTCGTGCATATTCAAATTTGCGTCCAATTGTAGAATTCCCTTGTTAAAGTGTAATTCTGTATCATGTTCATCTATTTCGCCTACCCAGGATGAGATGTTGTTAGACCTTAGACATCTACCTGAGGAGCAGGCTGATAGTATTCGGAAACTGTGTCAGTCGTTTCCCGAGGTGTTCTCTGATACTCTTGGTGTTACTGACCTTATTGAATACAAAATCGAGGTCACGGATTCGATTCCTGTTCGCTTTCCACCGTATAGACTATCTCCACCTAAAATGAAGGCTCTGAAAGAAATCATCGATCAGATGTTGAAGGATGGTATTATTAGGCCCTCTAAGTCAGCGTATTCTTCGCCTATTTTTCTAGTCCCGAAACCCCAAGGAGGCTTCAGGCCTGTCATTGATTACAGGGCTCTCAATCGGAAGGTGGTGTTGCAATCTGTGCCCCTTCCCGACCTTCATTCTTGCTTTTCATGGTTTCGTAAGGCCAAGTTCTTCACCATCTTGGACTTGAATCAGGCCTATAATCAAATTCCCCTTGCCGAAGAGTCTAAACATCTTACAGCGTTTGCCACGGACTGGAATTTATATGAATACAACCGCGTGCCTTTCGGGCTCCCCACGGGGGCAGCTGTGCTCACTAGGCTACTAGATAGGGTCTTTTCCGACATCAAATTTGAGTACTTATATCACTACTTGGATGATGTCGTCGTATTTTCCGAAACCTTTGAAGAACATCTAGATCATTTGCGAGAAGTTCTCAATCGCCTTCGTAAGGCTGGGTTAACTGTTAAGTTGTCCAAGGTTGCCTTTGCTAAGCCCTCTATGTCATTCCTAGGGCATATTGTGTCACCTGATGGTGTAGCAGTCGATCATTCTAGAACACAGGCCATCCGTGATTTTAAACCTCCTAAGGACATCAAAGGTATCGCTAGATTCATTGGTATGGTGAATTTCTTCAGGAAGTTCATTCCTAACTTCGCTAATAGAGCGGCGCCCTTAAACCTTCTTCGTAGGAAAGGCATCAAATTCGAGTGGGGACCTTCTCAACAAGCCGCTTTCGAAGATCTTAAATTAGCTCTCTGTAATGCCCCTGTACTTGCTATGCCTGATTTCTCGAAGAAATTCATCGTCCAAACGGACGCGTCGTCGTCAGCTGTAGCTGCAGTCCTTCTTCAAGAGACTGAACTAGGGAGGCGTCCCATCGCCTATGCATCTAGGACTCTATCGGTTCAAGAAGCCAAGTATTCCATCTATGAGCTCGAAGGGTTGGCAGTCTTATTCGCCTTAGAAAAGTTCCGTCTCTATCTGGAACATGTCAAATTTGACCTGGAGACAGATAATCAAGCCTTAAGCTGGGTCTTAGGTAGGCCGCGTCGTACTGGTCGTATAGCCCGTTGGGCCATCCGTATTTCTGCCTTCCAATTTGATGTACGACATATCAGAGGTACCGAAAATGTTGTTGCTGATGGACTCAGCCGTATGTTTCATAACGACGTCGAGACCCACGAACCGGTCGATAGTTCATCACCTTCCGAGTCCATACTATCTGGTGTTAATGCCATCTTAACAGGTGCTCCCATGCTTTTTAGGGATATTGAGAAATACCAACGTGAAGATCCGACGCTGGCTCCTATAATGGAAACCCTTTCTTCTGGGGAACATGTTGTCCCTTATGTTCTGAGGAATGGTGTTCTATGTTGCCCTTCGAGGCATGATAAGTTGATGAAAGTTGTTGTTCCAGCGGTTCTTGTACCTATGATCTTCAAATACTATCATGAGACCCCATTGGGGGGGCATCTTGGAATCTTTAAAACTCGTGAAAAGATTCGTGAAATGTTCATATGGAAAGGTATGGACGGTGAAATTCGAGAACTTGTAAAAGCTTGTAAATCTTGTTTGATCAGTAAACCCACCATGTCCACTAAAGTAGGCCTTTTGTCTTCTCATCAAGCGTCGCGCCCCATGGAACGCCTGTATATCGATTATGTGGGACCCTTCCCCCAGTCAAAGGGTAATGCCAACAAGTTCATCTTTGTGTGTGTAGATGGTTTTACAAGATTTTCCTGGTTATTTCCGACTAAGCTGGCTACCGCTCAGTCCACCATTACTTGTCTAAATTCTATTTTTGCTTCTTTTGGTCCGTGCCAATACATTGTATCTGATAATGCTAAAGCTTTTACATCAAATCTGTTTCGTAAATTCTGTTTTGACTTGTCCATCTCTCATGTAACTACATCTGCTTATTACCCTCAACCATCTCTGGCTGAACGGGTTAACCGCAATCTCAGGTCCGCACTTATTGCCTATCATCATGAAGATCATTCTAGGTGGGACACGTCCCTGCATTGGTTAGCTTTTGCTTTGAATTCGGCGGTTCATGAATCTCACAAATTTACTCCAGCTTCTTTGATGTTTAAGTTCGTTCCCAACACGCCGCTCTCTAACCTCTGGTCTCTGAATGACATTCTGCCCGAGACAATAGATCCGGACAACATTAAAGATCTTTGGAAGAAGGCTAAAGCTAATCTTAAAGTGTCTCATGAAAAGGTTAGGGAAAGGTATGATCGTGGACGGAGACCCACCACTTTGAAGGTAGGTGACCAGGTTATGGTCAAAAATTTTGTTCCCGCGGGCAAGCTTGCCCCCAGATTTCATGGGCCTTGTATCATTCTCGATTTTCTTACGCCGGTTACCTTATTGCTAAGTAATCCAGCCACCGAGAGGATATTTAGAGTTCACCTGTCCCAGGTGAAACCGGTGTAATTTCTGTGTTAACTTGCTCCATATTATTTTGAAAGGATATGAAGGTTATATTTTTTTTGAGTTTCACTTTTAAGGCATTCTGCCCCTTCTGTAATATTTTGGTTTTAGATGTAAGCCTTATGTAAAACCTGCCCCGACCCGTTAAACTGCCATCCTGTTCTTGCCATGGCCATTACCACGCTCCCGTTTCCTGCTCCACTCTACACAGTGGCTTAATGAATACCATGAATATCTGCACGCCGCTGGCCCCTCACTCTCTCTACAAGCCTGTACCCTCAAAGAAAATAATTGTCCAACACAATTCTGCCGCCTAGCTTTAATGTTTCAGCGCCCCCGCAGCCGCGCAGCGCCGTGCAGCGACTGGGGAGGGGGATGGGCCCCCTCCTCTCCAGCGAGGACGACATGTGCACGGCGAGCCGGAGCTCACCTCCCGGCCAAGGCTGATGTGCGGCGCACGACCTGCTACATGCCCGCAGCCTGTATCTGTTCACCGCGGGCGCGGCGTACTTCAACACCTCTGCTCCCCTCATAGTGCGGGCGAGCGGTATCTCAGGGTACTTGAGGGGTCCGAGCGGCCTCCGTTGGACGCAAGCTGCAACGGCCGGTCTGGCCATCCGACTCAATCTACATCAACTACATGGACAGTCACCATAAGCAATAATTACATTTGGGAATTTAACAACAATATTTGGTGGACATTGCAAAATTTTTCTTCACCTTTAAGTATTAAAAGTTTATCTTCAGAAATACAAATTCTACAAACATAAAAACTTTACTGCACCGGCAACAACAAAATTTTGAAATTACAACCAACCAAATTACTAAAATCTTATAAATGCTTCCGCAATTAATCTTAATATCAACATCAAAACTTGGACCTTATTTTGGAAACAAAGCTTATGTTCTTCTGTGTTACCCCTTGGAGGAACTTTTGGGGGGGGAGGTCTGTACCGGGCGGTACACCTCTACTCTGTTTATTTAAAAGTTGCGCCAGTTGAAACTCCTCTTCTGGAGGAAGGTTGAACTTTATCTATTCTATTAATTCTCTACTTTCTCAGAAGATGTCACCACGTGGAAAATTTTGAGTTTTTGAACTGTGTCACTTTTGATGTGTTTTTGTTTCGCTTGAAGTAAGAAGTGGGAACTTTCTCTTCTAGAGGACACTACTGAAGAATTACAATAGTGCAACCTAGTGCGAAATCAAAGAACTATTTTGTTGGAGAAATTTTTATTTCAAAAGTTTGTTTCTTGTTAAATTTCTTTCTGTTATTGTTTAAGTTGGCTGTATACCCCTCTTTTTCCCCTTAGTTTGGATCTAGCCAATCCCGAATTTCTTTAATTAATTTTCCACCAATAATGTGTTTCTTTTTCCTCTATGTAGGGGTTTCTTTTCCCGAACCAATAAAGATTTTGTGGGAGGGTGTTTTATTTCCCCTAACGCCTAGAATCTTCCGCGAGAGGATATAAACTGCTGATTTTGGGGTCTCCGGGCCACTTCTGTTCCATCTTTCAGTGTATTAAGTACATAGCAGGAGGCGGGAAGCGCCTCTTTCCTCGGCAGCGATCTACTACCAGGTAATGGCCTATTAATATCTTCTTTTCTTGCTAGGTCGGCAGTTTAACTCTCGCGGCGGGTTCGAAGCGTTTTCCATCATGTAACCTTTTCCTAAAATGTAACTACTCTTTTCTTCTTTTTCTTGTAAAGTTACATATTGGGATAGAGAGTGCTAACCCTCTCGAGCTCCCACTCACATTTGTTTTGAGGTGAACTTATTTTCTCAAACTTTTCTTCGTTTATGTAATGTAAAGTGTTCTTCTCTAAGTCACCTCTGTAGTATGGGATTAGCCCTTGCGTTAGTGGCCCAGAGCCAGATTAGGTGTTAAAAGCAAAGTGTATTAGGAGTGCAAGTTCGCCTCCTCTCAAGTTGTATTTTAGAGGTCATGTATTAATCTTTTCTCACCTAATAGACCTCAGTAGGTTGGGTATTTTACCCCTGTGTATATGTCCTTTGAGGACAACTTGAAAGTTGAGTTTGGTGTGGCCTGGGAGAGGCTTAACTTTAAGAGCGAGTGGCTCTTTTCTAAAACTGAGAGTTGTATGCCTCGAGGAGGCTTTGCTGTGTAATTTGGAGCAAGGGCTCCAGGGTTTGAGTGGGGTCTTCTGCCCCTTTTGTTAAAATTGGTATATCGTAAAGTTGAGCTAGTTGCTCAAGAATTGTGTTTTCAGGGCTCGAAGCCCAAATTCTTTAATCCCTGTAATTGTACATTTCAAGTTGTATTTCGGCTACTAAGTACCTGTTCTATTTGTTGTTACCTAATTTTGAAAAGAAAATATAACCTTGTTAAATTTTAAAATTTAATTTCTCTTTAGTAGCTTGAGACCTATTCACCACCCAGCACCTTCTTTCATGCTTAACTACCACAAAAACTCGGTAACAATAATAATAATAATAATAATAATAATAATAATAATAATAAATAATAATAATAAAAACAAAATGAATATCTTTATTATGTGCCTTTGATCTTGATTCACGTTGGCCTACATTCTGTCCATCATGGGGTCGGTAATACAAAAGTCTTCATCGATTATGTTTGTCTACACTCGAATAAGTGTGTAGATGGTCCTGTAGCTGGCAATGAGAAGTTCATCGTAAGTTACCGTATGTAGAAGGATTCTTTCGCTAGCTCATCAACTGATATTGTAGAGGCAGTTCTTCCAACTTTTACGGCACATTTTAAGAGACGCGACTTGACAGACACTATTCTTTCGAGATCATTGATTGTGAGGTGATCCCATATTACTTCTATGTCACAACGGATGAGATGGATGTATGGAAGAGTTTCAAAGCTGTCGTGGGAGATATGGCTGTTAAGTTTTTGTTCTTGTTGATGGCTCTGTTGGCTTCGCTGACCTCTCTTGTATATGATAGATGAATGAGCTTGTTGAAGTCTGGATGGTTATACCCAGGTAATTGAATTAATGCTCCGTAGTACAATGTCTTGAAGAGTAGATGTTCCGCCTTTCCTAAATGTAATTTGAATTGTTTATGAAGGTTTATTTCAAAGTGATTTTCATTTTACCCATTTTTCTACTTATACCAATATTCTTTGTGATTCTAGTTCGATTGAGGACACTAATACCATGTAATCTGCATAAAGTACTTGCGGTGTCTTGACTTATACCATTTTTAAATGAGAATTCTATGAAATCTAACACTCCACGCACAAACACTGTAAAGGTGTCACACAAGCCCTTATTCTAGTGGTACAGGTAGCAATAACGTGTGAACAACACCCGACGAAAACCACATCTTTTCAAAAATAAGCTTCCTAGAAGGACATCATAATTTAATTTCATCGATTTCAAATGTTAAAAAACACTTCATCTGTTTAGGATTTTTCAATCGTGAAATTACCAGCGTTTCGCCCCAGTGTAGCAGTGCGCTCATCTGTTAGATTGCTACACCTTTCCAACACTCTGACGCTAGTGAGACACCACTGCAAGCCTCCTATGTAGGACAATGCAGTGACGATGCACCAGGGGAAGCATGTACCTCCACTTGTATAAATGACTGCCTTTGGCCTTTATAACAAAAATAAGGTTCCTAGAAGGAAACCATAATTTAATTTCAACATTTTTGCCACATCTTTTGTTTTAGCAATAGATTTTTCGTCTCAAGGCGAAGAACCATTGAAAGCAGGGCCAAATGTTTATGCAATTTTTAACTCTTAGGTCATTCCGTCTGCCGAAACTAATTTTACGTAATAAATTCATAAAATATCAGAAAAATAAAAATAAACAAATTAATTAAAACAGAATTAAATGTTTCGTTCTTTAAAGAACATCATCAGATTCTAAGAAATCGCTATCAAATATTTAGAAATGTAAAAATATTTATGTTTATTTCTGTTTAAATACTTTGGAACTTGAAATGTGGAAATTTATGAAGTCCTATTTTGTTTCCAACCAAGCATAGAATGCGATGTGTTTGAAGACA
Source organism: Anabrus simplex (assembly GCF_040414725.1). Taxonomy (NCBI): domain Eukaryota; kingdom Metazoa; phylum Arthropoda; class Insecta; order Orthoptera; family Tettigoniidae; genus Anabrus; species Anabrus simplex. The sequence continues at coordinate 25,508,449 of NC_090276.1, read as the reverse complement.
GTTGCTCTGTCATTGGCGAGAGTACAACTGGGTATCCAGTCCGTTGACCTTTAGCTACGCCACGCACCCTGCACTAGCTAGATCAATCACAAGCTGTATTTTACTTTTAGGCACTTTCTTTTTAGTGCTCTCTTCCTACTTCTTCTTCTTATTATTATTATTTTCGTATTAGAGTTTTTATTTATAAACTATACACGGGTTCTTAGTGAGCATTTAATAGGATGCCTATTATATCGGTATTTGTCCGTTAAGTCATTTTTCGCTTACTTCAACACTTTTGGTACAGTACTTACAGCTTCTTCTTCTCCTTACTTCGTAATGGCCATTCAAAGAGTGCGTTTGAACTTGTTCATTAGCCTGATGGTTTTCGCCTTATTATCCTCCCAAAATCATCTCAAGAATGCACTGTGTTGCATCTTGCGTTTAGTGACCGCTTTCTACCAGTTTTCCTTTTAGATTTCTCCACAAATTCGTGCTTGGCTACTATTGTGCTAAAAGCTCGACAATCTTCTCTGATGTCGCCTGTGATGTTCATTACTTGGATGTCGGCCTCAGATTTTTCTAACCACTTTATTTTGACTTTGGCAGCACACGAGCCAAAGTACCAGCTGATTTACACCCTTGGGTAGTTTACCTCCCGCATAGCTGTCATCTAGTTTACCAGCAGATGGATGAACCGGTCCTTATTGGAACACTGTATCTCTCCTGTGAGTGGAGAGGAAGGATATACAGAAAACAAATAAACAAGCCAAAGAATCTGTACGCGCACTCTCATCCTCTAAGTCCAGAAACAAGACCATGATTCTATGCTTTTCCGTATGTTTTTGCTTGAGTCATCAGTCCATGGACTGGACTGATGTAGCTCTCGATACCACTCTACTCTGTACTAACCTTCTCATTCCTACGTAACTATTACATCCTACATTGACTCTAATCTGCTTGTCATATTCATACCTTGGTCTACCTCTACCATTCTACACTATCTTCAAGAACCTACCGATTAAGTCCTGTGTCTCTTAAGACGTGTCGTATGATTCTATCTCTTCTTCTCGTCTAATTTAGCCTGGATTCAGCATCTCTTCATTCGTGATTCAACATATCCATCTCACCATTTAAAGTTAAAAACTTCATGATTGTTCCGTATTGAATATAGAAATAAGAAAATGTACAATATTATAGGGAAGGATCCACCTTTCAATACTCCGTAGTAAAAAGTAGTTACAACCTGTTTATTGGGACCGGTTTCAACACATTTCAAGTGTCATCATCAGCCAATTAGCGAAGATCTTAAAACAACTAATATATTGAACACAGGCAAAATATTAACATTGTATCATATTGTAGCAATTCAGTTAATGTTCAAAACACAATAATCACAGTCAAGAGAGTAAACAGAACGTCACTATCTTGCGCCGAAAACAAATATATTTGAAGTTCATAAGCAGATCAAGTATGCACTTATGTAAAGTCGTTGCTAGGCAGGTCTTGTAGGCATTTGTTTCTCTGGCCGAAGAGTAAAAGGTGACGTGAATGAAGTCTTAGGAAAACAGTGTAGGATTTAATTTCGTCAAAATCAAAGTGGATATATAGGTTTTAAAATAATTTAAAACGTTAAAAAAGAATAAAGCCAAATAAAAATATATTAAAAAATGGGAAGAAATAATGAAAGAAATACGAGGTTCAACTCGAAACAACTTGCCGTAGTAATTGATAAAGAAATGATAAATAGAGAAAGGGGGTGGGGAACGTTTATTAGAGGGTGGTGATGGTGGTTATTGTTATTAGAGGAAATAAAATTTGGCAACAATCCTTTATATAACATTAATTCGAGGGAAAAAAGAGGAAGAGAACCGACACTTCGAAAAATGAAGATATCGGTTAAAGGAAGACAAGGGCCACGAAGGGCGTGAAAATGAAAGACTCCCTAGCCCTCGCAAACCTAATAGCATCGGGGTCGGAAAAGAACAAGAGTTGACCAAGGGAGGTCGGACAGGATAGATGAAAGTGAGGAGCCTGGCACAAGTAAGTGGAAGCAATGCCAGGACTCAGCTAAGGGCCCCGTGGTCGCCAACCCACGCTCCGAAGTTCAGAGCCCCTGGGGGATGGAGGGTGGGAAGGAAAGAAAAATGGAAGGGATCCGATACTTCGAAAAATGAAGATATCAGCCAAAGGAAGACAAGGGCCACGAAGGGCGTGAAAATGAAAGACTCCCTAGCCCTCGGAAACCTAAAAGTGTCGGGGTCGGAAAGGAACAAGAGTTGACCAAGGGAGGTCAGACAGGATAGATGAAAGTGAGGTGCCTGGCACAAGTAAGTGGAAGCAATGCCAGGACTCAGCTAAGGGCCCCGTGGTCGCCAACCCACGCTCCGAAGTTCAGAGACCCTTGGGTGGGGAGGGGGGAACTAAGAAGGATCAAGGGGGGTGTTGCGGAAGGGGGAAGTGGCATGAGAGGGTATTGTGTAAATTGTGAAAGATTGATTCCTTATTTGTTGACTTCAGGTTATGTAAAAAGGAGATGAGAAAATCGAAAAGGGCATTGGGTTTCTCAGAAATATCATTCAGATTAAGATTTGGATTGAAAAACTGGTCAAGGTGTATCTTTTTATCCATCTCACCTTCAACATTGTTCTGTAACACCACATTTCAAAAGCTTCTATTGTCTGTTTCTTCTGAGCTAGTTAGCGTCCATTGTTCACTTCCATACAATGCCACGCTCGAGACTAATGTCTTCAAAAACAGCTTTCTAATTCCCATATCAATGTTCGTAGTCAGCAAATTTATTTTCTTAAGAACGCCCTTCCTTGCTTGTGCTAGTTTGAATTTTCTCTCCTCCTTATTACTGCTATCGTTAGTTATCTTACTTCCCACGTAACATTAGTCATCTACTTCTTTTAAGACTTCGTTTTCTAATCTAATCTATGTATATATTTTCACAAGTTGTTTTACGTCGCATAGGCACAGGTAGGTCTTATGGCGACGATGGGATAGGAAAGGGCTGGGAATGGGGTGGAAGTGGCCGTGGCCTTATGTAAGGTACATCCCGGCATTTATCTGGTGTGAAAATTGGAAACCACGGAAAACCATCTTCAGGGCTGTCGACAGTGTGGTTCTAACTCACTATCTCCTTAATACTGGATAGTGACCGCACTTCAGCGACTGCAGCTTCCGAGCTCGGTGATCTAATATTTCCTGAATCACCTAACTTCGTTCGATTGCTCTTCATTACTTTTGATTCGGACTTACTTATTTTCAATTCTTAAACCTTCCCTAAGACTGTGTCCATATCATTTTAGAGTAATTTATCCAGGCAAGCAACTTAATGTTGATAACATCCTGGGTATATGAGCTACGGATTTTAGGTAAATAAAATATGATAAAGTATGAGAATATATTCCTAGAAATTACGATCTTTTTCTTAATCATCGTTATTCGGTCGATTAGATTAGTTGGTTGCCCTTTTCGACCACTACGAGCGCTAATGTAAGTCAGTGCATTGTTTCACGTAAGCTCCATTGCGAGCCCTAATGTGTGTCAACGGAGAGTTCCACTTAAGCCCTTATACCTGTATGGACATTTTTTTTTCAAAAATAAAAAAATCGCCCGAGGCTGTTGAATCAAGGAGCACATTACATAAATAATTATGTAAATACGTCATTTTGGTTCGAATTTGAAAAGGAAAGAAAACAGTAAGGAAACAAGTGATTTTAGGCTGCTTTCCTGGAATTACATTTAGGCCAAAAGTGATTTTTTGAAATGTGTTTGTTTAAGTTTGATAGGGCTATCCAAGACTCGCAATATGTAACCTTTCCAGGCCCATTTTCTTTTCAACTTTCGGCACAATTGAGAAAATTGCTCAATTTGACGTTTATCGTAGTGTAGGGTCCCCTCGTTGTTTACTAAGAAATTTTTTCAATATTAATATCAACGGTAAATCTCAGGGTTTTTTATTTCCTCTCCTTCTATTTTGATCCATCTCCAAATTCCTCTTTGATTTTCTTTACCGCCTGTTCTATATAAACATTGAAAAGGAGGAGAAAAGGTTAGGGGGAGAGACAAACTGTAGCCTTGCCTCATTTCGTTCTGGATTGCTGCTTCCTTTTCCCTGTAGCGCTGAAATAAAATTTTATGTCTTTTCTTCCTTACACATCAACAGTCCAGGCCGAAAATATCAGGGAGATATTTCGTATTTCCCTGGAATGTTCTCTAAACAACCGATATTGTTCTAATTTCCTTTCATGGTTTCACTACCCCCCCCCCCCCCCCCCAGCTGATTATTGGGTTAAGATAAGTTTCTTCGGTTCTCAGATAATTCTAGTCACCAGTTAATTGATGTGTTTACGTAGCCCCGGGAGGTTGAATTGTCCAATAGAGGGGCAGAAATCGATACTTCCCAATCGATCAGTCGTGCTAAATGAGGTCCAATCTACGTCAATGACTCAGCACGGCAACGTGATATGGAAGGGAAGGGGTATCAGTAAGGCAACATAAAGAAAATTACACCTAGAACATTAAGCTGAGATATGAGAGTGTCACTGAAAAATTGGCCCTGCTAATAAAATATGACTCCACAATGTTGAATGGCGGGCTATAAGGATGCAATATTTAAAATATTGGTTTTACGTTGCAAGGATTCAGAGTGCTGTTATGTAAGAGCACACGGATAGGACTGAGAAGTTAGAGCTCCAGCATTTCCCCCGTGTGAAATTGAGAGCAACTGGCTGTGTGGTTCCGGTCACGTAGGTATCAGCTTTCACCCTGGAGATGGAGGGTTCGAACCCGCACAGCCCTGAAGAAGGGTATCTGTGGTTTTCCACATTCACACCAGGCAAATGCTAGGGATGACATTAATTAAAGCCAGGGTAAATTTCTTCCCACTTCTTGGCCTTTCCAATCCCATCGTCGCCGAATGACCTATCTGTGTCGGTGCGACGTAAACCAAATCAAACCAAATCCCACAGAACAACAGTTCCGAAGGACCATGGCCTACCATGCGACCGTTGCTCAGTCCGAAAGCCTGCAGATAATGAGGTGTGATGTGGTATGCATGACGAATGCTCTCGGCCCTTATTCTTGGCATACTATAGCGGGGCCGCTCTCTCACCGTCGGATTGCTCCTCAATCGTAATCACATAGACTGTGTGGACCTCGAACCAGCGCCCCAGGGACTCTGAACTTTGGAGCGTGGGTTGGCTACCACGGGGCCCTTAGCTGATTCCTGGCATTCCATCCACTTACTTGTGCCAGGCTCCTCACTTTCATCTATCCACTCCGACATCCATTGGCCAACTCTTGTTCTTTTCCGACCCCAAAGCTATTAGGTTTGCGAGGGCTGGGGAGTCTTTCATTTTCACGCCCTTCGTGGCCCTTGTCTTCTTTTGGCCGATACCTTCATTTTTCGAAGTGTCGGACCCCTTCCATTTTTCTCTCTGATTAGTGTTATATAGAGGATGGTTGCCTAGTTGTACTTCCTCTTAAAACAATAATCACCACCACCTCGAACCAGCCCTCAGATCTAGATAAAAAATCCTGACTTGGCCCGAAATCGAACCCGGGGTTTCTGCGTAAAGGCAGGCAGGCTACACTTACACCGCCTGACAGTTGCAATATAACGATAATTGTAATTAAACATTGAGAGTGCGAAACCACGTAAAATCATCTTCAGGGCTTCGGACACTGGTGTTCGAACCCATTACCTCCCGAATATAAACTCATGGATACATGAACAAAACTGCACTTCCAACCAGCTCAGTAGGGATGTTTTGTTTGGACACCACAAGGTCCATAGCATTTTCTACAACAAACCCCATGGCACAACAGCCCTTGAAGGGCCTTGGCCTACCAAGCGACCGCTGCTCAACCCGAAGGCCTGCAGATTACGAAGTGTCGTGTGGTCAGCACGACGAATCCTCTCGGCCGTTATTCTTGGCTTTCGAGACCGGGGCCGCTATCTCACCGTAGGATAGCTCCTCAATTCTAATCACGTAGGTTGAGTGGACCTCGAACCAGCCCTCAGGTCCAGGTATAAATCCCTGACCTGGCAGGGAATCGAACCCGGGGCCTCCGCGTAAGACGCAGGCACGCTACCCTTACACCACGCGCCGGCATAGCATTTCCTAGTATGAGTTAATATGATTCAGAAGTCATCGTAACAATTATTTTTCTCTCGCTTAAACTCGAACACAGGAAATGCACTAAGTACATATGAAAGTGTATTACCAGAGGTTTCCAGAAGTGATATCACTTGGGACAGGGATGCAGGAATATCTCTGGTGGGGTAGAAAGACGAACATGACATTTTGAAATAAGTTTATTTGCTTTATTCCCAAAAACGTGTTTTCAACATTTAAAGAAGAAACATTTTTACAAGTACAGCTAGCTATCTTAAGTTCCAGGAATTTTTTGTTCTTAGATTTATAGACAGTCGTGGAATGAAAAGATCTCTCTGCCGTATCTATTCAAGTATGACACCATTTAATGTTACCTGTTATTTCTTTGAGGTTTAATCATGAACTTTGCTTTCTGATGAATGCTTTATGTCGCACCGATTCGATTGGATATGAAAAGGTTTGCCCCTTAAGATCAAACTGAACAGGAAAGGAATGAACTTAATGTCAAAATCTCCCTTCACAGGACCCCTATAGGACCGCATGGTCGAAAATTTTCCCACTCATCTAAAGTATTATTTTTGCGTATTTGTCATTTGAGAATCCTTTAAACAGAGAAATGTTATTTTTAATGTCTAAATTTGCCTTTGGGTTTATAGAGGATAAGGGCAGGGCGTACACTGAATATGAAATTTTTAAAATTTCCGAATTTTTGAAACATAACCGTGTTTGGTATCATTGGAAAGAAGGACAGGACTGAAATATGCCATCATAACTCTTATCATACTTCAACTTCAGGAATTATAATCAAACTGATTCATACGATTTAAGATTAGGCACTGACAGGTCCGGAATGATACGGTTTGTACATGCTCCGTCTGTATAAATACCGATCTGTGTTGCTGGGCGACCAGCCAAATAATTTGTTGTTGTTTCACTGTTGGACAAAGGATTCTCCCAATTTCTTCCATTGAACCCTGTGCCAGGTATCGATGGCCATGTTGATTCCGCGTGGATATTCGTCGTCTAATTGTCTTTCGTCCCTTCCATCTTAATTTCTGCCTGATTACCGATTCCATGACTATCTTACTCCACCTTCATCTAGATTTCTCATGATACGTCCTGACAATTTCCTTGAATTGGCTTGAATCAAGGCGACCGGCCTTCATATCAGTTCTGTTACGTAAATGTGTTTCTCACTCGATCATTCAGACTTATGATCAGTATACTGCTTTCCATCGCTCTCTGTGCGACTATAATTTGATATTTTTGTTTTGTCATTAGTGCATAGGTTTGTGAGAGTAGGATTAATGCACTAGTTAAGTGTTTTCCTTTCCAAACAAAGAGGTGAGTCCCCTCTCATACAGCTAGCTATCTTAAGTTCCAGGATTTTTTTGTTCTTAGATTTATAGACGGCCATGGAATGAAAAGATCTCTCCAGGTAATGTACACTGCCATATCTATTCAAGTGTGACACCATTTAATGTTACCTGTTATTTCTTTGAGTTTTAATAATGAACTTTGCTTTCTGATGAATGCTTTATGTCGCACCGATTCGATTGGATAGGAAAAGGTTAGGACTGGGAAGGAAGCGACCGTGACCTTGTTTAAGGAACACCCTCAAAATGTGCCTCTTGATAAAATTACGAAACCACGGAAATCCATCTTCAGGTTGCTGACAGTGGGGTTCGAACCCATTGTCTCCCGAATGAAAGCCCAAATCTGCGTGAACTAGAGCATGTAGCCACTCACTGAGTTATGAGCTTTGTTTCCATGATATTGCTGTGTAGAATAAGAGAATTACTTACATCGCTCACCTTTCCAAATATTTCCTACAATTCCTCTGTGCTTTCTGCGAAGAGCGCAATGTTACCTGCAAATTTAGAGTATTCAATTTCTTACCTAAAGTGGAGACACCTTCATAAATGCTATTGTAGTAAATACTATCCATAATATAACAACATTGATGACAGATTTTGTTAACCAGTGTTTATCATCGGCCACTTGTAAACAATAGTGTACTGAACTGTGGTACTTTCAAGTTCCCCTACTACTTATGCAACTCCTCCTGCAAAGCTGCAGAGCGAGTAGTATGCAACAATTTCATTCTCTATATCAGGGCCTCTCAAACGCCCAAAATCTCACGCGTGCAAATTGTGGAGCAGAGTTCCTGTGCACAGTGCATCGGTCCCATTCGGCTCGGCTCGGACTAACCCTTCGTCTCTGGGCTACTCGGGTAAGCTCGGCTCAACTCGGCTCGGATTTGGAGCGCTATGGAGCAAGTGAGGAAGAGGGAGACAGGCGGAGCGAGCGAGACAAGCGTGGGTAAAGAGGGAGACAGCGCTATTGCTCCAAATCGAGGAGTGGGGGTCTACATTCTGTCAACCAAGCGATGTCGTCTTTTGCACCGTGCACAGTGCATGACACTCTGAGAGGATCTGCTCTATATCATTATTATTATTATTATTATTAGGCCTCGGATTTTCAGGAGTGATAGGTTAGAATGCAAACAAATTTGACTAACAGGAAGCGTCGGCTACTCCGTTTGTCCGAAGTGTACCTACAGTAACATACATTCTAGCGCTTCTGTTATTCCTACCCCTAACGTTTATGCAAATCTCATAGCAGGACCGTTGTGCGGTTGGAGAACTCTTGTCATTCGCCTCAGTAAGTTTGCATTCTATCCTAGTTCTGCCAATATATCCGAGCTCTAACGTTTATTATTATTGTACAACTAAGACGTGTACTCACCAGTCAAGTATTGTCTGAAGGTGGATGTCCACGTCCACTCCGGGTTGCCTAACCTGCGGGAGAAGAGGCACTCTAGATGTAGTATTGTTCCTGGGAACACAGCCAGATCCCCCGATGGTTCTACAGACGCTGAACCGGACGGGATTTTAACAAGAACAGTTGGTGGAGCGTCCTCTGGAACAAAAGGGAGATTTTGAGTGTCTACAACAAAGTATTTCTTCAAAATTATATTACGTAGCAAATAACAAAGTAAATAATGAGAATTATCTTCAAACCTTACACTACCAGATCGCCAGTAAACTGTAAATTACATATAGATAATTGTGTAAACATTCATCTGCTTGTTAATCGAATCTACTATTACTACTACTAACTGCAGTTCACTGTGTCTCCCGGTATGGGGACCTTTTATCAAATTTCGCCGACGTGTCCAAGTCTCAACCTTGACTTTGGAAGTATGAAAGTGACTGAGGTACCAGTGACGCCAATAATGCTATTCCTTACGTAACCACTCCCTTTTTAAGAATAGCATGAAAATACTGCTCGTAGGCTTAGTTTGTGCATGCTTTTCGGTGGGCTTACCAGGCTAATATTGGAGGGCATCTTCTTGCTCAGTGAGGAAATCAACGGAAAGCCACCTAACTTATAGGCCATGAAGTGTGTTTCAAAAATACATGGCAATATTACAGGGTTGGATACATCATATATAATGCAAACATAAATATTATACAAATACTAGTCCAAAAATTCGTAAAAGCTGAGATATCAGACTCCTTTGAAAGATATACCACTATCACTCCGTCAAGGTATGTACTCTCTTCAGAACGATACTCCTGTACATTTCAGCCTTCGTTCCAATGAGCACATAAATGCACGACCTTGATAGCTGAATAGTTAGAAGTATACTGATTGGTTGGCCACCATGTTCACCTGACTGGCATTTTCTGTGGGGTGGTACTTAAAGTGATTGGTATAAATGACTGCAGTGGAGATGCAGCAAAACTTAGTTGAATAATACGGAGGATCGTCAAAAGATATGGACAACATACTCTTTTGAGCGTGTTCAGAACGCAATGAGACGACGAACAGAAGCTTGAACTACGGGGGAGGTGTGGGGGATGAGCATTTTGAACAATCGCAAATTATTTTTTAAAAATTAATTATTTCAGGAAATTTGAACTAATTCCTAGCAAATAACTTACCAGTATACCACAGTCGCGAGCCTGATATCTCAATACTTATGAATTTCTGGACCAATGTTTATATTAACTATCCATTTCGTCTATGTATGATGTATCAAACACCGCAATTTTGCCATGTATTTTTGAAACTCTCTGAATATGACAGCTGAAGGTTGAGGATACAATCAACCTTCGAGCTGAGTACTAAGCAAACATAAGCAGTCGTATACGAATGTGGAACCGAAACTGAAAAGTAAACACTAATCACTTGTACGTTACCGGGAATAATTTTACTTATTTGATTAATACTGAAGTCAAGGACATCTCTTCGGTGGGTGAAATCGAAAGGAATTAGAAGAATAATTATTTTCTTTTGAAATATATTTATAAGAAGAAGAATAAAAAGGAGAGAAATGAATATTTAGATTTTTCTCCTTCGTAATAAAATATTGTTTGCACACTAATATACTACAATATTTCCTGTAACTGTGCACAGCACTAAATTCTTCCATTGAGATTTTAAAATGCAAAATGGTGAGAGGACAGGCCTTAGAGCTCAGAGCACGAACATGTATGGGTTTAGGTTCGCGAAAAAACGAAATCAAAAGTTACGAGTGGTGGTAGATTCCCTAGAGTAGCATACTGCTCACGAAAAGCTGATCACTATGCAAAATATGCCCTTCAAAGTAAAATGTATCTTACCTGTGAAGTTTGTCAGCATGGTAGTAGGTATGCACGCTGGTATTCGTGTGCTCCATGCTCCGTTCTGACATTGGAGGGCAGAGTCTCCCAGTAGTTTGTACACGCCTATTTCTCTGCAGCGCAAGAGGACGGTGGCCCCGTGGGGAAATGATACCCGCCCAGGCTGAAAACAACAGAGAAAAACATGAGTAAACAATTCAGCGAATTTTATTAATTTAAATCAAACATTCTTTGACCGCAGGTCGTCAATCTATTTTCTAATTTGATAAATACATAAATGAAAACTTTAATCAATCCCTCACATCTTAAAACCTATCAAAACGTACACAGAGTGTTACGTATAGAGTTTCACACGTCAATGTCCTGCGCTTTACCTCTTTTCAGATTTTAAAATTCAATTTAATTTCAAAAAGTACAAGAAAATATAACACCCCGTGATCCGAATTACCTACATAGCTGATATCACCATTAATTATGAAAAACTTCCTCTCTCCAAACCTATGATGGAGCATTGATCATGCAGTATGTATCTGCAACGGAACAACGAGCTGGCAGATTCAGAGCCTGTTAAGGTTGCTAGATGACCTCATTGGTAGAGGATGTCCCTTAATTGAAGCTATGAAAGTATTTTACTTAGTGGCCGTAGACAGGGCGACAAAATTCCCATATTAATGGACTAGCAAAAACAGCCACTTGACTCTTTCCTGACTTCATTTATTAAAATCGTAAGTATGTCTTGAACGTAGAAATGTCACTTCAAGATGAAAATAAGTAGAACAACATCCACATAGATAACAATTCGTATTCGTACATTTTCTACGCCACATGGAAAAGTAAAGAATCATGAATATGTTTTTGGGCTTAGAAAACAAGAGAGCGAGTACAGATTATTTGCTTTTTCCCCTCTTAGTAGCCTCTGATGATGGTGATGATGATTGTTGCTTAAAGGGGCCTAATATCTAGGGGAGATGAAGGATTAAGATAAATCATAGAAAGTGGGTTTACCTACAAAAGAACGGTGAGGCTAATGAATTGTACGAAAATGAAAATGTCTGTTGGATTTAGGTCCGGAGAGTGTGGAGGTCAGGGAATTATTCCACCTATACTTCCCCACATGTTTTTAAATAACAACTTAACGAGACATAACAAAGAGATTTCCTCTACTTGTTAGTCACAGGAAGAAATAACACTGTGAGGGGATGACGCTACTGACCGAGTATACCTAGAAGAACAATGTTTGCCCTGGCTACAATGGTGTTGGGGAAACTGATGATGTCAATTCCAGGTAGATCCCAGCCTGTACGCTTGAAACGTTGGCTTCATACTTCGTATTTATCACGGATGATATAAAATTTTTAAAAATAGGTTCAATTCAATTTGTGTCTATTAGAAGAGTGAATGAACTTGAGCTCTCTTATTGAAAAAATTATTATAATCTAATATTAGTCCATTGTCGACTGTGAATTAGACGATGTGCTTCCTCTCCATGTGTGATAAAGCAAAGAGATTCGGTGTTTTCACAGGAAAGCCGGAAAAACGGCCTGTATATTCTTGGTTTACATCTGCAGCCGGCAATTGTTGTGAAATGAAACGTAGAATTTATACAGTACTAGGTACTTTGCTATTGATCAGAGTGGAGCGACGTGGAACAAGTCTTCATAATTCCCTGTTTTTAAAATGTCAGGCAAGAGTTTTGATGTCAGATACGTTTGGTAGTGTGACGATAGGAAGGTGATGGGGAGGGGAGAGGCAGGGGTGGGTGATTGTAGTCAGGCAATATCTCGTGTCGTCATTTTATATTACTGGCAACACTAATTATCTTGTCACTACTGAACTGAAATGAGTTGTATCGTCATCTGCCAGACGGCCCAGTAAACATGTGACGCGCTTAGTCCGGCGAGCTACAATTCAGCGCGCAACGTTGTGTACATGTCGTATCTTGAACGTCATGATGACTAGCGAGCCCGCAAGAACCGAGCTAGCGCAGGCTGCGAAAATACGATATAATCCATAATGTTCTAAGTTCAAAAAATATGTTCACTAAATTTTTCCGCAAATTTGTAAATGTCCACATCATCCCCATATATTTATTTACTTATTCATTTGCGTCCATATTAGGGATACTTCCTCAATTACAATAGATGCTTACAGACTAAAATTTACTACGTACTATTTACAGGAATAATATAATACGCATAAATACTGCAACACTATGCACAACAATCTAGTGCCAATCCATCAACTACAAATCTTTTAAAATTATTACTTTTTTAGTGGGAAGAAAGCGGCCGTGGCCTTAATTAAGGCACAACCCCAACATTTTCCTGGTGTGAAAATGGGAAAATATGCAAACCATTTTCAGGACTGCCGACAGTGGGATCCGAACCCACTATCTCCCGGATGCAAGCTCACAGCTGCGCGCCCCTCATCGTACGGCCAACTCGCCCGGTGAAAATTATTACTTACGGAAAGTGCACAGATATACAAATCTAAGTATTATTATTATTATTAGTATTAATAATAATAATAATAATAATAATAATAATAATAATAATAACTGTACCAGGGTTACACCTTCCCCCGCTCTTTAAGTTGTGCGCCTTCTCCACTATGACCATTTCTGACAATGATTAAGAACTCTTAAGACCTTGTAAAACTTGGTACTCCGATGGTTAGATGGCTCTGGCCTGTATTTTCTAGCGATCTCTGGAGGGAAACAACCCAGTCAATCCACTGAGACATTTAATTTGTAGGAGTTGGTAAACCTATCTACTTATTGTTTTTTAATGTGCCGAAGCTGTCAACTATACCCCTGGTGTTTCCTCTAATGCCGACTGTCTGCCACATGCCTATAAGGATATTTTCCAACCAATCAGAACTCTAATTATTTAATAGAGTTTAGCCTATCAGTGCTCGGGGTCATAGAATAGCCTAGAACTTACTTCTATGGACCCATTTACGCCGAGTGTAAGCAGGCCGTCTTGTTTGATACTGATCTGCTTACTGTGTGCGCGACTTGACGGAAGTTAGAGAGGGACCAGAACCAACAGGTATGGGAGAATAAATCTAAATAAGTGATTATGCCGGCATATCAAGTGCGGGGAAGATTTCAGTGTTTTTCATTTAGTATGCTAGTCTCTTCATTTCGCTCTAATGTAGGACATAGTGCGCAGTATTCGGACTAAAATTCATATTACCTACTGGGAAATTAATTTAAGGGATCACGAGTGGTTATTCTCGGAATCCTCCCCGTCTATTTGAATCGGGTGACTAAAATTTCTTAACTTCTATATTTTGAAATCCGTTCTCGGCCTAATATACTCTCCCTTTTAGTCACCCGAAGCATGAGATTAGCCCTTGTTTTTCTGGACGTTATGTCCAGTTAGGTCATCCTTTTCTCTTCTAGTTTTCAGGTGTTCTGGTGATTCGCCTCCTTTCATTTGGTGTAACGGTCTTCATTAATATTAGCCTTTCTTTTTATATTGGCCAAGTATTATGGGCCCTATGCCGCTATATATGACTATTGTTTGAGGGCAACCTTGCCAGAGGCGTTCTCTTTTGGAACATTAGTGTAAGTAGTGTTTAGTGTCACTACTGTAAATTCGAAGACCACCATCGGTCAAAATTTAAAAAAGCTGTAACGGTATCACCGAGGGTAGACCAGTGATAAAAGGATGTAATAAGAAAATGGATCTCTTTATCTATTAAACTAAACCGACAAGTGAGACAAGCCCCTCTAGGGCATTGTACCTGTTTAGTGATACTATGCTCCCCTTGGCGTGCTAGTTAAAACTGGGAGTTTCCTTCAAGTTACCGGAGCATGGGAGTGCCTAACGTCCATTTTTTGTGCAGTCATGTTCATTCCCTCCTGATACCATTCAATTTTTTAATCCTTTAAATGAATATGATATTTAGTAAAATGTATCGCAAAGTCAAATTCATTATAGTTCATTTCCATCCTGTTATACTGCTCACACATTCTTATGACAGGTATTTTTATGTAATATTGTTGAGGAAGCAATGCTCTGAAAGGGTCGATGCACGACTATGGTAACGTTTTCAATATTGAAGTAAATATAATGAAGGAACTTTGTACTATCAACCAACTCCTTGACATATTCACATAATATTGGTTGCGTTTTAGGTATATAATTTATTAATGGCACTTAATCGGTTAATAGACGATTATAAGAAACTGTTTCCATGTATGATGCACGCTTGTAATTTTTGAATGCAAATCTACAAACTGAGACGTTTCAATTGATAATTTTTCGGCCAATTAGAGACGTAAATCAAGACAAAAAGAAATCACACTAAATAATACAAAAATCTATTCATATTACGTCGTATAAATAATTAAAAACACAATCTAATTTTAAATTATTTTCAGTCCTCTGTGGGGAATTCTCATTTCGTGGAACTTTAACTGTTTTTTAATTATTTTCATATTTATACATAAATTAAAATGCATTTATCTCTCGTTCACACAAAAACGTGTGCTTGCCTGAAGGAAGGAGTACAGATATAATTCACAGTGATTGCAATATATTAATATCGTGATTTGTGGACATGTATGCTCAGTTATTGTAATCATCACGCTGCGAGGGTAACCGCGCATCATCTCTAACCCCTCAACATCGGTTTGTATTCCCGGGGCAAGAGAGTCACGGGGGAATAGGTGATGAAATGCAGTATATAGAATTACTTGCTTCAGGGCTACCAGTGACAATCAGGTCATTAAAAAGTGGATTAATTGTTATTATAGCTTCATCTGTGGATTAGTGGTAGAGTAGAATCGGGCTCTGGATCCCCACATCGTGGGTTCAATCACGGTAGAGATAGTCGGAGTGATGAAGCCACCCGGCTCCCATCTTCTCTAGAGACTGAATCTGTGGACAGTAATAGGTTAGGATACAATCTTACTAAGACGAGTAACAATTTTACTCTAAACGCACTACGAATTTGCTATGAGATTTGCATAAACATTAGGGGCTTCGCCTATTAGAACCCCTAGAATTTATGTTACTGCCAGTACACTACAGAACGGCGGGCTAGTCGACTCTTTCCAGTAGCCAATTAGTTTGTATTTTAACCTATTACTGCCTTAAAGTCCGACCTCTAGTAATCATACTGCTGCATTATGATTTTTCGATATCTCTAAAACAGGTAAAATTCCATACCTATTCACTCAAGATGATGAAAGAGAAAATATGCTAAACTTACGTGGAAATGAAATGAAATGACGTATTGCTTATAGTGCAGAGAGTGTCCGAGGACATGTTCGGCTCGCGAGGTGGCAGGTCTTTTAATTTGACACTCGTAGGCGTTCTCCGCGTCGTGATGAAGATGAAATGGTTATAAAGATTAAAAATACACCGATCCCCCGAGCCAGCGAAATTAACCAATTATGGTTAAAATTCCCGACCCTGCCGGGAATCCAACCTGGGACACGTGTGACTACAGTCCAGAATGCTGGTGATTCAGCTGCTTTGATGAGACGCGAGTGATGAAGCCACCCGGGTCCTATCTTCCCTAGAGCCTGAATGTGTAGACAGTAATAGGTTAGGATGCAATCTTACTAAGACGAGTAGCAATTTTACTCCAAACGCACTACGAATTTGCTATGAGATTTGCATAAACATTAGCGGCATCGCCTATTAAAACCCCTAGAATTTATGTTACTGTCAGTACACTACACAACGGCGGGATAGTCGACAATTCCCACTAGCCACTTAGTATGCATTTTAAACTATTACTACTTTAAAGTCCGACTTCTAGTAATCACACTGCTGCATTATTAGTTTTCGATATCTGTAAAACATGTAAAATTCCCTACCAATTCACGCAAGGTTATGAGATAGAAAACATGCAAAGCTTACGTGGAATTCCTTTTAGGGAAGAGATATGTTCATGCCCATGTCCTCCAGAAGTACATCTACTGTTATAACCTAACGAAGATTAGCGCCAGTGCTAGAATAGCTACAAGCATTGACACTGGGTAACGTAAAATGCGTTGTGACGTCATTCCCATGAATCCCCATCTCGAAGCGCTAACTACGAGGATAAATTTAGTATGCTTTGTTATTATCCGGCATTGTGAATTAATTGAGCTTTACAGCACGGACTACTAGAATGCGCCACACTGCGTTCGAGAGGCGCGTACTGTCCTTACGAAAAGAAAGAAGTTGATTGCACTCGTCTTAGATCCTAAGTAGAGAGGTTTTACACCCAGCGCGATTACGTCGTTGATGAGAAATAAACATATGACAGTCATGTCGCGCGTAGATATTGGCGATACAAGTAGTGACCAATGATACTAATGCTGTGTGAACAGGACTTGAGTAATGATCTAAAATTCATACCCCAAATATTTTAAACAATATTTTATGCTTCAGCTGAAGTGTATGAATTGCTACTTTCAGTGTAGAAATTGTAAGGAAACTAATTTGTTCCGTCTTAATTGATTCCTTCCTTTGAATCAAAACTGATTCGATTAATAGGGTTTTTTGAATTACCAATTTTTTTTTAAACTTTCTTCTGAATTAGCTGCCTTTGTTTTATGTCTGCCATCTTATACAAGATCCAAGGGGTTCACCACAAATAACTCCTAAATTGTTAATGATATCCAGAATCTGTTCTCACTTTCACTAATGTTGCCAATAATGTTGAACTTGCAATACGTCTCCGGAATATCGGTATATTCAAAGAAAATTGAAAAATAACTTTTCGTTCGGATATGTGGGTGGCAGTATGAAAAGGAAACGTGACACTTTACGACAAGTACTGCATGTATACAATGGTATACAATATTTACCATAAGAGGCTCTTGATGCTAATGAAATTGGAGGCCCAACTTTGAAGTCAGCATTTGACTGAGCCTTGAGAGGCCTAATAGATAGGAACAAGACACGTAGAATTGATGACATTCCCTGTAAATTACTGACTGCCTTTAGGGGGGAGATCCAGCTCAACATGGGGAAAATAGGCCAATATTCATTCGATTGTTATATATGCTACAAATGTTATTGACAAATGCTGCATATACCCCAGGATTGGCATGCTTCATAGCAATCAGAAGCAACTTCAATAATGTCAAAATAATTCTAATTATAACATTTTAAAATACAGTAAAATGTTCAAACTTTCCCGCCTTTTTAACAATATATCACGGTTTCCTTAATAACTCTCTTACTGATTCACGGATAATTATGATTTTTTCAGAGTTTCCTCCCATAATGTTTTACTACAATCTGTAGCTCATTCAGATAAATGGGATTTAAATTCGATTTTATATAACATTTTTATTTGGAAAGCAATTAATATTTTCTGGTGCTCGGAATAAAAACGCGACAAACAATCCAAATCACAGTTTATGTTAATGATTGAGGTTCATTTTGTAGCTGGAGTTTTGATACACACTTTAAAAAGGAAAAGTATGAACATTCTTATAAACTTGGAATTTATAAGGGAAACAGTGATATACTGTTAAAAAGGCGGGACATTTTGAATATTTTATTTTAAAATATTAAAATTATAAAAATTTTGACATTATTGAAATTGTTTCTGGTTGCCAGGAAGCATGCCAATACTGGGATATGTGCAGCAATTGTCAACAACAATTGTAGCATATTTAACAATCGAACGAATATTAACCTATTTTTTTCCTTTGTTAAGCTGGGTCCCCCCTCTTAAGAGAAACCAATATTCCGTGGTCATTACATTTAGTGTGTACGATTTATAATACTGTAGAGGAGAAGTACCATCCGATTTTCGGCAGAATGTGTTACACCTATTCCCGGTGCTGGCAAGTGAGTAAAATTACTGCATCACTAGTTAACTTTCTCACACCTGCAAAGAAGATCGTTGGCTTCAGAAGAAATGTAGGAATACGAGAAGCAATCCTGACTTTACGTCTGATCTTAGAAGACCAAATTAAGGACAAGTCCACGTACGTGACGTTTGTATATCTAGAAAAGGCTTTCGGTAATGCTGACTGAACCAAGATACTTGAGGTACTGACGGTGATAGGAATCAGATAACGACAACGAAGAATTATCTACAATCTGTAAAAAAAAAAAAAGAAAAAAAATCTGTCTGCACTAATATAAATTGAGGAATTTGGAAATGAACCACTAATACAGAAAGGAGTGAGGCAAGGCTGTAATTTGTCTCCATTCCTTTTCGTTGTTCATATACAATAGGCAGTAACAAATGAAATGTCGTATGGCTTTTAGTGCCGGGATAGCCCAGAACGGGTTCGGCTCGCCAGGTGCAGGTCTTTCTAATTGACTCCTGCAGGCGACCTGCGCGTTGTGATGAGGATGAAATGATAAAGACAACACGTACACCCAGCCCTCGGGCCATTGGAATTAACCAATTAAAGTTAAAATCCCCGACCCGGCCGGGAATCGAACCCGGGACCCTCTGAACCGAAGGCCAGTACGCTGTCCGTTCAGCCAACGAGTCGGACACAATAGGCAGTAAAGGAAAGCAAAGAGTAATTTGGAAAGGGAATCACAATCGAAGGAGAGAAAATCAAAACTCTGAGATTTGCCGGTGATATTGTTATTTTATCTGATACTTCAGATCATCTGCAGAAATTGCTGAATGGTATGGACGGAGTCTTGGGAAAGGGGAGTACGTAATGGAAATAAGTACGTCAAAACAAAACTAACAGAGTGCAGCCGAACGAAGTCAGGTTATGCAGGAAATATTAGATTAGGAAATTAAGTCGTAAAGGAAGTAGGTGAATATTTTTACTTTGGTAGCAGAAGTACTCCTCGAACTAGCCTTGGTTAACATCTTGGCTTTATTACATGATGCAATATCTCAAGACACGTGAAATCTGTTTTATCATTCCAGATGGTCACGAAACATGACATTACGGACCGTTTTGCTCAATTCCATCCATGCTAACAGACCACACAGTAGCACAGATATACAACCAGCCTAAACAGTAACCTGTTGACTGCTTGAACATGTGACTTCCATGTGCTTAGGACACACCACAGCCTATCGTCTGTCTGTCTGTCTGTCTGTCTGTCTGTCTGTCTGTCTGTCTGTCTGTCTGTCTGTCTGTCTGTCTGTCTGTCTGTCTGTCTGTCTGTCTGTCTGTCTGTCTGTCTGTCTGTCTGTCTGTCTGTCTGTCTGTCTGTCTGTCTGTCGGTCGGTCGGTCGGTCGGTCGGACAGTTAACGTTTCAGCATAAAGGCAGGTTGGATCCTCAAAATAATGCTATCGAATTGTATGAGTTTGTAGGAAAATAGGAAAATACGATGGTGGCATCAAAACAAGGCAGAGTCAGCAAAGAGGTAGTTTGCCGTTGCTTTCCTTGCCGAGACAGAATATGCTATTCTACCATGACTCACCCTACGGTCACAGAGATAAATGAGACTGGGACTCCGGCGGAAACTACATTTTGCTGTAGCCTGTGCCAAGTGATACAAGAAAAATACTGCACCATATCAAGAAATACCAAGAGGCCCCAAACAATAAACAGCTTCACATTTTTCAGGTTCCCAAATATCACCAGTTGAGGTGACGCTATTGTCTCGCGTGGTACTATCAACAGGATCGTTCTATTAATTTTCGGTTCCCATACCTCATAGAATGTATAGAGTAATGCATAGATATCACCAGTGTTAGGATGAATAGCCCAGAGTTTCGCCTAGACTTGCCATTTGGGCTCATCAGCTGGAATGGCACGCCCCTCCAAGACACTGCAGTGAAAGCCTTTTTTTAATAGAATTTTGATGGGGAGTGTAGTTTGTTTTGGTAAGGGAAAATTCACTTCTTCTTCAGTAGGTTAACAGTCTCTATCGCCGGGCTGAGTGGCTCAGACGGTTAAGGCGCTGGCCTTCTGACCCCAACTTGGCAGGTTCGATCCTGGCTCAGTCCGGTGGTATTTGAAGGTGCTCAAATACGTCAGCCTCGTGTCGGTAGATTTACTGGCACGTAAAATAACTCCTGAGGGACTAAATTCCGGCACCTCGGCGTCTCCGAAAACCGTAAAAGAGTAGTTAGTGGGACGTAAAACAAATAACATTATTATTATTATTAACAGTCTCTATCTGCTAACACGGCGGGACCAGGCAGTCGGTCTTCCACCGATATCAGAAAATATATAATATTATTTTATTCATCATATTTTGTTTGTTTACGAAGGCTGTGAACGTGGATCTTACTAGATCACGTGGATTTAAAAACAAAGGCACCTTCCGCTAACAATGCCTGCCGCGTCTGCCAGCGTACATCGACTCTCTCACGCACTTAATTAGCGGTGATTAATCAATCGCTACTGATCTGCATTTACAGATGCGCCCAGCTTCCCTATCTGTTGTTTACCTAGTCTTCTCTTAAATAATTACAAAGAATTTGAATTCTTTTTAACATTTTCGTTGGTAAAGTATTCCAATTCCTAGCTCCTCTTCCTATAAATTAATATTTGTCCCAATTTATATTCTTGAATTCCAACTTTATCTTCATACTGTGATCTCTCCTACTTCTAAAAGCACCACTAAAACGTATTCGTCACTGACAACTCGGAACATACCACTTAGTCGAGCAGCTCACCTCCTTGTACCAAAGTCTTCTTGGTAACTCAACTCCTTTGTCGGAAATCTCCCAGAACAAATCGAGCTTTCTTTGGATTGCTTCCATTTTCCGTATCAAGTAATCCTGGTGAGGGTCCCATAGACTGGAACCATACTCTAGTTGGAGTCTCCTTTACATCCTTATTACAACCACTAAATACTCTCATAACCGTATGAGGAGACGTGTAAACTTGATTTACTATCCGGGTTATATGATTACCCCAGTTAATATATTTCCTTCCATTAACACCTACGTTCCAGTGATCACCATAAGGAACATTCACCCCACCATCGCAATACTTAAAACTGAGCGAACTCTTCCTATTACTGAAACACAAAACCTGACTTTTAAGCCCGCTTGTCGTCATACCATTGTCTTTTGTCAATCTCACAACACTGTCGGGGTATTTCTTCAGTCACTCACAATCGTGTAACATGTCTTACTTCACAGAGTACAGCATTATCCGCTAAAAGTCTTATCTCTAATTCCAATTCTTCGCTCGCGTAGATTTCGTAATTTGATCAAAGTAATCGTTCCTCGGCATTGCACTAAGACTTCAGCTTAAAATTCCTAAAGTACACTGAAGAAAATGGACATTGCAGCACCTAGAAGGAGTGGTGTTACAATGCTGCAATTGAACATGCAGGACGAGTGTTTGGTTTCCATTCGATTATTACACTTTCAGGTCCCTCTAACCGCAAGTATGGACAACAATCAATACAGGATGTGCCCGCCATGAGCTGCTATACATGGATTAATTCGTAGAGGCATGGAGTCAATAAGGCCCTGAATCGCTTCTTGAGGAATTGTGGCCCATGCTTGCTGCAAAGCACGGGTCAGTTGTTCCAGAGTTGTGGGTGGCTGAGGACGGTTGGCCAGTTGTCGACCCATCATGTCCCACACATGCTCAATAGGACTGAGGTCCGGGGATCTGGCGGGACATTTTAAGGTTGTGATGTTGTGGAGAGCGCCTTTGGAGATGCGTGCAGTGTGAACCCGAGCACTGTCCTGCTGAAACATCCCATTAGCAATGTTCGCCATCATAGGGACAACCACTGGATTGAGTACACTATCAACGTACTGTCGAGCAGTCATAGTGCCCTCAACAAGCACTACTTGTGATTTCACATTAAAGCCAATAGCTCCCCAGACCATAATGCTTGGTGTTGGCCCTATGTGCCTCTCGACAATAAGATCTGGGCGGCCCCTCTCCCCGGTACGTCGGCGCACACGATTCCGGCGATCATTGCGGGCAAGACAGAAGCTATGCCATTCGTCGACCCACGCCGATATTTCTCGACACCAGGCCAGCCTTACACGTCGCTGTTGTGGGGTCAATGGAACACCTTCTGCAGCGACACGGGCTCGTAAGCCAGCTGCACGCAGGCGATTACCAACTGTTTGTTGAGTAACGTGGGGTGCCACAGCTGCTCGAATTTGCGCTGCTGTTGCATGGGGTTCCATCCGGGCCATCCGAATGATGCGGCGACCCTCTCTCACAGCAATGTTGTCCGTCGCGCTGGGCCTGCGCCAGGTCTACGAGTGTGGGTACCTTCATTTGACCACTGCTGCCATACACGTTGTACCGTAGATGCCTGTCGGCCAACACGTGCAGCGACAGTCCTTAGCGAAAATCCAGCCTCACACAGCAAAATTATCCCAGCCCTCTCAAACGGCGACAGTTGTTGATAGCGTGCTCTTCTCTGTCGTCTAGGCATGTTTGACGGGGAACATTTCATTGCACAGACTGCAAGTCAACTACGCTACACCAGAGTCCGTATACTGAAGTTGATTCCTCCACGACCAATCACGTGGGGAGACCTGTGGCAACAATCCAATGGGTCTGAAACTTTGATCGTTTACATACCTACATGACATCGTTCCATATCTTGAAAATCAACCTAAACGACCTATGCCCTCATGGTGTAGCAATTTCCATTTTCTGAAGTGTATAAAAACTAACCCAAAAATTGAGTTTCATTTACCACAGAAATTATTTGTAAACCATGTTTGAGGTATTACCTTTTGGGGCTATGAAGACTATGCGACATAGAACTGTACATGTGATAAACAGTCTTCTCTGAAGTCGAAAAAATAAATACATGCTTATTTATTTTTAAAGGAGTTCCAAATGCCTATTTCCAGATCTGCACATCTTCAGTTTTTGAGATATACGTAAGTATCCCCATAAAAATAATTCAACCACTTGATCAGTCCTTCCCCCACTCCCACCTCCATTTAAGTGTATTTTCCTAAAACGAATATACATGTTTCTTTACTTTTTAAAGGAGATTCCAAATACCACTTTTCAAATCTGTAATATTTTACGTGTCTGAGATAATTTTCAGATATTGTCTTTTCAAAAATTCACCCCGTTTGTCATTCCTGTTCATTCCCTATTCCTTGGATTATCCAAAAATACAAAAAACGTGCTTCTTTATTTTCAAAGGAGATTCGAAATACAAATTTTCATTTCTCTAACTTTCCGTTTTTGAGATACAAGTCTCCTCACAAAAGGTGTTCAACCCTTTTTCGACCCACATTGGTGGGATTTTCCGAAAGCAAAAGAATACGTATTTCTTTATTTTTAAAGGAGATTCCAAATACCAATTTTTACGTCTGTAAACTTTTAAGTTTTTGAGATATATAGATGCCCTCATTTTAAAAATTAACCCCCCCATTTTCACCCCCTTAGTGCCGGAGTATCTAAAAGTCCCCCCTTCGTGAGCACCTACACCCTAATATAAACGTATCCCCAAAATTTGATTTCTTTTTGTCCAGTAGTTTTGGCTCGGTGATGATGAATCAGTCAGTCAGTCAGTCAATCAGGACATGTTATTTTATACATATATATATATATATATATATATATATATATATATATATATATATATATATATATATACTGATAGATATAAGAAGAATTTACAGTCTTATATTACTGCCTTAAGAAATTCCCCTCTTAATGATTAGAGGATCAGATAATACTTCATATGATCTAATTCTCTTAGTTCTATTATCTAGAAATATAGTCATCCACTCGGCCATTCTTTTGTCTGGTCCAATAATTTCACTCTTTTTGCCAGTAGTCTCCCATTATGTACCCTATCAAACGCGTTAGATATGTAACACCGATACAGTCCATTTCACCTTTTGAGAGGAAATATAACCGAGAGCCCTTCTACTATCAGCAGTAATTAGAGATAAAAACGGAAGGCGTCCGACACTTTGAAAATGAAGGTATCGGCCAAAGGAAGACAAGGACTATGAATAGCGTGAAAATGAAGTATTCCCTACACCTCGAAGGTCTAATGCACTTGGGGTCAGAAAAGAAGGAGAGTTGGCCAAGTGAGATCGGATAGGATAGATGAAAGTAAGGAGACTGGCGCAATTACGTGGAAGCAATGCCTAGGTTCAGCTAAGGGTTCTGTGGCCGTCAACCCAAGCTCCCAAGTTAAGCGGTCCTGGGGGCACATCGTCACCCATGGGGGTAATCTCGCACACTTTCACCGAATATCGCAGCGTAGGGGGTACCCAGAAAGCTGACCAGACGTGCCTACGCACCTGCGTCGCAAGTCATGATCACTGCTGGCCTATGATGGTGATGATGATGATGATGATGATGATGATTCTATGGGTCCACCCACAGAGAGAGAAAGATAGAGAGAGAGAGATGGAAATGGTTGGGTGTATGCATGACTAAATATGAATACTTCCAATGTATAATAACATTTGGAATGAAATGGAATCGAACTCCAAACCCACGTGTTACAATTGTTCTCTACATCCACTACTGTGAAATTCATGATGATTTCGATCGTAATCTACGAGTTAATAATTATTAGTGGTACAATATACCACTCTAATTTCCATAAATACATGGATTAACGCTTGAATAATCATTTAAAACTACTATCATATAATTTTGAATGAACATTGCGTAAAACCTTTCGCTAACAGTAATCGTATTAGCGGTTGTATGTTAATTGAGAACATAATAGAAAATACATATCCATGTTAGTTCGCACACGTATGATTTCTCCGTCAACATAGAAATATATATATGTTTTTGAGCTTACAAGATGAAAGAGTAAGTTCAGGATTTTTTTTTCTTGAATCGTTATGTCCAACTTAAGAGCGCGTCAGTTTGCTGTTCTTGTTCTCTTCCCAATATCTCTTCATTCTCTCGCTGTGTTCCTTTTTAGGTTGTGTAGATAGTCCTGTATTTAGTTGGGTGGGCTTCACAGAAAAGCTGTGTTTGTGAATTATAAAATTCTGAATCTTGAATGGTTTCTTCATTAATCCCAATTTCATTTAGGTTTTCGCTGATTTCTTTTAGCCAATTGAGATTTTTCATTGATAAGGCTAACTTAAATTTTGTTTGTCAGCCTGTTGTTATCCATTCTATATTAGTGATCATTAAAGCCCGGATTTTCATGCGGTAATAGGTTAGATTGCAACCTAATTTAGTTAGTAGGAACGCCGGCCACCCGCTGTTCCATAATGTAGAAAGAGTAACAAATTGTAGGGGTTCTGATGGGCCGTACCCCTAATGTTCATGCAAACCCCATAGCATAATCGTTGTGAAGGTAGACTATACTTGATACTCGCTTCAGTAAGTTTGCATTCTAACCTATTAGTGCATAAAATTCCGGGCTCTGGTGATCATAAAATGCAATCACCGTTTCCTGACTGTATCTGTGATATTTTTCTGTTACTTGATAGATTTCATGTGATTTCTTTTTCATCCAAGTCCCATTTTCGAATTTTGGTCCTAACATTTTCCTGAAGATTTTTCTTTCTCGTTTTCCGATCATCTTTATTCAAGATCTTCCACCAATTATAATAGTTTCAAATGCATGAAGGGCTTCTGTTTGAACTGCTGTGTTATAATGTCGTAATTTTGCCTGCTTTGGTTTAGTTCTTTTATTGCACATGTTCCAAGTAATTTTGTATGCTCAAATTTGTTATCTTGCTGAATTTATCCTGCCGGTTTAATAATTTCACCTAGATACATAAATTTGTCTACTTGAGCGATATTTCCATTTTTGATGATTAATGATTGACTGTTGAAACCTGTTCTAGTTCCTTCCATATACTTCGTCTTTTCATAAGAAATTTGGAGTCCCCTTTTGGCTGCTACTACATGGAGTTTTTCTACAGACCGGATTGCTTCCTGTCTATTGTTAGATGGGATAGTAATTATTAATTTACAATTTGATTTACGCCGTATCGGCACAATTAGGTCTTATGGTGACAGTGATATAGTAAAGTGCTAGGAGTGGGAGCGAAGCGGCCGTGGCCTTAATTAAGGTACGGCCCCAGGATTTTCCTGGTGTAAAAATGGGAAATAACGGAAAACTATATCCAGATGTTCGAACCCACTGTCTCCCGCATATAAACTCACAGTTGCACGCCCTTAACTGCACGGCTAAATCTGGTAAGAAATTACTTTGGGAGAGAAGTCAGAGGGAAGAGACCAATAGTGAGGCCAAGGAATCGATGGATATATACGGTGAAATCGAAGGACAGCAAGGGGAATGACAACGGGAGGACATAGAAGAACAGAAACCGTATTCAGAAAGGACAAAGTTGCGAGTGCTTGTACATTATACCCGGGAAGTACATTATACCCGGGAACCCGGAGCTGGAAATGATGATGATGAGGATGAACTTTTGGTGACTATGCGGAATGATGAAATAATTGATTGCCCGAACAATTGTCGCAGGCTCTCCAGACAAGACGTACGCACTCTCTTAGGACCACACTTCTCCTCTATCTCCCCTGGTATAATTATTTAAGGAGGGTGTAATTTTCCGAGTGCCTCATGGTACAACCAAACTAGGGGAGATTCTTGACCTTAACAGCCTTACACAGTTCTTCTTCTTTATTCTGGTCAATATTTCCTCATTGTGTATTCTGCCTACCCAGGTGATACGAAGCATGTGAGGGTAAACCCACATTTCAAATGCTCCTAACCTTCATGGAGAACATATAGCACTGTGACCTACGAATATGTCCAGCGTGAGCAAATAAAATTGACCCGGGAAATATCTATGAGCCGACGCTCAAACATCACACAGCACTCGACTTCTGCATATAAATCACGGTTTCCTGCTTTTCCTACGATGGATAGTTCTCTGTTTATTTACAAGGGTCAATAAATATAAATAAATATAAATAAATACAAATAAATAAATATTGTTCGTGCCAGTTTTATTCTGCCCATCCGGTATCACGTTATTCATTTCATGTCATTAACACCTCAGATGAGACTGGTGTCAGGAAGGGCACCCGGTCGTAAAAAGCTCGCTACAAAGATTCATCTCACTTCATTCCCAACTCCGTAGAAAAACGGAAAACATACACTCTTCAGGCGAGCAAGTCAATAGCTAGCCATACACGGAAAGGTACTGTGACAGGCGAGGCCTCTTGTGACGCGTACCGACAGGCTAGGACTGCTCGTTAGTTTGAGACGTTATTTTATACAGCACCGCGACGGAAAAACCTCGCCTCACAGATCAAGCCTCCTCTAAGGAAAGCATCGAGTAGAGAAAGGCACTGCTGAAGAAATGTATTGAAATGTCTGAACTGCAATACCTGTTGTAAATTTCAGATCTTCGAAAGGCCTCCCAGTACCTAAAATTCTCAGTGTCACAATCACGCGTGTCGTGTTGCAGTATTATCTTTCTTCAGCTTAGAAGCCACAATACCTATAATAAATACGCTATCAATAAATCATTATGCATATGTGTTACAAATCAAACATTTAACGTAATAACAAGAAAAATCCATACATGCTAACTTAACAGCATATCATAATCGCTCTAGTCCATTCGCAAATAATTCTTGTAATCGTCCGGTTCATTTTCTCTCAGGTGTTGTATGAAGCGCATGTGCCTAAAGCTGCCTCTCTCTCTCTCTCTCTCTCTCTCTCTCTCTCTCTCTCTTATCCATTATTTCATCCACTTCGATTGATTTTTCTTTGTGCATGATTTAATACACAGCGAAATGCGCATTCCAATAAACAGAACAGCAACATTTTCTTTTCCTCTGGACGCTGTCTGCTTCGACATCCATCGCACAGTTCTTAGTACGGCAGATCCGATCGTCAAGGATTTCAAATTCATTTGAAAGGCCAGCGGATGAGGCTTGGCCTGCCGAGAAGTCATGGATCATTCAATTAACGAGAGGGTCTGGACTGTTGACAGATTATGTTGCGCAACACGACAGGCTTGGTGTCACAGTTGATGGCGAGCAGCAGGCCGGGTCTCTCAAGGTCACGCCTGACAGGCGGCCTGTCGGATCCGGCCCCAAAGGCGAGGCCTGCTAAAAAATATTTCCGTGTCTGGCCAGCTAATTTTGAAAACAACTTTGGGATATGAGCTACGAATTCCAGGCAAATAAAATATAATGAAGTATGAGAATACATTTTTTTATTTATTCATAAAAATTACAATAATTTTCTTAATCATCGTTATCCTGTCTATTTATTAACAACTTACCTTTCTCTACCACCATGAGTGCTAATTTGAGTCAGTTCAGTGTTTCATTTAAAGCCCTTATAACTGTATTCGGTGTGAACAGTTTTCAAAACATCAAAAAAACGCCTGACAGTATTGAATCAAGGAACACATTGCAGAAATTATTATATAAATAAGTCAATTTGGCTAGAATGTGAATAAATAACGAGTAGAGAAAGGCTGTTTTTCCTCAAATGTTTTTAAGGCTGGAATTGATTTTCGAATTTTTTCTTTTAATTTGATAGAGCTATCCAAGACTCACAATTTGAAATATTTCCGGGAACTTTTAGCCCTTCAACTTTCAGCACAATTGAGGAAATTTCTTGATATTACGTTTTTCGTGGTATGGGTACCCTTACTTTGTCTGGTAAGGAATGCTTTCAACATCAAAGTGCCTGACACACACTTAATGGATCGTAATTAGTACAGAGCTAATTCACGTGACAAAATATAACTCCACCCAAAACTGTTTACCACAATGTTTCATATTTTACTCCTAAGTCCCACTTCCTCCTCAACATCATCAAATCAACTTTTAAATGGTTCAGAGCTTCGTTTCAACAAATGAACTTAATATTAGCATTTCTAACACACAAGACATTAAAGCGGTCTCGTGGAAATTTAAGATGCTTCGCTTGGTCTCCTTCAACCACATCGCTATTCTTCTCACTTCGTATGCTCTTCACCTCTCCCTCCCCCCCCCCTATCCTCTTTAAGGCTCCACCCTTCCAACCCTTTCCAACGCAACGCTCTTTTTTATACGTCACAGTCCAATGAATAACATGCATGCGTAAGGACTTTAAATACGCCGTTCATAAGCTGTTTGCAAGTGGAGGCAAAGACTCTTACGGTTTCTCCTTTTCTGAGCGTCATCAAAGGAGCTTTAAAGAAAAGGTTTAAATTGGTGGAAGAGAAAGAAAGAGCGGCCATAAATGCAAGTTCATTATGCATTGACTTATAAAAAAGAACAAAGGGACATTTCTTGGAAAAGGATTAGAGACTTTGAAATAGCATTTAATTATCTTACAATTAACAGTGAACCAAGCTGTGATTAAATGTAATGATTTAAGTAGGTTTAGGAAGAGCTATCTGTTTTACGTCTCACCGATACAGACAGATCTTACGGTGGTGATCAGATAGGAAAAGGCTAGGAGTGGGAAGGAAGCGACTGTAGTTTTAAAGGTACAGTACCAGCATTTGCTTGGTAAAATGAAATGCAATGGCGTATAGCTTTAAGTGCTGGGAGTGTCCGAGGACAAGTTCGGCTCGCCAGATGCAGGTCTTTCTATTTGACTCCGGCAGGCAACCTGCACGTCACGATGATGAAGAGGACACATACACCCAGCCCCCGCGCCAGAGGAATTAACCAAATATGGTTAAAATTCCCGACCATACCTTTACCGAAGGCCAGCACGCTAACCATTTAACCATGGAGCCGGACATTTGCTTGGTGTGAAAATGGGAAATCACGGAAAGTCTTCTTCAGGTCTAATAATAATAATAATAGTAATAATAATAATAATAATAATAATAATAATAGTTGTTTTACGTCCCACTAACTACTCTTTTACGGTTTTCAGGGACGGCGAGGTGCCGGAATTTGGTCCCGCAGGAGATCTTTTACGTGCCAGTAAATCTACCGACACGAGGCTAACGTATTTGAGCACCTTCAAAAATACCACCGGACTGAGCCAGGATCGAGCCTGCCAAGTTGTGGTCAGAAGGCCAGCGCCTTAACCGTCTGAGCCACTTAGCCCGGCATCTTCAGGTCTGACGACAACAGTGTTTGAAACCACCATCTCCGAATGCAGGCTCACAGCTACGTGACCAACACACTCTGTGGCTAAGGAAGAGATAGCTGTAAATATTTCATAGTGTCTCACTGTCCGGCTCCATAACTACATGGTTAGCGTGCTGGCCTTTGGTCACAGGGGTCCCGGATTCGATTCCCGGCATCTGGCGAGCCGAACTTGTCCTCGGACACTCCCGGCACTAAAAGCCATACGCCATTTCATTTCATTCTGTGTCAGCTGAAATACCTTAACGGGATTTGCTGGCATTGGTTGGCAAATTGACCTGTAGGAGAGAATCTTCCATACAGTTAGGATTTGGACGAGTGCATTGTAAAGGCTTCGCTATTCGTAATATAATCATCATCATCTTATTATTATTATTATTATTATTATTATTATTATTATTATTATTATTATTCTGTAGATTTCCCACACCCTAATGGGATCTCGCATGACTGTCTTGCCAAAGTGGACCGGACCATTTTCTATGGCCAGCAGCACTTCTTGACGCAAAACCACTGGCCCCAGCCTTGAATATGGTTTTCCGTGCTTTTCCATTTTCACACCATATAAATGATGCGGTTCTACCTTCATTAAGGCGACGGTGGGGTAGAGGGAAACGCGTCTGCCTGTCACCCATCAGCCCCGGGTTCGATTTCCGGCCGTTTCCTACGTCATCGTTGCTATAAGACCTATCTGAGTCGGTGCAACGTGGAGTAAATTGTAGAACTTTCTGTCGCCAGCTATATGTCTATGATAAATAATATAATTTTATTTTTGACATTTATCATTTCAGTACTCCTCAAATGTTCTTGTAGGTGGTCTACAGGTTTATTTCTGCGTGTCAAACGATATAGTTGAATAATAATTTTAAAACTACCCAATTCACCAATGATGTAAGAAAACTCGCCTTTATTCTAAGACTGACTTAAGCGAAGATAGCTGATTTTTATATTCTAATCTGTTCAGGTCTTCTGACGAGAAGTCGCGAGCATGCGCCAATCTCAAGTCTCAAGGCCTGACAATAAACACCGGTTCGGTCCGCGATGGTTCTTGTGAACTAAGATGCTGCTGTGAAGTTTCAAATTGGTAGTATAATTGTGCTTTACTGTAAGTCAGAGCCTCTCAAACGTCCAAAATCTCACGCGTGCAAACCGAGGCGCAGAGGTTCTTTGCACAGTGAATTGGCCCGACTCGGCTCGGTTTGGACCAGTATTTTGATTCAGGGCGACTCGGCAAAGCTTGGCTCGGATGGTGGAGTGCCGCGGAGCGAATGAGGAAGGGGAAGACAGGCGGAGCGAGCGGGACAGGCGTAAGGAAAGAGAGAGACACCGCTATTGCTCAAAATCGTGGAGTGGTGGGGTCTGCACTCTGGTCAACCTAGTGAAGTCGCCTTTTACACCTTGCACTGCGCAATGCACCGGTGCATGCACCCTGAGAGGCCCTGCTGTAAGGACTGCATAATGAACAATCTAAGAATGAATACGCATCTCTTTCAGAGAGCTCGCACTGTTTATCAAGACTAATGCTTGTAGTTTAGTATAGTATTTGTTACTTGTACAGCGCCTACAAGCTGCCGCGACTTCTTGTGAGACGCAGATAGTAACTTGAAGCACACTTACCGTATTTGAACAACCATAAAGTAACTGTCTGCTAAGTACAATTCGGATAATTCTCATGTAGGCATGGTTTTATGCTTTAATCTTCAGTCAACATCAAAAAGTAATGATAAACTGTTGAATGCCTTTCATAGAATATTGAGAATTATACAATTAAGCCGCTATTATATTTTCTTCTCACTGTTCCCTACATACAGGGGCTGCCTCCGGAAGGATGTGGGTTCGAATCCCCGTCAGGAAGTCGTGAAATTTAAGAAACGAGATTTCCACTTCCGGAGGTGCATATGGCCCTGAGGTTCACTCAGCCTACACCAAAAATTGATACCAGGTTAATTCCTGGGGGCAAAGGCGGCCGGGCGTAGAGCTAACCACTCTACCCCATCACGTGCTACGGTTAACAATGGTGGAAGCCTTTACCTTCCACTCCTCCAAGGGCCTTCATGGCCTGTACGGAGGTGACTTTGCTTTGCTTTGCTTTGTTCCCTATATACACGAGTATACAGGGTGTCCTTGAAAAAGGTTCCAATATTTACAGAGCACACAGCACACAACAAACGAAGGAGTCAAGTTCATATAAACATTGGTCGCAAACCCAATACCTTCGGAGTTATGCTCCGTTACCATAACCATTATTCACGGTGTCCTACCAACTGGCTTGTTTGTGTGAGGTTGTCCTGGTGTCATGGTTTGTGCATTCTCCGCAACATCCTTCTTCCTAGGGACATTTCTAAGGACTATGCGTTTATTACCGAACTTACCTTCTCCACGTCGCACGTGACCTATGAACTGGAGAAATGGATGGACTCACTTGCACGAAATTCTGCCCTAGGGATGGGAAGCATAATTTTCCAGCACCACATCTCAAATGTGTTGATTATTCTTGAATCGT
Source organism: Anabrus simplex (assembly GCF_040414725.1). Taxonomy (NCBI): domain Eukaryota; kingdom Metazoa; phylum Arthropoda; class Insecta; order Orthoptera; family Tettigoniidae; genus Anabrus; species Anabrus simplex. Next base: position 25,475,294 of record NC_090276.1, on the reverse strand, counting down.
AAGTTTTAACGGTCCACATTTGATGTTAATATGTCTCATGGCTGTGGGTCATGTTCGAAATGACGTTACGAAATTGCCGTCACAAAATGTGTAACGGAAGTATTAAACTAGCAACCGTGCAGGCTGTGATGTAAGATATGGATCGATAGCCAGACAATGTTAATTTTCAACCGTGCAGTCAGTGATGTAAGGTATGGATGGATAACCAGACAATGTTACTTATCATCCGTGCAGTCAGTGATGTAAGGTATGGATGGGTAGCCAGGCAGTGTTGCCTAACAACCGTGCAGGCTGTGATGTAAGATATGGATGGATAGCCAGACAATGTTAATTATCAACCGTGCAGGCTGTGTTGTAAGACATGTATGGACAGCCAGACAATGTTACCTAGCAACCGTGCAGGCTGTGATGTAAGATATGGATGGATAGGCAGACAATGTTACCTAGCAACCGTGCAGGCTGTGATGTAAGATATGGATTGATAGCCAGACAATGTTACCTAGCAACTGTGCAGGCTGTGATATAAAATATGGGTGGATAGCCAGACAATGTTACCTTGCAACTGTGCAGGCTGTGATATAAAACATGGGTGGATAGTCAGACAATGTTACCTTGCATCTGTGCAGTCTGTGATATAAAATATGGATGGATAGCCAGACAATGTTACCTTGCAACTGTGCAGGCTGTGATATAAAATATGGGTGGATAGCCAGACAATGTTACCTTGCAACCGTGCAGTCTGTGATATAAAATATGGGTGGATAGCCAGACAATGTTACCTTGCAACCGTGCAGTCTGTGATATAAAATATGGATGGATAGCCAGACAATGTTACCTTGCAAGCGTGCAGTCTGTGATATAAAATATGGATGGATAGCCAGACGATGTTACCTTGCAACCGTGCAGGCTGTGATGTAAAATATGGATTGATAGCCAGACAATGTTACCTAGCAATAGTTGGCAGTCATCTGAAATTAACAGGCGTTGTTAGATGGCCATGACCGAGAGACAAACAGTATTTATAATCATTTGATCTTCGCAAAAGGAAAAGTGGTTCCATTTTGAGCATTGTACTGGAAGGCAGAACACTATAATATGGACCAATCTCATATTTGGCTTTAATGAAGTTGAACGCGATCCTTCCAAATATGAGATAAGTGAAATTTTATATTCTTGGCCATGCTCATCCTTCTCCTAACATCCACTTCATAGCTAGTTTTGCCAGTTCAAGTAACATCGAAATATGAAATATCTGAAAATCCGTACCTCCATCATTCATTCATCCATCCAAACATAGTTATATTCAGATCAAGTACTGAAGAACTCCAATGATAATACCCAGCCTTGGCGAACAATCTTGACAATAATTGCTGTGCTAGACGCATACTGGTTTTCGATACCCATATACAGGTTGGGAGAGATTTCCCGGTCACCACCAAGAAACAAACGAAGATTAGTTCAGAATTGGTCCGAATCACAAAGGGGTGTACGTTGACTGCCTGGCCTTTGCGGATGATGTGGCAAGTTTCGCTAACAACATCGATTCAGCAGGCAACAAGATCAATAGGCTGTCAGAAGTTGCTGAAAAGGTAGGACTCCAAATTTCTATTCCAAAGACAAAACATATGACAAACATCTGTGATAGACCAGAATGGATGATCACTAATGTTGGAAAAATCAGTCAAGTCAAGAATTTCAGATATCTTGGTGAAATCATCCAACAGAATGGATTAGAAGAGGAAGCAATCAATGTCAGGATGAGGAAGTTAGACCAGGCATACCAAGTGACAAAGAATATCTATAATAAAAAGTCTATGAGTATTAGGGGCCAAGTTCCGACACTATAACACAGTTGTAAAATCTGAGAGATTGTATGCGTCTGAAACATTGACCTTAAGTAGTAAAGGTCAAGCTGACCGGCTGGACAAAAAGAGAGCGCACGATATTAAGAAAACTCCTAGGTAATAGTTGGGTTGATGGACAATGGAGAATGAGACCAAATGAGGATTTGTACAGCAAGAAAGAACCTCTCACAGCGTCAATTAAGAAGTGATGGCTACTATTTTATGGTCATCTCTTCAGGATGACTGATGATCGACTAACAAAAAATATGGAATTTTATTCAATCTAAGGCAACAAGCCGAGATGGTTCCAGGAATGCGAAAAAGATCTGAGGTAGATTGTTATTTCAGACCAAGAAATTCATGAAAGGAAAGCATTCAGAAGATTGGTGAACAACTATCAAAGTTTCACAATGGCATCAACTTCCAGAAGACGGAAAGGACCTTTTGTCTGAAGAGCATAAACAGGCACTCATCGCTGGGCTCAGATGATACTGGAAGGAAGTGAAAGCCGGAACAAGAACAAGACCTAGACACTAAAATGAAGTTGGTTGTTACCACGCAGTCCATAGAGGCTCAACTCGATGTATAAAATAATAATAATAATAATTATTATTATTATGGTATGGCCTCAGCTACCGTGTGCAGACATTTAATTTGACGCCATCTGGCTGTCTGCTCGTCAATTTCGACGTTACGTTTTACTGTAGGCCCTCTAGATGGCAGACCGAGAAAACCGAAACTCTCCTGGGCGTCTAAGGCTCAGATTGAATTAATTTTGCCGGGTGAACACCAAATGTGTCACCAGAGATCTTTTACATGCCGACATCGTACGACATGGAGTGTCGAATGGACTTTTTTCCGTTCTTCAAAATTCCGACTCCCTCTGCCGGGTTTGAACCCGCTATCCTGGGATCCGGAGGCCGACGCTCTACGACTAATCCACAAGTTAGCTCTCCCAATTGTGATATGCCAGTCTGATAATTTATTTATAAAGTTTTTTCAATATGGGGACACCGAAGTGTGGCGGAAAGTTTTTCTGCAGGTGTTCGTTTATGTACAAGAAAATCTACCGACAGCAGGCCGGTGTATTTGAGCAGTTTCAAATACCAGATGATTGACCCGGGATCGAACTCACGAGCTGCTAGCAGGATGGTGGTAGAGTAGGCTTACGTGGAAACAATTTTACGAGTGGCATAATTAATGTAAGAAATTCACCGTTGCCATCAACGGAATTTTGTGTTTCACAGACGAATCCACACTTAAATGATTGCTGATGGTAGGAGATCAGACGGTGTCGAAACAGGGACTCGGTGGGCCGAAGGCCTCTGGTGTGACCAATTAGCCAAGGAGCCAGCCAGTTAAAGTTAACAATAGCTTATTAATTAACTGAGGTAGTATACATTTTATGGGAACTGGCCATTTTTATTTTGTGGTTTATAACGTCTTTCTAACATTCCACTAATAAATGTATTAGCAATATAAAGTGTTGTGTTTTAAAAGTCAATTATTTTCTTTCCAATTTTGTTTCACGTCTTATGGCGATGATGGAACAGGAAAGGACTAAGAATGGTAAGGAATTGACCGTGGCCTTAATTACGGTACAGACCTAGCATTTGCTTTGTGTGAAAATGGGAAATCACGTGAATTTTTTTAGGGCTGCATACAATGGGGTTCGAACCCACTATCTCCCGATAGCTTCATTACATCAAGCGCGTGGCTACGTCCTCTGTTCAAACTTTCTCTACAAGGACAGAACATTTACTAAAACTAAAACAACCTATGCGGTTTTTCGCAATTATTTTGTTCGTTCAACAAACAAAACTGCATGGTGAATGAAATTTTAATTGCACCATAAATATTCATCTCCTTGTTGACAGAGTAAATTATTATCTGGATTAATGTTATGATAATTGGAAAGTTTATTATACGCATGGGAAGCGAGATTTTTGCATTCATTTGTTCTCTATGCAAATAAATTACACTTTCGGGTGGAGAAATGCGTTATCATTGATAACATTCAGTAAATTATGTATTGTGAAAATAAATAGTAAATTAAATGTGATGTTTCCATTTCCAAATCTTAAAAGTCAAAAAGTTGTTCCTCCTGTATTGTTACTCTGATAATAATCCACTTAATATAATCCTATCCATTAGGTAAATTGTGATACTTAAAGTATATGTAAAACCACTATAATTACTCTTTCACATTTAGAGCTTATGCGTTAATCCGTCATTGTTGTGATTATCTATGTATTGTTCCTCTTGACAGAGCTCTTGCTCTCTGGAACCCTATTTATCAATCAATAAATAAAAAATATATAAATAGGTCACTGAATTGACGTATAAAAATGCAAGAAAATCCTAGGAAGCGAAGACCTGATTATTCATGTGACATCTTTGATATCAGTAGGAACTGGCTGAGTTCAAACACCCATAACTATTGACACCACAGAATTGAAGGGCTTATATTTGTCGGATTTCAAGCTGAACAACAATACTTTATCAACTGGAAACATTTTTATTTCCAACTACCTGGTGTACCCGCGATTAGCTACGGAATTCTAAATTGCATACAGAATACTAGAAGTCTTGTACACGTCGTGAATATGTAATGATACATATGCATAATAACATACGTATTTAAAAATTAAATTTTAGGCTCCGTCCCCGAAACTACCATTTCATCCAACGTGAATAAAGTTATTTATAGCCTAGACTGTAGTGATTTATTTCCCGACTTTTCATACCGATTTTCGTTAAAGTCTGTTCACCCATTTTCTCGTCGCTCGGAATTGAAATGGACTTAGCAACCTAAATGGAAATTCATGAATCTCTCTGTTATCACAGCCGGTACGGAAAAACTGTATAAGACATAACTGATCGGAAATTTAATTCTATACAACTTCAGTTATTTAGTAGTTATCGTTAGGACCACGAATAAAGTAGATTTTTGGTAACTGAATTTTATTTATTTATTATCCATGAAAATGTCCTACTTTGCCCAACATATTAGGGCTGTAGGTTATAACTAGTTGCCTTAAATAGTACAAACATATAATACAAAATTTTTGAAGTGAGTGATTACACACACAAATTTACTAAACTGGGAGACAAGGAAGAAAATATTCTTAATTCTTTCTAAAATAAACTGCAGAAACTTAAAAAGTTTATTCAAACAACAGATCTTGTGAAATATCCTAAATATAGGTTTGATTAACATTACTGTACAACAATTTAAGTGTTGTTCCAAAATATATCTAGCTTTGCTGAAGAATGGACAATCAAAAATAAGGTGAGTTGCAGTTTCTTCATCTCCACAAACACAACTGTTATTACTACTAATTTTGAATTTATATACTGTAAATAAAATTTAAATTCTCCGTGACCCGAAAGAAACTGAGTGCTGGTGTTCGGCAGCCCTGAAGATGGTTTGTCGTGGTTTCCCATTTTCATACCTGGCCTTAATTAAGGCTACGGCCGCTTCCTTTCCACTTCTAGCCCTTTGTTACCCCGTCGTCGCCGTAAGACCTATCTGTGTCGGTGCGACGTAAGTTGTAAAAGAAAATAACTACCATTTCACTCAGCCTAAATAAAATTATTTTAGCCTAGATTGTATTACCTTATTTCCCGACTTTACATACCGATTTTCATTAAATTTTCTTAAGCCATTTTTTCCTGACAAAATATTAAAAAGTTCATTTCCTTCTAACTTCTGAGCAATATTCCTACACAACTCTTATTTTATGTAAGTTATATAGATGTGTAGCAGAGCGTGGTTAATGGCGTCCAAGAGATGTATTACAGTGAAACAAGTACCCAACAGAATCTTTCTTTTCCGCCGACCACTGGTTTCCGTTGAGAACAGGTAAATGCGATGTAAGGTAGGCCTGCATTACACTCACTCATTATGTGCTGGGGTTCAACACAGTAGTCTGAGGTAATTTCTAGTCACTTTACTTACAATAAACAACAGACTACTTACTGTTTGCTGTAACACTGAATACTGTATTAATCGTTACACAAGAGAGAGTTCCCCCAATAAATTTCATTTTCACTGCTTTTCATGTTTTCTAGGAAGTTAAATTCCTCGTAACAATTATAATGTGTTAAATATACAACAATTTAATTCTGGACATAAACTTTAGGGTTATAAACATTTAATTTTCTCCTTAAAGATTTAGAAAAATGTAATTTCTAATCTAAGTAGATCGGACTCCTAGTTGGCAGGTACGATCATGGTGGTATTTGGAGATGCTCAAATACCCCATTTGGCACGTAAATGTTCTCCAGTGTAACAAAATTCTGGCACTCCAGCCTGTCCAAAAATCGTGAAACTATATGGTTAGTGCAACGTATAACCAACAACATTATTTTGAATTCAAAACTTGTAAACAATTCAGCTCTCATCATACTCAGGTAAAATTGTGTATTTCCACTGTATACTGAGGAACTATTTCCTTTTCCGCGTTTTCACAGCAGGCAAATCCCGGCTTGATAGACTAATTGAATATAGTCTGGGGGTGGGGGCAATCACCGCGTCAGCCATTCTAGAAGTTGTTTTCCGTGATTCACTATTTCTCCCCCAGGCAAATTATGGGATGGTACTTAACGTAAAGGCATGGCCGCTTCCTTCTCTTTTAATTGTCTACCCCTTCCAATCGTTCCATCCCCACCCCCAATACTCCTGTTCAGCATGGCAGGTGAGGCCGCCTGGGCGAGGTACTCGTCCTCCTCTCCAGCTGTATCCCCCGGACGCAAAGTCTCACGCTCCAGGAGGTGGAGGTGAGATCCCTCGCTGAGTCTGGGAGAAACCAACCCTGGTGGGCAAACAGATTAAGAAAGGAAGAAAGAAAAACGTTTGCTTCAAGCTAGTAGTAGAGGAAAGCAGTAACCATTAGATGGAGTCAAGTGTTGGGAGTATCTGTTGGAAAGGCGTTATTTGCACCCTAAGAAAGGTGTGAAAGGACGCAAGGAAACGTATAATAAAAGGCACATAGAATGTACCCATGAATTAGCCTACATATTACTGTCCTGGATTCCTCATGGCATTTGACGGTATTCAACTACCGCAATGGATGTGGACGATGTACTAAAAAGAAATTTGAAGGGGAAATAGCCTCTTTATTGAACAGACACTGCTCAAGTGTGAAAACCTTAGGTAGAAACAGCATTATTGTGATCAACGGAATTGGGTCAGGTTTTTTTCATGCCACTGTCTTACGGCAAAGATATTGAACCACCCAGAAGGGGATGAGGACACGTAATGAAACTTCACGTGTTGATAGGGTATGTGATGTTATTTCAGTGATTAATAAAACGAGTCAAATTTACAAAGAACTTGGCAGGACGAACCCAGTAATCACTATGACGTAGCACCCCTTCTGGCCTAGATAAATGCACTGATTTGATTTGGAAGGGAGTCATAAAGCCGTTGTATCCTCTCCTGAGGCAAGCTGGTTAATAACTGGTGTAACTGGTCCTTGATATCCTGGATATCGACACTAGTATGGAGTTGACATCCAAGCTGGTCCCACAACATGTTCTATCTGGGGATCTTGTTGCCCACGGAAGTACCTCAAAATCATGCAGGCAGTTCATCGAGACACGTGCCATGTGTCGAGGGGCATTGTCCAGTTGAAAAATGGCAGCACAATACTGTCACATGAGTGGTGACACATGAGGACGCAGGGTGTCAGTGATGTACCGTTGTGCCGTCAGAGTTCCCTCAGTCACAACCAGCCTTGACCTGAAGTCACACGCGATAGCTCCCCACACCATGACACCATGCCTTTCCAAAACATTGAAAGAATGACACCTCTCCCCAGATAGCCACCATACCCCCAGACGATGTTCATAGGGAAAGTGCAGATCCGCGATTCATCGCTCAACACAATGCGATGCCTGTCAACAGCAGTCTAATGTTTCCGGTCACTGCACCTCTCCAAACGCAGCCGTTTGTGTTGTGGTGGTAACGGCAGCCATTGCATGGGATGGTAATTTCCTAGTCCGACTGCTGCTCGTCTCCGATCAATGGTACAGGATGACACAGAATGTTGCAGGGAGTCCATTACTTGTTCTCGGATGGAAGGCGCAGATGTGAAGGGGTTACGGTGTGCTTACTGCACAATACGGCCATCCTCCCTTTTGGTGGTCAGACATGGTTGACCAGAACATTGATACCAGCCCTTCACATTCCCGTGCAGTCCAACACTGGGTCACTGTCACAACCGAATACCACACAAATCAGAATATTACACGATTCGACCAACTGGCCAAATGGAGACCCACAATGACGCGTCTTTCAAACTCTGTCAGGTGCTCATGACACTGTCTTATACGATTATGCGGCATCTCCATGTCCTTCACAGTGATCACTCAATATCTGGCGCTATTCACGCCTCTTATTTAACTGGTAACAACACTAAACACGAACAGCAGGGATGCACTCTGTCACAGGGAATTGCAACTATGATCATTTACATGTACAAAGTTTCAGTGATATCCGACCATTTATTCTGGGCGATTTCATTATTTCGTCAGGCAATGTGTATATTGATCAGATTAGCACAGCAGTTATGTACCAAGTGGAATAACCGAGTCTGTTGACGCACAAAGGCTATGAAGCCAAGTTTTACATTCAACGGGTGGGTTCGAATCCCACCATCGGCTGTCCTGAGCATGGTTTTCTGTCGCTTCCGAATTGTTAAAATATGGCATATATTTCACCTGATCCCATCCCCGACTCCGTGGTAGAAAATAGGACTAAGTGGTAGATGTACATACATTAGCATAGCAGTTACATGGTACCTGTGAACATAAAAGAATAGGCTATACGTCGAATGAGGAACAAAGCCAACACAGAGAATTTCAACAGTGCGCAACAGAAGAGGGAACGATGGGCAGATGACAACTTGATAACGAGAGAATTTGAAGACAACATGTCAACATCCTCCTGGGAAATAAAGATACCTGTTAAGATTCTCCTTTAGAATGCAGGTTTGTGGAGCTATGATGAGAGGTCCATTGTAAGTAAGGAAAGCCCTTTTCCAAGTGCATATCCACACAGTCCATGAAGGGCTTCAAGGAGTGGAAGGTAAGGACTTCCACTAATCATAACCTCGGCACTAAGGTCTCTAAGGGAATCTGTGAAGAATAGCCGCCATGGCATCGCTCAGGAGAGAGTAGAGCAGGACCTCTCAAACGCCCAAAGTCTCACGCGTGCAAATCGAGGCGCAGAGACTCTGTGCACTGTGCATCGGTCCGACTCGGCTCAACTCGGCTTGACTCCGATGGTGTAGTGTGCTGAGAGCGACGATGCGTTCGGTGATAGACTGCTTGTTTATCAGTGAAATAGATAAGCGCAAGACAACAACATAATAATGGAGCAATGTGTTTCGAAGAAAGCAAAGACTTCCGAAAGTTCATTTCAATCGAACTGGGAACTTCCGTAATTTTTCTCAGTCGTGACCAACAAAAACCAACCCCCACGGCAATTAACGCCCTTGAAAGGGCCTTGGCCCAGTGACCACTGCTCAGCCCGAAGCCTGCAGATTACGAGTGTTCGTGTGGTCAGCACGACGTATCCTCTCGGCCGTTATTCTGGGCTTTCGAGACCAAGGCCGCCATCTCACCGTCAGATAGCTCCTCAATTCTAATCACGTAGGCTGAGTGGACCTCGAACCAGCACCCAGGTCGAGAGAAAATACCTGACCTAGCCGGGAATCGAACGCGGGACCTCCGGGTGAGAGGCAGGCACGCTACACCTACACCACGGGGCAGGCCTCAATCGTAACGATAAAGCCAAATGCTTAATCGGTGGGACAATAATTACGTTATCATTAAACATACCTATTTTTCTATACAAAGGCTTTGCTCGAATTCTACGAGAATTTGTCAAACGAAGATTTTCCTAAGCTGCATCGAGAAGCAGCTAAGATTATTTCCATTTTTTGTTCCACATACGTATGTGAATGTTTTCTTCCTGTTTTGACATATACGAAAAGTAGATTTCGTGCGAGTATTTCTGATTGTAATTTAAAGAACGCTGTCGGAATTGCTGTCAGCCGATCCCATGTTTCAGACATTATCGGTATAATTGCAAAGAAATTGGAAAAGAAAAGCTAGAGAAGATAAATTGTGTGGTCAAACCAAACTGCATGAAGAGTTTTTTTAACCCTTTCCGGCCCTTAGCGCCCGAAAGCGCCCGACTGTTCATTTAGCCTTCCGGTCCTTAGCGCCCGAAAGCGCCCGGCTGCATTATCTGCATTCGTCTGCGATCTGTGAGATAGTTTTTTTATTTTTCTCTTCAGTGAAGTGTTTATGAGGCATTTATGAACACGCAGTGCAATCTACAAGTATTAGGAAATAAAGGAAGAGCGATAATCTGTCTTGACGTTGCGCAGGCAACGGTCTTGAACTTCCGCGAGCGCGGGTCAGCTGTTTCGTTCGTAAACATGGCGAGATTGAATATCGCGTATATTGAAACTGAGCTGAATATGGGCGAAAAAAGTGACACAGAATCCTTGACTAGGGGTGCAGGTGAATTTTGAATGAGTGAATAATATATCAACGAAGATAATTTTAGTGATAACAGTGATATGAATGAAAACGAATATCGATAAATCGGACCTGATGGCGATGCCACGGCAATACAGGTAACACAAATATTACGTTTCGTTACTCCGAATGATTAAATGGATGATGTTGAACCTGCGCATAATTCGGAAAGGGTATTAGAGGAAAGAGATTGTTTTTACTTATGTTAGGAGAAGAGAAGCTGTTCAGTGGCATAGCCTATTGCGCATATAACAATGCAGCATTCAAACAGTCGCATTCCGGTAAAATAGAAACAGAACGGGAAGACCCTTGCCCAGATGAAATAAAATCTTATATACATGGGCATCATTCTACTTCCAGAAGCACGTGATTATTGGTTTTGAGGGATTCAGACAACATGGGAATGTGACAAATGCAGACTGTCTCTGTGTCGAGTATCACCAGGGGGGGGGGGGGGGCTGAAGAACACATTATGACTCAATAAACAGAGAAATGGATGTGATGGTATATTTTCTAATGTTATTGAAAATTTGAATTCATTGTGATCAATAGTTTTTACTGTATTTAACTTTATCTGAAACAATACGGACCGTTTCAGTTTTTGCTAAATAATAGGTTGAAACCTGGGGATAAGCGGAGTGAAAATGCGGGCGGGAAAGGGTTAATACCGGTAACGTTGTCCCATGCATCAGAGTGTCTCCACTTACCGCACATGAATATTTTTAAGTGAGGTTAGAACCAGCGAGCAACGTGAAGAAGGCGGAGACAGGCCGAAAGGGTGAGACAGATGTAGGGAAATAGGAGTGGGGTTTGCACTCTGGTCAACCTAGTGAAGTCGTGTCCTGCACCTTGCACCATGCAGTGCACTGGCGCATGCACCCTGAGAGACCCTGGAGTAGAGCCTGAGAGCAGATACTCCCTTTACTTTCTCCAGCTAGTTTTAAAGGGAAAATAGGAATGATGGCTGAAAACGTTATTTTTATGAATCCGTTACCTGTGTATCACTTACAAAAAATAACGGTTCTGAATAACGGTTAAAAATAACGTTCCATCGTTCATTGCACTTCTTATAATGTCCCGAGTTATATAATGAACGTTTGTAACAACTGATAACAAACAACTTCGAATACCGTTATGAAGGCCTTGTAGTAAAGTTATCAATACTGAATTGCTTTGTGTTATTATTATTAATAATATTGAACATTAATGAGTAAACAAATTAAATCAGAAAAAAACAGCTTCTACCACGAAATTGGGTAAATTTTCCTTTTCTTATTGAACTGGAGTAATCATGTAAATATTTTTCTCCTTCTTCTTCATCACCTTCATCATCATCATCTACCACCGCTTTTCCCACATCTGTGAGGTCGCGGGTGCGAACTTTATCTCCATATGGATTTCCCCTGTTTTACGGCCGGATGCCCTTCCTGACGCCAATTCGATATTTATTTATTTATTTATTTATTTATTTATTTATTTATTTATTTATTTATTTATTTATTTATTTATTTATTTATTTATTTATTTATTTATTTATTCATTTATTTTGTATTTATTTATTTATTTATTTATTTATTTATTCATTTATTTATTCATTTATTTATTCATTTATTCATTTATTCATTTATTCGTTTATTCGTTTATTTGTTTGTTTGTTTGTTTGTTTGTTTGTTTGTTTGTTTGTTTGTTTGTTTGTTTGTCCCGTTTCTCTACGGTGTGGGGTATGAATCTGTCATGGCGGGTTTTATGGCCGGAGTCCCTTCCTGACGTCAACCTCATCAGACGAATTAATGAGATGAATGATGTGATATATCATAGTAGTAAGGGAGAAGGTGAAACCCGGTGGCGGCACATAGCCTACTCCTGTCGAAGACGGTCTGCTTAAGGCTTAACGTCCCATTCTGACGGACGAATATGCGTCATATGCCCTCACTCCACACGAGCACTGCGGAGAGGTTTGGAATTTAATCCAGGCTGTTGGCACGCAAACTAGTGTTTAGAAATAGTATAACACCACCTCCCCTACCCTACCGGCCAGCATTCTGATGGTGAACATTTTTAGCACCAACGGGACACCGAACCGGCTAACCACGGTGTCAGACCATGGCCACCAGGCGGGCAATGACGCCAACCTCTATGGAGATATGTAATCACTATTGCATATTTCTGTGGTTGTTGGAACTGTGGTGCGTTGTCTTAATATGAAGAGGAGTATGTTAGTCCTAACAACCAGTCCCCGAGTCGGAAGAATTAATCACACGCGATTAAAATCTCCGATCCGGCCCGGAATCGAATCCGGGATCCTATGAACCGGAGGCATCAACGCTAACCGTTCAGCCAACGAGTCGGACTGTATGTAAATATTTACTTTATAGCCTTCTTATTCTGCGTGAATGGGTCAATTTGGACCACTCGGAATCAACTTTTATTGAGCTTTCAAATTTTCCCATTAGACCTTCATTTCCATAGATTGTTGTAATTTCTCTTCATCCGACCAAGTACGTAGTGTCGGTTTCTTCTCGTCTTCCTCGAATCCCCTTGTGTGAAGAATTTTCCTGATTACATTTCCATCCTGTCCGCTTCTGTGGTGTAGTGGTTAGCGTGATTAGCTGCCACCCCCGGAGGCCCGGGTTCGATTCCCGGCTCTGCCACGAAATTTGAAAAGTGGTACGAGGGCTGGAACGGGGTCCACTCAGCCTCGGGAGGTCAACTGAGTAGAGGTGGGTTCGATTCCCACCTCAGCCATCCTGGAAGTGGTTTTTAGGGGTTTCTCACTTCTCCTCCAGGCGAATGCCGGGATGGTACCTAACTTAAGGCCACGGCCGCTTCCTTCCCTCTTCCTTGCCTATCCCTTCCAATCTTCCCATCCCTCCACAAGGCCCCTGTTCAGCATAGCAGGTGAGGCCGCCTGGACAAGGTACTGGTCATACTCCCCAGTTGTATCCCCGACCAAGAGTCTGAAGCTCCAGGACACTGCCCTTGAGGCGGTAGAGGTGGGATCCCTCGCTAAGTCCGAGGGAAAAACCGAACCTGGAGGGTAAACAGATGATGATGATGATGATGTTGATGATGACATTTCCATCCTGCAGGTTTGGTGGTCCTAATTCAGTGAGATCTTTATCTCCTTGCTTATACCATTTTGATCTCATACGTTTGACTTGCAAAAATTAGTGTACTTGGTAAGTAAGTTTAGGGGCTGCCTGGCCGAGACTGCAAAGGCGTGCTCAGTTCGCCCGGAAGGACGTGGGTTCGAATCCCCGTCTGGAAGTCGTAAAATTTAAGAAACGAGATTTCCACTTCCGGAGGTGCATATGGCCCTGAGGTTCACTCAGCCTACACAAAAATAAGTACCAGGTTAATTCCTGGGGGCAAAGGCGGCCGGGCGTAGACCTAACCACTCTACTCCATCATGTACCGAGGTTAACATTGGTGGAAGCCTTTACCTTCCACTCCTCCAAGGGCCTTCATGGCCTGTACGGAGGTGACTTTACTTTTTGGTAAGTAAGTTTATTGTTATTAATTCTTTCCAAATGACATAAATTGAGTTCGTTGCACTCTCATTTTATCAGTAAGTTTAGATATTTTAAATATATTTCAGAGTTGGGTTTGGGGTAATGTATTCCATTTGTTATAATTTAAATATTGCTCACTAATTAATTGAGTATTCTACGGCTAAAAGTGACGTGTCTAGCTAAATTTCTGTCAATAGCCTGAATTAAATTACCATTGAAGTACTGAAGTTTCAATAGCTACTCATGTAAGGGTTTAATTTAGTCTGGATTGCCCACACGGAATGTTCCTCAATGCCAAGCAGTGTGTTTAGGACAAAGCGCTGTGTTACTGAGGAAATACCTAACGTCATCCACAAAGCAGACGTGCCAGTCTTGCTAGCAGCAATCAGCTCCCCTCCAGTTCAGTGAGCTAGACTCCCCATCTCCGATATGAGAACCCACTAATTCCCTTGATCCCCTCAGCGAAGAGAGGATACAGATAACATTATCATGGCGCGTATAAGGAGAGGATTATCTTTGCTTCATCTCAGTTCATTCTCATGTTATTGCATTGTAGAAGACGGATCGGATGTTCAATGGAATGATAAAACGTATAAAATCTAGAAAATGGTAGCGATTACTGTTTTAACACATTCACTCTCGTATGCATTTTGGCAGTGCCTTAAGGCGTTTGGTGAGAAAAATTTAAAGTTTCAAAGTTCATATGCGTTGAGATTCTTAGGTTTACCAATAATTGTTATTTATTTATTTATTTATTTATTTATTTATTTATTTACTTATTTACTTATTTACTTATTTATTTATTTATTTATTTATTTATTTATTTATTTATTTATTTATTTATTTATTTATTTATTTATTTATTTATTTATTTATTTATTTATTTATTTATTTATTTACTTATTTATTGTTCAACAGGCATTTCTGCTCACTTACAACATTTCAATTTCTTATTTCTAATTTTATAAATAATTTACATTAAAAATTAATATATATATCAAGGAAACTTAAAATAAAGCACTACAACACAGTAGTGAAACCAGAATGCCTTTATGCCAGCGAATGTCTAGCACTGAACTACAAGCTTGATAAATTAGAAATATTAGAAAGAAGAATTATAAGGAAAATATTAGGTCCTCCAAGAATTGCAGAGTTTTGGAAATTAAGAAGTAACAATGAAATTTACCAGAAGGTAGAAAACATATCAGAAACAATAATAAAAAGGAGATTACTATTTCTTGGACACATTTACAGAATGGATGACAATAGACTAACTAAACGAATCTTCAAGTACCTTTGGGAAAAGAAATCAACTACCACCTGGATTCAAGAAGTCAACAACATACAACATACGAGAAGAAGAATTATTGGAAAGAAAGATTTTTAGGAAGAAAGTCTTACAAATGGAAGGATTCCAAGGGAGGAAGGAAAAGAAAACAGGCACAAAGTGGACTGAAGACAGGAAAAAGAAACACAGTGAAACAATGAAAGAATACTGGAAGAAAAGGAAAGAACTAAGGAGGAACAATTGAAATTGTAACGTGGTCCTTAGAAGGCCGGAACGCAAGAAGAAGAAGAATATACTTATGAACTATTGACTGTGGTAAGTGTGTGTTTCAACTTATTATTTTAATTTCTCCTAAAATATACCTGAAAATGAAAAATGAAAACCTACAACCTGCTTTCCAGTCATTGACCAGGTCAGGGATGTAATGAATGAATCAGATACAGGCTAGTAGTACGATGGGATCGCCACTCCCAAAGTGATTTACATTAATGAGTGATAGATGCTATGAAATGAGAATGGAGAGTGTTGCTGGAATGAAACATGACAGGGAAAACCGGAGTACCCGGAGAAAAACCTGTCCCGCCTCCGCTTTGTCCAGCACAAATCCCACATAGAGTGACCGGGATTTGAACCACGGTATCGAGCGGTGAGAGGCCGACGCGCTGTCGTCTGAGCCACGGAGGCTCTACCTAAAATATACCTATTCAATCTAAATTTATCAAAGGACCAAATTAGTCATGGTACACAAGTATGCTCCTCTATTCTTTTTATGCCTTATGTATGATTTCCCCTCTGACTGACCTTAACAAGATACTCTCCTCGTGAAATATGTCCACGTTTGGCATTTTAATAATTGACTGACATATTCTGTTTAATGGTGAATTCATATGGTGATTTGTGTTTGACCTTAACAAAGAAAGTTAAATTATTTCTATTACTTCCAAACGGTGCATACAGTTTTATTTGGTGGAGTAACTCTCGCTTATCTCTTTTACCTTTGAGAATTTAGCACTCGTATGTTATGTGGTTTACCATAATGGAATATACGATATATGCTAATTTGTGCGATTACTGCGCTAGGCTAGACAATATAAAGAGTGTGGAACATATACCATGGGAGTGTTAGTTGTGTGAAAGTAGTAAATAGAAGAGACTGGTTTGAGCAAAAAAGTGGATAAAGGCAAAGAAGTGCTCTGTCATCTTTGCTCTTCACTAAAGTAATGGACGAGGTAATGATAAAAGTGGCAGGGAAATTTGGGGGGGAAAAATGCAAGCGGTGGTATTGGCAGATATGGGGAGTAAAGGAAGAGGATATCCAGGAACAGTTAGATGCAAGGGAATATGAGGTGGAGCAATATGAAATGAAATTTACTGCCAATGAAGGGAAATAGTGGTCACAAGTAGAGGAAAGGAGAGACTACGAGAGGGTTAATGCTTGGAGGGGAACAGTTTAGGAAGCTAGAGAGTTTCAAAGATGTATCATTGAGGAAAGTGGAAGAAATGATCAGGAAATAATCGAACGTGGAAGACAAGCAGGAGCGTTCCTGGAAAGTGTCAGAAGCCTGGTTTGGAGCAAGGATGTTACACAGAGAATCAAACTAGTGATATGCAGGACGTACTATGCAGCAGAAACTTGGGTAATGAGGCAGAGAGCTGTGATCAGGATACAGACAAGTGAAATGAAATTCCTGAGAAGCAGGATAGTAGTGGCAAGAACGGGTGAGAAATGAAACGGTTAGAGAAGTAGTAAAAGAAGTGCCACTACAGAACAGGATAGAGGCATCTAGCCTTACAGTAGAGGCGCAAGAGCTCCGTGCACTGTGAATCGGTCCTGCTCGGCTCGGCTCGGCTCGGACCATCGCTTCGTCTCTGGGCTACTCGGCTAAGCTCGGCTCAACTCGTCTCAACTCGGCTCGGATTTGGAGCGCTACGGAGCAAGTGAGGAAGAGGGAGACAGGGGGAGCGAGCGAGACAGGCGTGGGGAAAGAGAGAGACAGCGCTATTACTCCAAATCGAGGAGTGGGGGTCTGCACTCTGGTCAACCAAGTGAAGTCACCTTTTGCATCGTGCACAGTGCATGCACCAGGCGCATGCATCCTGAGAGGCCCTGCAGTAGGTGGTATGGACACATGAAGAGAATGACAGAAAAAATGATATCCAGGGGGATGCACGAAATGGAGATAACAGGAAAATGACAAAGAGGAAGACCAAGAGACAGGTGGATGAACGAAGTAGAAGAGTGTGTATAGAGAAAAAGAGAGGACTGGGTAAGAGAGACGAGAAAGAAGTAGTGGGAAGACAGGGAAGACAAGAGGAGATGAAGAGGCTTATGTTCCAAGCAAACCTAGCTACCAGCTACAAACTGCATATGATGATGATGATGATGATGATGATGATGATGATGATGATGATGATTGCGCTAAGCTTTTATTATTTAATGTTCGATTATTACTGCCTACTGCTCATGAAATGAATGCGTTAAGAGGATTTACAACTGTATAACAATTCTCTGTCAATAACAATCAAGAGAGAAAAAGCAGGACGTCTCAAGAACGTCAGGTATGAAAATGAAAGACTCCCTAGGCTTTGTAAATCGAATACCATCGGGAGCGGAAGAGAATTACGGGCTAAGTGGCTCAGACGATAGAGTACTGGTCTTCTGACACCAACTTGACAGATTCGATCCTGGCTCTGTCCGGTAGATATCTTCTGAAGATGCTCAAATACGTCAGCCTCGTTTTGGTAGATTTACTAGCACATAAAATAACTTCTGTTGGATAAAATTGAGGCATCTCAGCGTCTCCGAAAATCGTAAAACTGGTCAGTGTGACATAACGTCAATATTACGTCGCATTATATAGCCTATATGCGAATAAGCCGTTTAGAACTACGGAAAGTACTTAAAGGCGTGCATTTGGCTTCCTTTGTGCCCATATTTATTCATTATTTTACTGTGGGCTTCTTTTCTGTTTTCACACGAGGTTGTTCTAGTCTTCTTCTTTAGTATTGTTCATCTTGCCATCTGTGAATATTGGATCTGAAGATTACCCTGTTTCGGATATCTGCTGGTGTAATTTCTGCCTGTTTCAAATCGGTTTTGATTTCGCCAATCCATTTCATTGGGTATGTTTTTGCTTTATTCCCTTTTTCATAGAATTCGACTTGGAAAGTCTGTCTGGACGCATTCTTGTAATATCCCTGCGTTTTCTAATGTCACAGTGAATATTTGTATATTGTTTGATTTCCTGTTTGCCCCTAACTCGGTATTGTACGTCGCTGAGTTTTGGTCCTAGAATTGTTCTTAAGATTTTGTGTTCCTTTTTCTCAACGTTTTCAAATTCTGCTTTTCTGTTCAAAATTAGCGTTTCTGATCCATAAAACCGTTCTGGTTTGATGACTCTATTTTAATGCCTTACAGGTAGTTTTGTGTGCTTGGAGATATATTTTTGTTATCTTGGATTAGTCGATATGCAATTTCCATCCTTTGGCATCTAATTTCAATGGCTTTGTTATTATTATTATTATTATTATTATTATTATTATTATTATTATTATTATTATTATTATTATTATTATTATTTTCTGAGATATATTCTATTTATATTTGTGGAAATTTTATGTACAAAAATGTTAGATTTAAAGAACCCTACTGCATGAAAAAACCTTCCAAACAAAAATTCCATACATAAGTTTCCTAAAATGATTTTGATACCTACACCATACAGTTTTGTTAAAGCTGGCACGATATTATAGGAGGAAAATGGGATTCAATATGAAAATTGGAATTTTTCGGGAAAAGTAATTCGGAAGCCCATTTCTGATATGAGCAGACCGGCAAACAAAGTATTATGAAAGTAAAAATCAGGTTGAATTGACTAGAACAACTTCATGACAAGAAAGATGAAATTTAATCCTTTCAAGACATAAATTTGTTTTCGTCTAAATGAGCAAACTATCAGTTTTATCTCCAGAGTGTCCTCTTGACGCATCGAACACCATAGCTGACACTGGTTACTAGTTATGGATTTCCTGTTAGGCCGCGATGGAATAGGTGTCGGCTTGCAGAGGATAAAAATAAATTATTGGCCCACAGAACAAATTTGAAAAAAAATGGCTCCGAACGTGTTAAACTCTAGATAAAACAAATTTGAGGTACAATCATTCCCCGTAGTCTATTCTCTTCTATTAAGGTTTATTGACTGGACTCTTGACAGTGTTTGATGAAATAAATTCACTAAGTAGTTTCAAGTGACAAGTCTAACAAACAAGAGCTCGATTTAAATATCGACGGTGTACAAGACAATTGACGTGAACCACAAAAGGCAAATTTTTCAAAAGAGAGGAAAAACAGTTTGAACCTCACTTGAGGCATTGATCTTTCTTAATTCTTGTTTATTTCAATTCTATAATGTATCTAATATTGTAGTCTACGTGAATATAAGGTGTGGTATCATACCGTTTCTTGAAATGAAGTCAATAACGTGAAATTTGAGGGTTTCGCCATTTGACTGAGATAATGATGATGATCATGATAATGATGCTTGTTGTTTAAAGGGGCCTGATATCGAGGTCATCGGCCCCTGATGGTACGAAATGAAATAACAAAACGTTCAAATTGATCCACTGACCAAAATAAAATAAAAAATGTCATGAAGAATGAATGGATGTACATGAACTCAACAAAAAAAAACAAATGACAAACAAAAAAAACAGTGGATCAGACTCAAACAAGACCGTAAATAATATTATTACTGACCAAGGGACCACTTATAAAGCACAATGATGCTTGATGTCTATAGGGGTGCAAAATTCACGTCTAAAGCCCCACAGAATGGTATATGTCGCGAGTAAAGTAGAAGCATGGTATTTATCACTAATCAAAAGTAGCGAAGACTCACGGTGTTCCACACAAGGTGGTACTACTCACAAGTATTGAACTTCGTACAGGGAACGCAGACCTATGGTGTTTCTCACACAATGGCGCCGCTCACAGCTAACGCAAACCGATGAGGCTCCTCACCTAGATGTACTAATCACGGGCGCCGGTATTCCCGTGTGTTCCTCACATAGTGGGCACCAATCACAGGCTACGCCCAGACCCGAGGTGTTGCTCACGTGGATACGACGCATGGGTACTGGAAACCCCCAGGCCAGCCTCTTTACTGCTACGAATAACAAACCTATTTCGTATCTAATTTAGTGGTACTACTCGCAAGTACAGGCAACCCATGATTTTCCCCCCATGATGGTACGAATCAAAAGTAGTTTCATGGTTCTAATTCAATCCCCCTTGGTCGCCCCTTTTAGTCGCCTCTTACGACAGGCAGGGGATACCGCGGGTGTGTTCTACATGTGCGTCCCCCACCCGCAGGGTGTAGTGTGTTTGGTCCGCGAGAGATATTTTATTTCCCTCAAGTCCGCCAGCAAGCCGGTTAGGACCCCCCCCTATCCGCCACCTGGGACGCACCACGTGGGAGTATCACATTTCCCCCTCCTACGCAAGCGTAGTAGGTTCGTGGTTGACTGAGATGGATACAACAACAACAATGTATATTTTGGACTACACTAATTGGAATAAATATTAATAACAACGGTAAGTTATTTATTATGTGAAAGAATGATCATTAATAGTAAGAAAACTATAATAAAATCAACTTTTCTATCCTGATTTGTTTAAATAAATTACCTTCACAGAAGTAACACTCAGATTCACGACGGGACTGAATTACCGTCGTATACTAATAAGTATTTGTATAGTGTATGACAAAAATACTATTAATGAATTATGAAGTTAATTTTAGTAACAAATAAATCAGACACACTCATCAAAACATTGACAAACACTGTGCTACGCCAGCTGGCTTACGCGGGCTTGTGAGATCGCGAAACTTGGCTGTCGCAAGTATAATGACTTACGCCAATTGACTAGTACAACCTGCTGTGGGTTACAACTATTTGGTTACGCCAAGTTGAGCTTGCCATGTGTGGGATTACACCAACATATTTTTTTCTTTTTTTTTTTCTTTTTTTTTTTTTGCATTAAAGGAAGGTGTTGAGTGTTACGCAAATTGGTCTGTACGCCATCGATATGTACAAATTTATTTAACGAAATAATAGTTCACACACGTGGTGCTGCCAAACATTGCAATTATTAACATGGTTAGTGAATGAAGACAAGGAAATTGATGTTGATTCAGGCTCTGATAAAACTTAATGAGGTCTCCGCTGTAATTGGAATACCTGAAGTTTAGCGAGCTAGAATTGCGATTTGCTTGGTCTTTGTAAGCAGATATTGGAAAGGATATAACGAAATCCTCCAAATCAGATGCCATATCCACCATTTATTTAAATCGATCGTTATATTAATCGTGTAGCTTTACAAGAGCAGTACAATAATCTTGACAAGTCAAGAGAATTCAGAGAATGGAAATAATCAAGGTTGTTTTTCTCTACATCAGAATTTACATTCGAAAAGCTTATGTCTGTCTCACGTGGTGTCAATCGACATATTGTTGCCTTGTAAATTTAGATTTAAGGCATTCAAATGGAACGTTGTGACAGTCAAGGAACGCCAGCTCAACTTTCTACTGAATTTTCTGATAAAAGTAGCTCCGGAAAACCTTTCATTTCTAATAAAGTCCTGTTACCT
The DNA here is from genome assembly GCF_040414725.1 of Anabrus simplex. Taxonomy (NCBI): domain Eukaryota; kingdom Metazoa; phylum Arthropoda; class Insecta; order Orthoptera; family Tettigoniidae; genus Anabrus; species Anabrus simplex. The sequence goes on along the minus strand of NC_090276.1, from coordinate 25,453,445 downwards.
AGATGACGGCGAAAAACTTCAGCAAACCCTAGCCATCTCACTTGGCAAAAAAAGGAATATCTCCGGACGCAGCGTCTAAATAAGGTAAGAACTATTTGAATCGTCCGTTGTCAAGTCCCGTCCTCCCAAAAAACTTCACGCATCGATGTCTACAACCTGTTTAAATTGACCTAACATTTCCGCACATAATTGTTCGTGGTGCTAAAGAGATTACAGGAATGTAACTGGGGATAGCTGAATCTAGTTCAGCTTCCTCCTGAGTCTTCCAGAAAAGCCATGACCAGCTGACAATATTGCGCCAGGCTGAGTATCTCAAGCGAGTTCGTTCCTGGCTGAGTCCGGTGGAACTCATATTTGAAACTGCTCAGATACTTCACTCTCACGTCGGTAGATTTACTAGCTCGTAAAAGAACTCCTGAGGGACACAATTTCGGCATCTCGGTGTATGCGAAAACCATAAAAATTTACTTAGTGGAACGTAAAAACAATAACAGTATTACTAAAACATCGCAGCGGCCACGTCGGTAGCGACACCACATGATTTTTTTTTGAACAGAGTCAATGCCCACAAGGTTCTGCCCCCCCCCCCCGCCGCCATCACTTCCTCTTCCCTAACCATGGAACAGAGTCATTGCCTACAGAGGTCCCCCTAACCCAGCACTCATAGCTACGGAGACTAGAGCAAGGAAACTGGCTTCAGTCCAAACGCACTTGCTTAAGGCAACGGACGATTAACAGCTTAGAAACGCACAGAACAATTTCTCAAAATTACGAAGGTGGCAGTAGAGAACTAAAATAAATATTATTTGTTCGTACTTGTTCATAACATCACCAATTCACAGTTAATGACAGGCTTACGCAACGTATACAGTATTCTACATATAAGCGCATGATTTAAAGTTTAAAGAATCAAAGGATGTTCCCGTAAAACGAAATATGTCATTATTTGGGTTTTTTGGTTATTTGCTTTACGTTGCACCGACACAGATAGGTCTTATGGCAACGCTGAGGCAGGAAGGGGCTAGGAGTGGGAAGGAAGCGGCCGTGGCCTTAATTAAGGTACAGCCCAAGCATTTACCTGGTGTGAAAATGGGAAACCACGGAAAACCATCTTCAGGGCTGCCAAGAGTGGGGTTCGAACCCACGATCTCCCGAATACTGGATATTGGCCGCACTTAAACGACTGCAGCTATTGAGCTCGGTATTATTTGTTTAATAGTGCAAATTATTTTACAGGTATGTTATAGTGTTTAAATATGTAGTCTCATGTTCATAAGCTAACGGCCGTAGCCGTGTTGAAACACCGGATCCCGTGAGATCTCCGAAGTTAAGCAACATTGGGCGTGGTCAATATTTGGATGGGTTGTCACGCGCTGTTGTTGGGGGTAAGGGAATGGAGGAACGGAAAGGAACTGGCCACCCTGCCGTACGTAAACTCCGGCTCAGGTACACCTCTGCGGAGGTTCAGACCTGCCTTTGGGCAGAATACACCCTTACCTTACCATGTTCATAAAAACATAACACCTTGAAAGGACTACCGTTAGCAAGTTCATCTTCACAGGACATATTCATTAGTATGGTCTGCAGAAACGATTAGCATCTCATTCACCTCTGTTCAGCATGTGTCCCGTTGCCAGGAGGCACTGGGTCGTCCATAGGTACTGATAACTTGTTCCATGCCTGATGGCATCGACACGTAAAAGGCGCGAATGGCGTCCTGAGATTTAGTCATCCATGTTGCATTCGCCTGGTTCCACAGTTCATCTTTGGTAGTTAGCACTGGGTCACAGCGCCGCACCCGTCATTTCACCATATCCCACACATTTTCCGTTGGCGACTAGTCCGGTGATCGGGTGTGCCAGGACAAGAAGGCAGCAACATGTGGTCGCGCATTGTCCTGCTAAAATATGGCGTCTGGGGTGTCGTGTAGAAAGGGTATCGTAAGATGTCACTCACGTAGGTCACACTGGTCACAGTGCCCTGGACGTTCACCAAGTGTGGTATGTGGCTGTACCCAAAAGCACCCCACACCATAAGGCCTTGTGGTGGCGCTGTATATCTTGTACGAATGCAGACAATATGATGCCTCTCCCCCTGTCTGGGGTGAACCAAAATGCGGCCATCATTTTCAAACAAACAGGACATGGAATCGTCCGGAAACAACATCTGTCATCATTCCTGTTCCCACTGACGTCGTTCCATACACCGTTGCAGTCTAGGATGTTCAAGCACATTAGTTAAATGTAGGCGAAGAAGTGGATGACAGGCCGGTAACCCATGCCATAATAAACGGCGACGGACTGTCACTCCTGATAGTGTACGATGTGTTGCACTGATCCACTGTTGCGCCAGATTCGAGGAGAACACAGATCTGTCCTGCAATGCCATTTCGATGAGGTGTCGATCTTCTCTGGGTGGTGCGACCAGACCCATCCCGTCGTGTTCTACGGCCTTCTGTGAACCATTCTATACACACCCATTGCACTGCCGACACACTTCGTCGACACGAGCAGCAATTTCCCGGATGGATTCATCACGTTCTCTCATGCCAATAATGCGCCTTATTCAAGCTCACTCATTTGACCGTATGGTTCTTACACACGGCTGCGAGGCATGCTGCACGTCTGCACAAGTCACACTGACATACTAATGCACAGGTTCTGTGAATATGAACTTCCTATCTCTAGTCGTTCAAGGTGTTCTGGGTTTTATGTATTTATATATTTCTGGCGGACTGAAATGCTTTAATCTTACATCCATTCATTTTGTCGAAAGCAAGTTCCATGTCTTGGATCGACACTTCAACGGCATTAACCCTAAACCGGGCGCGCCTATATATGTTACATTGCCGGGCGCGTGGTGAATTTCGTTCACCATTCATTTTTCTTTTTATGCTATTTTGCTTTACGTCGCACCGACACAGATATGTCTTATGGCGACGATGGGATAGGAATGGCCTAGGAATTGGAAGGAAGCGGCCGTGGCCTTAATTAAGGTACAGCCTCGGCATTTGCCTGGTGTAAAAATGGGAAACCTTGGAAGATCATCTTCAGGGCTGCCGACAGTGGGGCTAGAACCTACTATCTCCCGATTACTGGATACTGGCCGCACTTAAGCGACTGCAGCTATCGAGCTCGGTTATTTTCTTTGTCTTAGCAACAGGTTAATATGTACTAACTCTTACACGACTGATATTGTTATTCCTTATGTGCTTTGTAATCCTTAGACAAAATAATTACAACACAAATTACAAGTGACAGTACATACATATAATAAAAGAAATATGCTAAAACTGTTCATTGGTTGAACACTGAAAATAAAATTGAAACGGATGAATACTTAAATCATGAGAATTTAAAATGAAACACTTCTAACAGTCATCATTAATCATTATCATTCTTCTCCAACCTTAACACATCGAATGCATCTTTTAGAGTGTGCTTTACACACAAAGTTATGACACTGACTACACTTCATTGTGGTGACTTAATTTTGTTTCCACTCACAGTGAGTACATCGGCCTCTCTTCGATGGGCCTTTTATTTCTTCTGATGTTCCTTCCTGATGGTATGGGGATAACACTGCTCGGATATCCAACCACCCACTCATTCATGAGTTGAAACGAATGATTCTTCAATCCTAGAGGTAGCCGTTGAAAAGTTAGTGGTGCACAACATTGTTTCATATTTCCCAGAGAAAAAATCCCTCCCTTGTTCATCGTGTTCATAGCTATCAACTACGCCTACATCTCCTTCTTGTTCACTCTCACTGACATGAGCAATGTCTGAATAATTTACCACTTCATCTTCACCATCAGAAAAATCACAAACTTCAGCTCCCTCAGATCCTTCCTCCTCATCAGATAATTCCTGTAACAGCGTTTGTATGTCTTCATCCGTCACAGTCTTCACCCCACAATAAAAATATGTAGTTACTTTTGTTTCCTCTATGGTCTACATGTTAAAATAACGAAACTTCAAGAACGTCTAAGATACAATTTTACTTACATTTCCAGGCGCATGCTGAAGAAAGTTCACCAAATGACGGCAAGTGCGAGTCAAGGTCGAATAGCGTGACACGTACAACTTCCTGAACAGATACTGCTACACTGAGAGTATCGATAAGACTTCGCCGGAAGGTACTAGCAACGCGACGGCTGTAGCACTTAGGAACTAAAAACTACGGATGAAATACGCAGGTTCGTGAACAAAATTCACCAGCGCGACCGGTTTAGGGTTAAATATATCTTGTCCGGTTTTTGCGTATTTCGATGATGATGATGATGATGCTTGTTGTTTAAAGGGGCCTAACATCGAGGTCATCGGCTCAAAATTGAGCCAACGGCACGTGGTGTTCCCAAGCGGTCACCCATCCAAGTACTGACCACGCCCAATGTTGCTTAACTGCGGTGATCGGCCGAGAACCGGTGTATTCAACATGGTATGGCCGTTGGCTTTGCGTATTTCAGAGAAATAATCTCCAGTAATACTTTTCTAGCAGTAAAGCTTTCCTCTACACCTTTGATGAAAATAACTAACTCGGCCATGTCAGTAATCCCTGTTCATTGATCCAAGGCCAGAGAGTACTGGTGAAAATTAGCGAACTATTGGCCTAATTGTTCCATTATGTTTGCAACCAAGCTCTTGTACTCGCCGAGATATTGTTTGATGGGGGCGGCTTATCAACTCAAATAGTTTCACTGTGGACGGGAACGAAACTTCCGAACAGGATACAATACATTGTTAAGCTAATTCACCATCCACGAAGGGCTGCCGACGTTTTACTATGTTCATGGCTACAATGAAGCTAGCACGGATGGAACATTGGGAGCTATTCTCCGCATTCTTCAAGGAAAAATGACAGTATTACGCACAGTGAATACTATATAAAATGGAGATACGAAAATAAGTCATCATCTGTTTACCCTCCAGGTTCGGTTTTTCCCTCGGACTTAGCGAGGGATCCCACCTCTACCGCCTCAAGGGCAGTGTCCTGGAGCTTCAGACTCTTGGTCGGGGATACAACTGGGGAGGATGACCAGTACCTCGCCCAGGCGGCCTCACCTGCTGTGCTGAACAGGGGCCTTGTGAAGGGATGGGAAGATTGGAAGGGATAGGCAAGGAAGAGGGAAGGAAGCGGCCGTGGCCTTAAGTTAGGTACCATCCCGGCATTCGCCTGGAGGAGAAGTGAGAAACCCCTAAAAACCACTTCCAGGATGGCTGAGGTGGGAATCGAACCCACCTCTACTCAGTTGACCTCCCGAGGCTGAATGGACCCCGTTCCAGCCCTCGTACCACTTTTCAAATTTCGTGGCAGAGCCGGGAATCGAACCCGGGCCTCCGGGGGTGGCAGCTAATCACGCTAACCACTACACCACAGAGGCGGACGATACGAAAATAAGTATCCTATTATATTAAATATCGCAGCGGCTGATAAAATAAACAAAGGAACTTTCAAACGCCGATTTCAAATTTATGACCAACTCTTCCTTGACAATGTTATCCTGATCCACCGACGGTTTCAAATCCAAATGCTTATCCGCAGACATCCCAAAGATCGTATTTAAACCGCGATCGCTCGCGCATCGGCAAGTCACGCGATCATTCGCGTTGTTAGGTGGAATCTAACACCTGTATTTCTCTTATAAAATCATTAATTTGCTATGTTTCTTTTCTCTTTCATTTTATTTTAACGTTTTTAATGCATACTTATATTTTTTTCATGTTTTATGAATTTTATTGAATACGAACTACAGTTAAACATTACATTGTTCGAATCCCACTGTCGGCAGCACTGAAGATGGTTTTCCGTGGTTTCCCATTTTCACACCAGGCAAATTAATTAAGGCCCCGGCCGCCTCCTTCCAACTCCTAGGCCTTTCCTATCCCATCGTCGCCATAAAACCTATCTGTGTCGGTGCGACGTAAAGTCCCTAGCAAAAAAATAATTAACATTACATTTATTTCAAATGAAATAGAACCAACTGATAAAAGTAGCCTATAAACGTATCAGCTTACTTACTAAATCACAAATACAATTTGGAATATTTATGAAGTCTACAGTATATTGGTTTACGGTCTAAAAGATAGGAGTAATCATAAGAAATAAGAAGGAGAAGAAGAAGAAGAAGAAGAAGAAGAAGAAGAAGAAGAAGGAGAATCCGGGGATCACTGGCTCAGACGGTTAATGTCCTGTCCTTCTGACCCCAACTTGGCAGGATCGATCCTGGCTCAGTTCGTTGTTATGTTAAGGTGCTCATATAAGTCAGCCTCGTGTCGGTGGATTCACTGGCACGTAAAGGAACTCCCGTGGGACAAAATTCCGGCATCTCGGCGTCTAAGAAATCCGTGAAAGTAGTTAGTGGGACGTATAGCCAATAATATTATTTAAAAATAATCATACAGCAGCACTTAACAAATGAGCATTACATCTTCAGTGCCTTCCCTGGTGCCATCTATCTTTTTAGTATCCCACCACGTAATCCTACCACCCTCATGGGGTTATACGATCAGCTTTGGGAACCCCTGTCTGAAAACAATAAACGCCAGGACTACAACTGTGCCGGGATTGAATTTCGCAATGTTGAACATAGAAAGTAGCCAGAAGTACGGTTCGTCGGTGGTAAATAAAACTAAATAACATACCGTAAAAATCCAGTGGATTATTTTGAAAAAAATGTATATTGTGGTAATAAATTGCGTGGAAATATAATCATTTTATTGGGAGAAAGACTGAATGTTAGAGAATAATAACGCCAGAGGTTTTTATGGTCTGTTTCCGTGCAATGTATGTCCACTCGAGTTCGCTTGGTTGATGACGAACAATGGCTAGCTTTAAGGGTCATTGAGAGCTGTCAACCACAGTCCCCTAGCGGCAATGTTTTGAAACAATGGAACAGTCGTGAAGGCTACCCTAATAAACATGAACATTTCACCATGAAGTTGAAAGCCCGCCGATTCTTTGATGACGTATTTTGTCACGAGTGGAAATGTGTATCTAACTGCTTTTGACTTACTAGTAAGCTTGTCCACTCCGATGCAGTGTTTGAGTGCTAAGGAGCCCCGGGCAGACATGGGAACGCGTGAGGGCAGTGTTCAAAGTTGTGGTCCTTATTGTTTTAAGGGGAGACGTGCAAAAAAATGCTTTGATTTTCTAATATCTCTGTAGCATAGACAATATTTGTGTTAGAATCATAAAATTTTACACTGATTTAAAATGCATTGTTCGTAGCTATAAGCATTAATCAATGAACGAAAAAATATTTTTCATGTAAAGTTTTCTTTTTCAAATTTGAATGTTGGTCATATTGATGTACCTTTCTCTTAGCAACGCCGAGGTCCTGGACCTTATTATATTCATTAGTGATTTCTAAGAACGTGATTATTTAATGCCTGCAAGGTGTTTTTAATAACATGCATATTTCAATCTTTTAAAAATAAGTGACATTTTCAAGTTGAAAACTTAAAAACATTACATATACAGTATATTAAACTCCAAAGTCCATAAACTGATATATTTTGTAATTTCCTTGCTAGAACATGTGTTACATTGTTTACATAGCCTGTGTATCAAGTGTGTAGTTCCAGAGAAAATGGGTACATTTGTTATTGAAAACGAAGGTCTACAAAACGAAGATTGAATTTCGCAACACCGAGCAAGTTGGCCGTGCGGTTAGGAGCGCGCAGCTGTGAGCTCGCATCCGGGAAATAGTGGGTTCAAACCCCACTGTTGGAAGCCCTGAAGATGGTTTTCCGTGGTTTCCCATCTTCACACCAGGCAAATGCTGGAGCCGTACCTTAATTAAGGCCACGGCCGCTTCCTTCCCATTCCTAGTCCTTTCCCGTCCCATCGTCGCCATAAAACCTCTCTGTGTCGGTGCGACGTAAAGCAAAATAGCGGAGAGAGAGAGAGAGAGAGAGAGAGAGAGAGAGAGAGAATTTCGCAACACTAAACATTGCACTGTATCTTTCAAATCAAAACAAATTTTACGCGCTGATCACCAAGCTTCACCAACAAGAAATTACTTTTCGCAGGCTTCTTCAGTACTCCTAAGAGTGATACCGTCAACTGCATGACAAAACACACGTAAAGTATTCAACGCCGTGCAACTATTGTAGCACCATTAACAAAAATACTTTACTGCATTGATTTTGGGGTAATAATGGCAATCCTATATATTATTTCAGTAGTATAGATCACTTTTGCGGTGCTCACAAGTAACCGATCGTGACAAGTGAGCATTCAAAAGAAAGGGAAGAAAAATTATCAGTGACGAATTGCACTCTCGTTAAATAAAAATCTATCACTCCTTTTTTAAATGAGTTTAAAGAACTGTACGAAGTGTGCGATTTGCAAATACTGTTGCTGTAGGGAAATACGCGCTATCATTGCTGTCCACTTCACATTTTGGCCGCTGGGAAGCCTGTTTTACGTCATTATAATATGCCGTAATTATCATTTAAGAAAAGAATGATAGTGAAGCAAAAAGTTACTTCCGGAACATTCGTCAATATAATAATGCACTTGCATTTCCTTCCGTTCAAGTGGATACCATAAATGTTAAAAAAATCAAAGATTACATTAAGTGGTAAGTAAGACTGTCTAATATTGTACTGATTTGTGCATTCCTTACTTCACCAGTAGCTCACCAGGGCGCAACTCCACCAGATACTTTATGAACATGCGAGATTTCTCACACGGGTCCCCTAGTAGGATAAGATTGTTATAGTGAAAACAAAAGTTAACCAGTATAACAAGGAACGTTACAGACTAAAGCAAGATACTCCTTATAGCTTCTGCAAAAATGATGCTCGTGATTGGTCTGTTGAAAGTACATAGCGGTTCTACACCAACCACACCTAACGAAACGAAGATAGGCGGCTCAATATCACACGCTCCATTTTTCTCAACGTAAAATAACATTACCTATGTTGATTGCCATTAAACAAACAACCACTAGTCCCATACAACGACTATAAGCATATGTAAGTGCGGCCTCAAATCAGCTGTTGGGCTGTGCGAGTTGCGATAAGGTATGGAGTAGTCGCGGCTTGCGTAGCGGAGCGCGCTAATTCAAGCATACACCTTGTGGGTGGGGGACGCAGACGCAGAATACACCCACGGTATCCACCGCCTGTCGTAAGAGGCGACTAGAAGGGATGACCAAGGCATGATTGAATTAGAACCATGAGACTATCTGTAATTTGTACCATCACGCGAGGAACATCATGGTTCTTCGTTACTTGCGAGTAATACCACTATGTTAGGTACACAATAGGTTTGTGAATAGTGGCAATAGAGGGTGAATCAGTATAGATTTTACAGTACCCGTGATTAGAAGCACTATATGCGGAACACCACGGGCTTACGTTGCCTCTGATTAGTACAGTTTTGAGAAACACCACGGGTTTGGACGTTGCCTGTGATTAGTACCCACTGTGAGAGGAACACCATGGGAGTATGAGTCCCTGTGATTAATACACATATGTAAGGAACACCATGGGTTTGCGTTACATATGCATATTACATTACCTGTGAGTAGTACCACAATGTGCGGAACACCGTAAGTCTACGTTACTCATGATTAGTACCACTAAATGCGAAATACCCCGGTTCTTCCTTTCCTAGGGATAGTGCCATTATGAGGGACCGTTGACTTGGATTTGGGACCTCCACCCTTTTTATTGGCTTTACGTCGCTCGGACACAGCTCTTATGGCAAAAATGGGATGGGAAAGGCCTAGGAATGGGGAGGAAGCGGCCGTGGCTTTAATTAAGGTACAGTCTTAATTTGCCTGGTGTGAAAATGGGAAACCACTGAAAACCATCTGCAGGGCTGGCAACAGTGTGGCTTGAACCCACTATCTCCCGGATGCGCGCCCCTAACTGCACTGCCAACTCGTCCGGATGGACCCCGTTAGATAACAAGCATCGTTGATTCAGGATTGTGCTTTGGAAGCAGCGCCCTGGTCAGTATTAAGTTACTATTGTTTTAAAATAGTTTCTGGGAAGGCGGGGCATTGTGGGTCGAATCCACTGATTGTTTGAAGTTCATAATCATTGTTCATTGTCTCTTTGTTTTGAATTCTAGTAATTTGTAATTTTGTAATTATTTTTAACTCTCAATATTTTGAGTTGTATCCGCTGGTTATTTTAAATTAGTATTTATCCCTTCATTCTCCACCATCACGTTTTGAATTCTGGTCAGTGGATGAGTTTTGGACTTTTAAATTGTCATTATATTTTGGCTCATTTCCTACCATTAGGAGCCGATGACCTAGATGTTAGGCCCCTTTAAACAACAAGCATCACCATCATCATCATCATCATCATCATCTATTCAAGCATACGAATTTTATCGCTTTCTGTATTCGCACAAGTTAATTTCCGAAAGAAGTATTCTGGCCATTATGTTACTCTTGGCTCATTTAACATGTGTGCATTATTTACGTAAGATCGGCGATTTTCCGGTACGCGCCCTTCCCTTGTTAGGTCTATTCGGAATACATATGTGCTTAAAAGTGTTAGGAAGGGAATTCAAATTTTTTTCTGTTATTGTAGAAAAATTTTCTTCCGTTTCCGCGTCAGGCAGCTTCCGCTAAATACAGGTAAACTTACAGGAATTCACGGAACCGGAAAAATTTCCTATTTGGACAGTTTCCCGGTTCGTAAAAGTTCCACTGAAGGCAGGTTTTACTGTATCGGTATTCCTTCAAACCTAAATTAATCCTGTATTCGGTCTCTGAGCAGAAGTGCGAGCAGTTCGTAACATGGAAAATAAATTTGTTTCTCATGTCATGACTCCTTCACGGTGGAACAGTTTTCACAAACGAGAATACTTCCTCCATGTTCACGTATTTCCATTCCTACTCTTTACAACTACTACAAAATTGCCTCCAGAAAAATATATTCTCTGTAATAGAAAATAATTCTGAACCTTTTAGAGTGCAGAATAGATTGCGTGTCGTGTATTTTGTATGTCCCCGCTGTGCGTGTGTGTGGGCTGGGAGCAGAGTGAGGGATTTGAAAGGCTGCACTGAAACGTGAAACTGTAAAACGCCGGTCAGCACGCTTGACAAAATCTAAGCGTCAGGAATGTGTTGTACACAGACGATGGTGAATGACAGACACAATCACCCCTCACTGATTATCGATTAAAATATTGGAAAGTTGGTGTCGACCAAATCTCAGCTAGTTTTACACCAGATGTCCAATACAAAGTGCCATTATAAAATGTAATCATTCGGAAATAAATTCTTCTGTAGGAATTCAGTAAGTGCAGCTTACGTTTCATAGCATTGTAATGGATTTTAAATAGTAGAAATCTTACGTTGAATACCTTGTAGAGGAGTAATGTGTTCATTGCACTAGCCAGGGACACACCTGCCAACCGTGCAGAAGTACATCGATTGTATAAGTTAATTTCGTTTAGCACGCGTCATTCTCCATTGCTGAAACATGAACTTGCATTTCTTTTTGCAGCGATATAATCGGATATGACCTCACTCCAAGCTATTAAAACAAATATCAACCAAGCCACGCACAATATAAACGCAAGTAGATGAAAACTGTAATAGCGGTACAGAATGCTAGAGACCGAAAGCCGCTTCGCTACCGTAACCTACGTCCTTACGCCCCCAGCCCCCTTTGCTTCTTCACAGTCAATTGGTTCTGTCACTAGCCGGACACAACCAATCCAGAGCAACTGTTTTGTCACTAGCCAGACTTAACCAATCCAGATCAATGGTTTTGACACTAGCCGCACGTAACCAATCCAGAGTTATGGTTTTGTCACTAACCGAATGTATCCAATCCAGACCAATGGTTTTGACACTACCCGCACCAAACCAATCCAGATCAATGGTTCTGACACTAGCCGCACCTAACCAATCCAGAGCTATGGTTTTGTCACTAACCGAATGTATCCAATCCAGACCAATGGTTTTATCAATAGCCGGACCTAACAAATGCAGACCAATGGTTTTGTCACTAACCGGACCTAACCAAACCAGACCAGTGGTTTGGTCATTAGACGGAACTAACCAATCCATAGCAATGACTTTGTACTAGCCGGACCCGACCAATCCAGAGCAATGGCTTTGTCACTAGCTGGACCTAACCAATCCAGACCAATTGTTTTGTCACTAGCCGGACCTAACCAAACCAGAACAATGGCTTTGTAATTAGATAGACTTAACCAGTCCATCAATGGTTTTGTCACTAGCTGGACCTAACCAGTCTAGACCAATGTTTTTTGTCACTAACTGGACCTAACCAATCCACACCAATGGTTCTGTCACTGGCTGTAGCTAACCAATCCAGACCAATGATGTTGCCACTAACTGGACCTAACCAGTCCACACCAATGGCTTTGTCACTAGCTGGATATAACCAATCCAGACCAATTGTTTTGTCACCAATTGGACCTAATCAATCCAGATCCAACCCATCAAGACCAATGCTTTTGTCACAAACCTGACCCAACCAATCCAGACCAAACGCTTTGTTACCGGACCTAACCAATCCAGATCAATGGCTTTGTCACTAACCGGATCTAAGCTATCCAGAGCAATGGTTTTGCCACTAACCGGACCTAACCAATCCAGACCAAAGGCTTTGTCACTGGACCTAACCAATCCAGACCAATGGTTTTATCACTAACCAGACCTAAGCTATCCAGAGGAATGGTTTTGTCACTAACCGGACCTAACCAATCCAGACCAAAGGCTTTGTCACTGGACCTAACCAATCCAGACCAATGGTTTTATCACTAGTCGGACCTAATCAATCCAGACCAACGGTTTTCTCACTAGCCGGATCTAAACAATCGAGACCAGCAAGTTTTGACCAAACAATGTGCCACTAGTTCGTAAGTTCAAAAGCTGGCAGCCTTGTGCAATGCGTGCTAACGTCGACCATCAAATGACCGCGAGAAAGAAACAGATGACAGTAAAATTGCGCCTAGATGTCTGCACCCATATGGGCTGCTGGTACTGAATTGTTGCCAAGTCTCTTTTCAAAGTTTGCATTCGACTTCCTCGCATGTACGTACGCGAGGAATGAATGTAAATTATAAGTGGACGTATTATATTGACTGTGTCCGACAGTGCTTGTTCGGACACCTTTTGTCTTCCAAGGATGGCGATCGAACAGAAGTCCATTACGCATTCAGCAGCTGTTTCGAAGATATAGGAAGAGACTCGTACGAAACAACTGCCCGAGTCTTTAAGCCTACATCAGGAATTCCTTCATATTCCGAAAGATCTTCCTTCAATCTTTCCCGTTTGGAGAAGTTTAAAACATTCGCCCGTCATGGTGTGTCTGATTTACTGTATTTGATGACCATTGGAAGGTATTTTCTTTACATTTATTCATTCAAGCTAGCAGTAGTACCCGGTTCTGCCCGGGCACCTATTAATCTTTACTTTTACTATTTGTATTACCTGTTAAATGTGTCTGAAGTTAATTCTTGTAAATTTCTTCATTGTGTCGTTGATATTGAAGTTGAAATATTGATTTGTATTTAATTATAATATTTAGATTTAGATTATTTTATTTTGCGTTAAACTTTGTCCTTGTGGCAGTCCTGGTCGTCTGTGAAACTTTTAAGTAACCAATACACCTAAATGATAGCTGTATGTAGTTACGCGTCGCACTATAGATACAATATACACTATTACAGCCTTCATTGGGACCGTCACCAATCAGCCTTTCGATCCCGGAACGTGTGGTTCCAACACTAAACATTTTTGGCGTTTTATTTTTAAAAATCATAAATCTGCATACAACATGGTTATCCATTTTCTATCCAGGTCTTGTCCGTGAATGTGAATCACTTTTTTTATGAATATTAAAAGGTTACCAGGCACAATTTGTATTAAAAGTTATAGTCCAGATTGGCCTGACAATGGAGCATAGACTCTGAAACCCGTTGTGGAGAAAATAACCCATTCCTACCCCTATGTGGATGGAGGCTGAATTAAACGGTATCCAGAGTGTCATTTATCCCGTTGACCGCGAGAACTATTGATTGTAAATTTACATTGGTGGTTTTAGATTATTTTTACATGTCACACCCTCTACAATGCCAACCCTAATTCTTGGTGTTCTGGGGGTGTCTTACCTTAAAAATATTTATTCTAGAAAGCAAGTCGTATGTGTACGAAGTTTTGTTGAAGTTGCTCCATGGATTTCGGGGAAATGTTGGAACAAACACACACATAGGCAATAATTGATATCAGAATTACTTAATGTTCACTAAACGTAGAGACCTATCAATACTCCATGGCTACTCTGCAGGCAATTCCAAAGAGAATAAAAGGAAAATGAAGTAAATCGGTCCCGTAGAATGGCTTGACGGACTGGACAAATATTTTCATTGTACTATTTTTAAAATTTATATTTAAGAACTTCCTGATTCGTTATCCTTTTTACGCAGGATATTAAGAGACTTTTCCGATAATAGATTGAGCTTCCATATTTCGAAACTATAGAGAAAAACAGCGAAAATGTTACAACATATCATGGGAAATAGGAGTTGAATGCTGATATTTCGATTAGTAAAGATGGTCTCATGATGAAGAATGCATTTCTGGCATGTTCAGTCATGGATAAAATGAATTTCTTATGCTGACATTGCTCATTCATAAGAGTTTATTACAAAGACAACACCTGATCCATGATCTTGTTGTTGATTCGCAAGCGAGACCGTTTTTTGCGCTTTAAAAACACGAGTAGTTTGGTCTTGAAAGCGTTTACGAACATTCCATAAAGCTCACTGTCTTCCAGGATGTGGTTCATCACTTGTTGTGACTAACACTACCGTTTTATCAGCACAGCGCATGCTGTTTGTGATATAGCCACTGTTTTAATGTCAGCACACACATAATCTAGGTCTTCTCTGAAAACAACCATAGAGTAAATTTTCTCCGTCGTATTTCAAAGCCTATTTCCGATTGCGCGTGGTCGGCTGTCTTGCTACGTTTCTTGCATTTTACTCGAGCTTCTGCGTCCTCTGGCCTGAGTTCCGCAGCCCGCATGACTTCTGTGATGGAGTCCATCTACCGTTTCATTGATCTTTCATGTGGACGACATTCAGATAACATGTGCATTGGTATGTTCTGAAAAAATGATAAGCATTTGAACCAAGTCGGCCCTCACGTTCAAGGTTCACATCGATAACTCGCGTACTACCACACTGACTGGTGAAATGTGTATGCGGCTCTCGTTGTCGCTATAAACCGAAGGTAATGGATCAGTGTGACTTGAGCAGACGTGCAGCATGCCTCGCAGACGTATGCGAGAACCGTACCGTTAAATGAGTGAGTTTGAAAGAGGACGCGTTATTGGCATGTGAGAACGTGATGCATCCATCCGAAAAATTGCTGCTCGTGTGAGACGAAGTGTATCGGCAGTGCAACGGGTGTGTACAGAATGGTTCACAGAAGGCCGTAGAACACGACGAGATGGGTCTTGTTGTACCACCCAGACCAACCCCCGAGAAGATCTACTCCTCATCTGAATGGCATTGTAGGACAGCTCTGTGTCATCCTCAGCTCTGGCGCAACAGTGGAATCGTGTAACTCATCGTACACTATCAGGAGTGACAGTCCGTCGCAGTTTATTGCGGTCTGGGTTACCGGCGCGTCGTCCACTTCTCCGCCTACCTTTGACTAATGTGCATAAACATGCTGGACTGCAATAGTGTACGGAACGACGTCACTGAGGACAGGAATTGCAGCAGATAGTATTTTAGGACGAATCGAACGTTCCTTTCCTCACATTCAACACTTTACCCTTCCGCCATTTACATAATACACGCAGGTTGCTCACATATGGTGCAAGCAGGGGCAAAAGATCTTCATAGGTCGACGCCCCAAAAAAATAGCATATTAAAAAAAAGACGAATCGAGGTTCTATTTGTTTGAAAATGATGGCCGCATTGTAGTTCGCCACAGACAGGAGGATAGGCATTACATTGACTGTATTCGCAAAAGACATACAGCGCCAACTCAAGGCCTTATAGTATTGAGTGCTATTGGGTACAACCACAAATCAAAGTCGGTGCATGTCCAGGCCACTGAGACCAGTTTAGCCTACGTGAATGACATCCTGCAACCCGCAGCCAAACCCTTTCTGCACGACACCCCAGACGCCATATTTCAGCAGAGCAATGCGCGACCACATTTTCCTGCACGAACACATGCCTTCTTGCTGACACAGGACGCCAGACTGTTGCCCTGGCCCGCACGATCACCAGACTTGTCGCCAAACGAAAATGTGTGAGAGATGGTGAAAGGATGGCAGCGGCGCTGTGATCCAATGCCAACCACCAAAGATAAATTGTGGAACCAGGTGAATGCAGGATGGATGGCTATAGCCCAGGAAGCCATTCGTGCCTTATACGTGACGATGCCATCACGCATGGAACAAGTTATCAGTACCCATGGAGGACCCAGTGCCTACTAGGCAATAGGGCACATGCTGAACCTAGGAGACTGAAATGCTGATCGTTCCTGCAGAACATACTAATGAATGTGACCTGTGAAGATGAACTTCCTATCTCTGGTCTTTCAAGGTGTTCAATTTTTTTATGAATATGAGTGTATTTCTCCCTGTTCTTCGCCAGCCCTACTGCATAGGGTTACAGAGCCTCCCTCTTAACGGGAAACTCCAGATTTCAGGTTCGGTTCCTGTCCAAATCAGAGGTTTTTTTTTTTGCTAGGGGTTTTACGTCGCACCGACACAGATAGGTCTTATGGCGACGATGGGATAGGAAAGGCCTAGGAGTTGGAAGGAAGCGGCCGTGGCCTTAATTAAGGTACAGCCACAGCATTTGCCTGGTGTGGAAATGGGGAAACCACGGAATACCATTTTCAGGGCTGCCGATAGTGGGATTCGAACCTACTATCTCCCGGATGCAAGCTCACAGCCGTGCGCCTCTACGCGCACGGCCAACTCGCCCGGTCAGAGGTTTTTACCTGGATGTAGGACTACAGAACTTTCTCCACTTCTTCAAAACAAATCAAAGCATTAAGACAACGAAGGTCTTTCACGTTCTACACAGTAGAAGAAAATCTAGAAGAAGAAAATCTATAACTGAAATAAATACTCTTAATAACTGCGTGTACAGCTCTAGTCCACACTCTTGCACAGACAGCGATCCAGCTCCAGTCTTCTTCTTCTTCTTCTTCTTCTTCTTCTTCTTCTTCTTCTTCTTTTACTACCGCTTTTACCACACCTGCGTCGCACATGTGGATTTTGGCCCTGTTTTACGGCCGGATGCCCTTCCCGTCGCCAAGCCTATATGGAGGGATGTAATCACTATTGCGTGTTTCTGTGATGGTTGGCAGTGTGGCATGTTGTCTGAATATGAAGAGGAGTGTGTTTGGATGGACACAAACACCCAGTCCCCGAGACAGAAGAATTAATCAGAAGCTATTAAATCCCAGACCCTGCGGGGAATCGAACCCGGGACACTCTGAACCGAAGGCCAGTACGCTGACCATTCAGCCAACGAGTCGGACGATGCAGCCCCAATCCCATAGAAAATAAACTTTAAAATTGAACTTCCTATACTTTTAGAATGATCAGTCGATGAAGTTTAGAACTGGGATTAAATATTTAACTTTAAAACGAAGTAGTAAGTACAGCGGCGACCAAAGATGACAACAACAAGATAAATTAACTACCTAACTAACCAACTGACTCGCAAATAGACGGCATACTTCACCTTTAAACGGGTTCAAATACCTGAAGTTCTCATCAATCACAGGTCATGACTGGAGCCGCACTCAGAGCAGACAGAAGAATTAAATTATCCATCACGAGGCAAGACATTACGTGACTTTAATAACATCTCTGGTTTCTTACCACACGTGGTAAGAAAATGAGGTCTGCAATGGGAAGTGCATGTTAATGACGTTCAACACTGATGTCCGACTGGCAAACTTTACGCAACGGAAACCTGCTCTCCGAATTTCAGCATTCTTCTGAAATGTTCAAACCTTTGGCTCTACATAAACACAGCTTAGCAACCGTAACTGATAGAGTAATAAATATTGTTATCTGGTACCATTGCAGTACCTTGTAGAGTAACTCTAATAATACGAAACTTTGTCGATTCCATTTTCTTGCGTGCATATGGCATTGAAGAAACGTAGCCTTTAGTGAGGCATATTCAGTTTATTTTTCTGCCGGTAATATTGTGATAGAAGAGACTCCGTGGCTCAGGTGGCAGTGCATCGGCCTCTCACCTCTGAATTCCGTGGTTCAAATCCCGGTCACCCCCATGTGAAATTTGTGCTAGACAAAGCGTTTAATGTTGAAAAAGTTTCTCAACAGAAAAAGTAGAGGTCCCAGTACAACGAAAAACGTAAAATTGACTAACGTCCTCAATTATGCCAAAAGTTAAAGGACCCGAAAATATTTCAAATCGTGAGCCTTGGATATCTCTATCAAACAAAAATTTCTAAAATCACTTCCGGCTTAAATGCAGTTCCGGAAAAACAGCCTAAAATCACTTGTTTTTCACTCGTTTTCTCTTTTATTTAATCTTATATTAGCGCTCACATTAGCGCTCGTAGTAGTCCAATAAAGGTAAACTGCTAATCTAATCGACCCGATAACGATAATTAAGAATAGGATTACCATTTTTAGGAATAAATAAATAATATATTCTCATACTTTATTATATTCTATTTAACTCAATTAATATCTCATATATCCCTAGGATGTGTTCAAAATTGAGTTGCTTGCCTGAAAGGATAGAACTGTGGATGTTTCTCAAGGTACCTCGGTTTTCCATGTCATCTTTCATTCCAGCAACTTTCTCCAATAACATTTCATCTGTCAGTAATTTAATCATTTGACCAGAGGAGTGTGACAGGCTTCGGCAGCCGGCACAATGTCTATCTTCACCGCTAGACGGGGCTGCATCATTCCATTCCTGACCTGGTCAAATGACTGGAAACAAGTTGAGGATTTTCAGTATTGTCACAGAATTGATGACTATCTTTGGGATCTACTAGAAACTGACACATCAACATTCATTTGCATGTAGTGCGATGTTAGATCGCGCCGAACTACATACGTATCATTTCACTCGGTCGACATAGCATAAATTTAAAAATATATGTACATTTGGAGAATTTAATGTGCACCATATAACGTCGCTTTACATCTCCTCACATCCATCACCCACATTCACTGCCATCCCTTTAATGAGACTTGCTATAAACTCTTCAGCCCCCGGAAGCAAACTCATCTTGCCAGCACTCCGCAATTATCAACCACAATGACCGCTCAAATGTTGACATGAAATTGTTATATACTTTTTGACTGGCCAAGATTAGCGTTTACGTGGTGAGTTGTAGTATCATCGCAGGTTTGCGTCATGGAAACAAACTGCCACGGTACACTCACGTGGGTATGACAACTGGTTCCCCAAGTACCTGTCAGTAGGATCCAGTGTCTCATATTTATTTTATTCCATATTGTTGTTTGAGTCATCAGTCCATAGACTGGTATGATGCATCCCCCTGGCCACCTTATCCTGTGCAAATCTTTTCATTTATAGACAATTCACTATCACTATCACTATCAGCCATATTCAATCGTTTTTACGATGTAGCGTCTTTAAGTCCGAAGCAAGGTAGGTTTTCATGAGGTCTCTCCATCTGGGACGGTCTTGAGCAATGTTCTACCAATTGATCCCAATTACACAATTACTACATTATAATTCTGCCACAATATGCTTGGTCTACCCCTACCGTTCTTACCACCTACACTTCCCTCAAAAACCAACTGAACAATTCCTGGGTGTCTTAAGATGATATGTCCTATCATTTTATCTCTTCTTCTCGTCTAAATTAGCCAAATAGATCTCTTCTCACCAATTCGATTTAGTATCTCTTCACTCGTGATTCGATCTATCCATCTCATCTTCAGCATTCTCCTGCAACACCTCATTTCACAATCTTCTATTTTCTTTCTTTATGAGCTAGTTATCGTCCATGTTTCACTTCCCATTCAATACCACGCTCCAGACGAAAGTCTTCAGAAACATTTTCCAAACTCTTTATCAATGTTCTAAGTGAGTACATTTCTTTTCTTGAAAAAGGCCTTCGTTGCTTGTGCTAGCCTGCATTTTATGTCTTCCTTACTTCTGCCATCGTTAGTTACTTTACCATCCAACTAACAATATTCATCTACTTCCTTTAGGACTTAATTTCCTAACTGTAATATTTCCTGCATCAACTGAGTTCCTTCCAGTGCACACAATTGCATTTCTTTTGAATTTATATACTTTCAACATTATTTTGTACTGCTATCCAAAAACTCTGTTCATACCATTCAGCAATTTTTTTTTCAGATCTTCTGCAGTCTCAGATAAAATAACAATATAATTGACAAATCTCAGATTTTTGTTGTCCTTCCCCCTTCGACTGTGCTTCCATTTCCTTATTCCATAACACTACATATTTGATTACCTTGCACATTCAAAAGTGGACGGAAAATATCACTACGCTGCAGTAGCTATTTTCTGAACGTTTTTATTTAAAAGGAGCGTCTGCTTGGTTGAATTTCAATTCGCTTACCAACAGGTTGTCTGATTGGTTCAAATTTCCTCTCTATTATTGATGTTCTGAACTTCCCTCCATGCTTTTAATTTGTTTCCGTACTGTTGTCCTGATTCTGATTATCACCGCCAATGTCTTCTCGATCATGCATGATTTGTGTGGCAACATTTTACAAAATTTAAAAATTTAAAATTAATAATATCACCCTAGTACTGAAAATAATATTGTACCGCAAAACCACTAAAATCTCTCTTGTTAAGCAAACCATTACTTTCAATGGTCGTTGAACAAATAACTCTTTTATTTTCTGATATCTTACTTCCTTTATCTATTCCTTCTTTTGTTTGCTGTTTTTTTCTCTCTCTTGTTCTTTTTTATTAAAACCATTTCATTCCAAAGCCTTTCTTCCTTCCTTTCTTTCTTTCTTTCTTAATCTGTTTATCTTCCAGGGACGGTTCTTCCATCGGTCTCAGTGATAGATCCCACCTCTTCCGCCTCAAGGGCAGTGTCCTGGAGCGTTAGACTTTGGGTAGGGGGATACAACTGGGAACGAGGGCCAGTAGCTCGCCCAGGCGGCCTCACCTGCTATGCTGAACAGAGCCCTTGTGGAGGGACGTTTGGAAGGGACAGGCAAGTGGCCTTAAGTTAGGTACCATCCAGGCACTTGCCTGGAGGAGACGCGGGAAACCACGGAAAACCACATCTACTCATTAGACCTACCGAGGCTGAGTGAACCCCGTTTCAGCCCTTGTACCACTTTTCAAATTTCGTGGCAGAGCAGGGAATCGAACTCGAGTCTCCGGGGTTGTAACTAATCACGCTAAAAACTACACCGCAGAGGCGGTAGTCCAAGGCAATCCAAAATGAAATTTGAACTAATGAAGAAATGTTTGATAGAACAAATGAATACCACCTGTTTATATTTTTACACCGTCCGGCTCCATGGTTACGTGGTTAACGTGCTGGGCTGTGGTCCAATGGGTCCCGGACTCGATTCCCGGCCGGCTGGGGGATTTTAACATTCATTGGTTAATTCCGAAGGTTCGGGGGCTGAATGTTTGTGCAGTCTTCAGCATTAAAATTGATCATGCATAGGACCTCATACTCACAGAGACGCAGGTCGCCTATTAGGCGTATTAGGTTTGTGCACGAAGAGGTATCCCTCAGCCTCAAAGGCTAAATTTATCTAACTATTACAAACAGGTCCAAGAGGTACTTATGGGATATAGGCCACAGTATTTAGTAAACTATACGTGAATTATATTTGTAAGGATTTCTTGAATTAAAACAAGAAAGGAAAAGAATTACATGTATTAGTTACGATTATAACAAATAAAAAAAATAAATAAATAAATAAATAAATAAATAAATAAATAAATAATATCCACCAGCTGATGATCATTTGTGATTGGGAGAGGTAAGTATTCTATTCATATGTTCGTATCTACACTTCAGAACGCTGACCGCTGTTAACTGTAAAGATTGGAGCACGTGGAGGGAACAGAACTTAGTAAGTAATAAGTAGGTCATCGGGCGTCAAATAAAAGCAATGTACTTCAACAGCCGAGATCAAATGTTGATATTATTACCCAGGTAATAAACTGGTTGCTCGCCTCTGTGGTGTAGTGGTTAGTGTGATTAGCTGCCATCCCCTGAGGTCCGAGTTCTATTCCCGACTCTGCCACGAAATTTGAAAAAAAGGTATGACGGCTGGAACGGGATCAACTCAGCCTCGGGAGGTCGAATGAGTAGAGCTGGGTTTGATTCCCACCTCAACCATCCTGGAAGTGGTTTTCCGTGGTTTCCCACTTCTTCTCCAGTTCAATACCGGGACGGTACCTAACTTAAGGCCACGGCCGCTTCCTTCCCTCTTCCTTGTCTATCCTTAGCAACCCTCCCATCCCCCACAAGGTCCCCGTTCAGCATAGCAGGTGCGGCCGCTTGGGCGAGTCACTGGTCATTATCCCCAGTTGTATTCCCCGACCCAATGTCACACGCTCCAGGACAATGTCCAGGACACTGCCCTTGAGGCGGTACAGGTGGGATATTTCGCTGATTCCGAGGAAAAAATCAACCCTGGAGGATAAACAGATTAAGAAAGAAGGAATAAACTGGTTTCTCAAGAAATTGGAGCCATCGTTCCAACAGACCATTACCTTCATATAATAATAATAATCATAATACATTACTTTTACAATTCATGAATTGTCATTGCAATTCATCTTTCCTTGTTGTTTCCTCGTCTGCTTTTCCCGTTCTTTCATTACAGTATGCTTTATTCTCTTCTCCTGAGACTACTTTGGACGAGGTTTCCTTTCCATTATTTCTTGGAATTCCTCCATTCTTAGGACTTTATTTTTAAATTCTTTCTTTTGTTTGTTATTTTAGTTATTTCTAAATCTTTCTTGACCCCTTGTATGGAGATCGTTGTTGACTTTCTCCCCAAACTATTTGTCAATCTATTATTGTTCACTCTACAGATATGTCCAAAAAAAATTGCAATCTCATTTTCCTTATAGTTTCTGTTATATTTTCTATGTTCTGATATATTTCGTTATTAGTTCTTTATTTTCATTGTTCTTTTGTTTTCACTGAGCATAAGATTATTCTCAAAATTCTTCTTTCGTGTACTTCCAGCTTATGTTATCTGTAATTCAAAACTAGACATTCACTTGCGTAAAGACATTCCGGTTTCACCACTGTGTTACAGTTTTAGATAAGCAATTTTATGATGATGATGATGATGATTATTATTATTATTATTATTATTATTATTATTATTATTGTTGTTGTTGTTGTTGTACCGCAAGGTACACCCTCCCCGTTAATTCAAATGAAGCTCCTTGAAGAATGCCATCTGATGTATGAAGTTTGCAACAACTAATACGAGTAGTTTGGCCTTTTCTCTACAGATGTCTCAACCAAAAAAACAACTTATCTTATGCCCTCTAGTGTGAAGTGGAGCTATTAAAATCCTAAACTATTTCTTTTTATTTTGAAGCTTCCTAAACTGGGTTGATTATGCTTTGTTTTTGGGGTATTAAAATTTGCAACACTTCTATCTCTGTCCGCCAACTTCAAATATTGACCAATAGAACATTTTGTATATTAATCTGTTAGCCAATAGGATCCGTGTTGTATCTTTTTGTTTATCCAATACAGTTTGGAGGTGTGTCGGGTCTTACCCTAGATCTTTCCGGAACCTTCCTCTCGGGTATGAAAGCTGGTACCTTTTCGAGTCACTTTGTCTTATTGATCGTCCAGTTTACTCAGTTTGTGCTAATAGAGGAGGTGGGGTCATCTCGCCCATCATCGAGTATTCCAGCAGATAAAGGAAATGGCAGCCATTTAATAACTATGTAATAGCCTCCAAAGCTAGCTCGAGGGGAAGGTTCCCTATCTTTAATAATGTAACCTTAAATTTCTAATCTTCTATAATGTAAATTTCATCTTCTAATGTGAATTTCAAAACTAGCCTAAGAAACGTAGCCGAAATTCGGGAATAGAGAGTGTGACACCCTCTCGAGTTCCCTATCAATTTAATTTCGAGGTGACTATGACTTTGTAACATTTTTCTGTCTGTGGCCCTCGTAACTTAAATTTTCTCCATCTTGTCACCTCAGTAGTATAATCATAGCCTCTGTAACTTCGGGCCTGAAACCCAAATAGGGTTTAAATCTTTTTAATGCAAATTTCAAGGAGTGCAAGTGTCTGCCTTTGCTTCATTTTGATTTTTGGGCCAGTAACTTTAACCTGTGTTTTTTTTCTCCCAAGAAGGCCTGGTAGAATGGGTATTCGATACTTCTGTAAAATTCAACATTTATGTTAAGAGGTTAGACTGTTCAGTGTTTGAGACATTGAACACTGAATTGTAAAAAGCAGGTTGTGCCTTGAGAGGCCTGGAGAGTGTAAATTTTATTGAGAAAAGATTATCTGGTTGTAAATGTGAAAGTTGAAGTTTTCCTTAAGAAGGCGATAAGGTTATAAGGTGGGTTTTTTTGTTTGTTTTTTTTTTTTTTTGCTAGTTGCCTTACGTCGCACCGACACAGATAGGTCTTATGGCGACGATGGGACAGGGAAGGGAAGGAAGCGGCCGTGGCCTTAATTAAGGTACAGCCCCACCATTTGCCTGGTGTGAAAATGGGAAACCACGGAAAACCATTTTCAGAGCTGCCGACAGTGGGGTTCGAACCCACTATCGCCCCAATACTGGATACTGGCCGCACGTAAGCGACTGCAGCTATCGAGCTCGATGTTATAAGGTTTGGAGTGCAGTCTCCTAGATAAATTCATAGGACATAACTGCTCTTTCTATTCATGTAAAGGAGTTCAGTGTAAATATTGAATGGTGCTCTAATGTTTGGAGATTGTTTCCCTAAGTAATTTTGTGGAGCAGTTGCTGCTCTTGAAACACTGCGTATTTTGAATACTCTGTCTCATTGGGTAGTAAAGGAAATTGGGAGGTTCTTCTCCTTTACTGTGCTTTTGGAAGGAGCCGCAGTGCCCATGCATTATTAGTAGGTTTCAAGCTCAAAGCTTCGTCATTCGATTTTCTAAAAGTAGTTCAATTAGCATGTAAGCAAAATTTGGTACCTGAATATTGTAAAGTTTTATTTCTAAAAAATTAAATCTAATTTTAATGCTTGTAAATCATCTTTTGACTGTCGTAGATAGACCCATTCATGCCCGCACCTTCTTTCACCTCTGTCCACCACGATATCCCCTTATCAATTTTGATGCTTGTAAATCATCTTTTGACTGTCGTAGATAGACCCATTCATGCCCGCACCTTCTTTCACCTCTGTCCACCACGGTATCCCCTTATCAATTTTTTTCTCCCAAGAAGGCCCGGTAGAATGGGTATTCGATACTTCTGTAAAATTCAATCATTTATGTTAAGAGGTTAGACTGTTCAGTTATTATTACTATTATTATTATTATTATTGTTATTATTATTATTATTATTACTAGGGGGTCAAGTTCCATAATTGAATCCCCTTCTACAGTGGGAGTGAGGTCACTGAGGGGTTGGCTCCGACATATGTGACACGCAGGACAATAGTCTCTCTTGTTGAGTGTACCCCCGCTGTACCTGACTCACCCCTCTGCAATTACCCCCACTAATCCTCGTTAAGCCGTCTCGTTGTTGAATATGTAATGCGGGACCCCATACACACAAGGAGATCCCTACCACATTAATTAAACCGTAGCTTTCCAGGACTGACACTCGTGGACAAGCCAATCTAAACGTGGAAAGAACCAAAAAGAGAGAAACCCAGAACTATTCAAAACATTCCCTGTCATTTAATAAAAAATCTTTTCTGAGAACATTTACAAGGAAGGGGATCAGGGGTACATTATTATAGGCAATCAAAGGTATGTATGATGACAATCGCGTTGCAGTGAGAATTATTGACTGTAGAATGGGTTCTAGGTTCACAGTAGTTTAAGGGATTAAAAAAGGGCTGCAAACTTTAACAAAAAATGTTAAGAGTTTTCTACTGCTAAAGTTTACAATCCTAAGCTTGGTTGGTAGCAGATCCCTAAAGGTTCCCATTTTGTGCCATTCTCTTCAGTTCTATATAAGATTGGCATCCCAGCTCCTCCACCAGTTGACCAAAGTATTCCAGGCTAGCCCTTCCCCTACAATTTCTTCCTTTCACAGAGCCCTCCCGGATGAAGGATAGTAAACTCTCATGTCTGATTATATGTCCAATCCATGTATTTCTTCTTTCTTCATATTCATTGACAAGCTTGGTGTTGACCAACTTTTTTCCATTAATTCCTCGCTAGTAACTATCTGTCCAAAGAATTTTCAGTATTTTTCTACAGCACCAGAGTTCAAAGGCATCTACCCTCTTCCTCTCTGCCACCACTAGTGTCCGTACAGAAATGCGCTCTATACATATGCCTTAACTAATTGTTACCACAGTTTTAAGCTGATATTTTTACATGGAGTATAATGTTCATAATGGTGATGGATGACATTGACCGAACTGCAGTCGCTTAAGTGCGGCCAGTATCCAATATTCGGGAGATAGTAGGTTCGAATCCCACTGTCGGCAGCCCTAAAGATGGTTTTCCGTGGTTTCCCATTTTCACACCAGGCAAATGCTGGGGCTGTACCTTAATTAAGACCACGGCCGCTTCCTTCCCAGTCTAACCCTTTCCTGTCCCATCGTCGCCATAAGACATATCTATTGTCGGTGCGACGTAAAGCCAATAGCAAAAAAAATGACATCGTAAAGTCAGCTGGGGAAGATTGTAGAGGGAAGAGCATGAATATATATAATTCTCAAATTTATTGTATTTTATCTACCTAAATTTCGTAGCTCATATCCCCAGGATATTTTGAACAGTGAGTTGCTTGCTAGAACGACTAGAACTGGGGATTTTTGTATGGTACAAACAATTTCTCGCGGGCTCCATTCGCAACATCATGTTTTTCGTAAATATCCTCACGGACGCATTTGCAAAATTTTGAGTATTAAAATATTACACTTGAACTGTTGCAATGTTATACCACGTAGAGGAATGTACAAAGTCTGTATAGAGAGGAATAAACAGACTTAAGGTAATACGTCAGAAAGCTATCACTCAATAATCATTCCAGAAAATAAATCGATATGTTGTATCATATAACAAAATTCGTCACCTAAAAGCAATCATTTGATACTCGTTTATGGAATTAGGATTAATTTTCCAGATAATAATAATGGCATATGGCCTCCGCAGAGGCCTGGTGCATGTCTTTTTCTAGTAGACGGCCTATTAGTCGACCTGCATGTCTGTGAAGTTGAGGGCCCTATCCAGGATGATTTATAATGTTGAATACGCCACACACGCCCAGCCCCGAGCCATTGGAATTAATTAACCAACTAAGGTTGAAATCCCCGACCCGGCCGGGAATCGAACCCGGGACCCTCTGAACCGGCGGTCAGTACGCTGACCATTCGGCCAACGAGTCGGACATTTTCCAGATAATAAATCACCAGGTTGTATCACAACTATTCCATGCTATTTAACGCTTCATGTTTTATTCGATTTTTTTCAATCTATAAATGTTAATTATAAAGTTTATAGCACCGACTCTGTCGGTCAATATTGTGATAGTAAAAATTGTTTTTGTCAACAGGACTCAAGCCAGATACTCACGGTGTCAGGACGCCTTAATGATCATACAGCGGGCCATGTTACCAGGGAGATGTTGAAGATTACCTGAAGCTCATTCTAGCACCAATATCTGGATAAAGGGAGTTTTAAAGGTGGCAGTGGTAGAAAGCATTGACTTTTAGTTTTTTTGAAAAATTATTATGTGGAGTTTCCTCTTTAATTTGATGTACTTATCATTGATTTTAGATGAATGCTTGTATTTATAAATTTTAAAAATATATGGGGAACTATTTGCTCTAGAAGACGGTAATTTATGTTGATCTATAGTGAACTTCCTGCTGCATAAGGTGGCTAAATTTTATCACTTCCTATCTGATATTTATGGGTAAGTACACGACAGCATCCACATATTGTAAGTGGCATTACAATTTATGGCGTGATTTCTGAAAAAAAGTACATGTTTCCTGCGAATGTTTACAATTTTCAAAAAAAAATACTTAAGCTAAATTCTGAAAGTTTCACTTCTCATTAACACCATTATTATTTCCATATGGATCCATAATGGTAGAGATACCAGACATAGTTTGATCATAATATTTTAAAAAATAAATATATTTTAAAAATTAAGAACCTTTTTTAAAAATCTGTATCTTGACTTATAGTAACGATAGAACCAAGCACGTAGACCAGAAAGAGTAACAGATAAGAATCTATATCTCGTAAAAATGTCGTTTTATTATCTTGGAGAGATTGAGAGAAATCGGGGATGTCCTGAACGAATCATATCCATGAAATTTCATTATAATATTTGTCCTGAATTGAGGATAATAATTGCTGTTAACCCAAATCAAGAGTAAAATCAGCGGCAAGTTAATAAATACCATTAATACTAGAGAAAGATATTCATACACACTTTGCTACATTACGTCTATGAATTCTACTACGTCACGGCGCTTCAGTATGTCCTTTTTTCATGTAACACTTTTATGTGTGAAGTCTTTGCTCACTTCTCTTCTTTGAATCTCTTTGCTTGATGTTACTTGGAGGGGGATGTTGTTGATTTGCGCTCATAATTCACTAATTAATAATATAATTGTTGGTCCACGGATCATGCTATTTTTCTTTCAACGAAAAATCATTTTTGTGTTACGATATACTTTTCACCTCCATTTTCCCGTTTGAAAAGATGGACAGATATTGAGAATTCACAGGCATAGCACTTCCATTCGTCGGTGCTAGCCCTGAACCTCAGGAAGGAAACTAAAGACGGCATGATGAAGTGGAATGCCACAGAAGAGAGTGGTGTCTACAGCGAAATAGTCGCCATAGGTACGTACAAGGTGACCCTTGAGTGAGTAAACATTTGACGCAGTAATACTTAACGGAATATTTGAGGCAGAGAGGTAATAAATAATCGACACACACGATTGTCATGACAAGAGATTGCCTTCACACCAAAATAAAGTAAAGTTTCACTAACAGTTCCTTTCCTGGTAACGTCAACATGACGCGTTTGCAGGCGCATCTGACTCTTTCACTCGACAGCTCCATTTATACCGTATCACAGTGGGACGAAATGACGAAAACGTGGCCGAAAGTCTAAATCTTGGTAAAATTGGACATAAATGGGTACTATAAGCTTTTTGATACTGCTGATTACGAATCTGATGTTAAAATTGAAAAATTCAAAGTGGCAGATCCAATATGGCTGACCAAAATTCGTAAAAATTGGTTTAATTGGGGAAAAATTAGTATTATAAGGTTTTTGATACAGCTGATTACGAATTAGATGTTAAAATTGAGAAGTTCAAAATGGCGGATCCAATATGGCTGACCAAAATTCGTAAAAGTTGGTTTAATTGGAGAAAAATGAGTATTATAAGGTTTTTGATACTGCTGATTACGAATTAGATGTTAAAATTGAAAAAGTCCAAATTGTCAACAACTACTTGCAGGTCACTGGAGAGATATGGTTTCATTTGGATGAAAATGTCTTTTCTCGAAAAATGCACATTATCATGGTTACTAGATGAACCTGAAAAAGCATATAAAATAATATACATATGTATGTGTGTGTATGAAAAAAAGATAGGACAGAAGATAATAGCATCGTTTCTCCTTTTCTAAGTTATGCGTCAGATCCTTCAAAAAAAGGGTCAATGTTTCCATCTCCTTTCATCAGTTTCTTTCCTTTACTATGCTACACGTATAAATAATAGCATAATTCACAGAAATAGTGCTATAACTGAACTTTTATACAACTTTTTACAAATTGCATAAATATCGGCTAATACCAATTTTCACTTCAAATGTGGTTCATTATCGGAGTAGTGGCTAGTAGTTCGTTTTTCCAAGAGATTTTGAAAGTCAATTAATTATACTTCATCATAGTATGCGAGATTTAGCCGAATGCTGTCGTATACATAACTTTTACCTATCATTTGTTACTATATTTCAGTATTATTTTACGTTATTTAGCATAAAAGTTAATTATAAATAAACAACTGTTACTATTTTGTTTAACATCTAATAAGGTTTGAATAATAAACTACATAACTGGAGAAACATTATCCAATTTGTCGATACTTTTATAAACGTCTGAGACCACTGTTATCAATATCTTAACATGTGATACGTTGCTCGCTCAGCTTGCCTCGTGCGTGACTAACAGAAACGCTACGCATTTGACCTGCTGTGCAACTTCACAACGAACCGGCCGGCTGTTTCTAGGGCCGAAATTCAATAGTCCCAACGTTCCTATTACCAACTTATGAGTCGAAAATCCCCAATAGAAAACTTTTTTTTCGGACTTTTGGCCACCTTTTCGTCATTTCGTCCCACTGTGCGTATACAGGTCTCATACGGCATCAATAGCGTGTCTGCGTCCAGCGCCATCTGTTGGCCACTTTGTGCACTCGTTGGTGGGGGCAATAAAACTCTATCCGCCGGGTTCACCAAGCTTCGTCCTAATATGCATGACGTCTGTCAGAAATGACGACCCGTTTCTTTTTGTCGCTTCGTCAAAACCTTTTACATTTCATCATCACTAGTGAGCTGGAATAGACGCTCCGTTTATTTTGACACGATCTCGCACTTAGAAACAACGTTATATCGCGATATATCGAGTTTTATTGTTCGTTCTGATTGCCATTTCTCGATTAATAATTGAAGTACTGAGCCGTGGTTGAAAATAGACTTGGTTTGTAATTTAATTTAATGTTATAAGAGTGGTCTCAAAATTGGAAGATAATAGACTAATAATAATATTTCGTCAAAGAAGAGAGGATAAAAATTCTCTGAAGACGAGAAGAGTTTGTTCGTGAGTCTTGTTTCCGAAAGGAAAGAGACAATCGAAAACAAGAAAACCGATGGCTTAACGTTGGGTGATAAAGAGAAAGCATAGATAGAACTTGCAAATTGTTTTAATTCTCATGAATTTGTTTGTAAAAGGTCAGTGAAAGAATTGAAAATGTTTACAACACAGAGACACCATTTTAAACGGATCGTCATGTTTGAAGGTCGACAATCGGCGCGTCAAAATTGACGGTGCGTTTGACGATCGTCAAAGTTAACAGACATTGAAGAAACGAAAAACTGTCAAAGTTAAACAGTCGTCAAATTCATAAACGAAGCTTGGTGAAACCGGCCATATGTCATGTCAAGCATGTGTGGCCAGTTGTACCTCATGTGTTGCTGTCCAGCGCCATCTCTTGATCATTTTGCATACTTCATTTTGCTGTCAATGTTAACGAACTTTTGGTTCACTCTGTATGTATGTTTTCCGGTAATAATGGTACTTGTTACTCTACCGTTAGTTTTAATGTTGATTTGTGTGAAAAAAATTATTACCCCTGATTTAGAACAAAAATGAATATGAACTTCACCGATAAGATTCGTTCATGTAACCGAAACCTGGATAGAAATCTCTTTAATTTAACATTACCAGGATACCCCTTTGATACTCCCCTTAATTACTTGCATTCTCAACAGAAAAAAAAGTATTGTCATACGATAATAAAATAATTTATAGAAATGTATGTCATGCTTCAGAACCGAAGTTATATTATTACAATATTTCGAAGCTAAATTCTCATAGCAGTGTTGACAGTCTGTTGGAGCAATGAATGTCCCGTATGAGCAATCTGGAGGTGTGAAACCCTTCTCACCGTCACTATAAACAGTTCTATTGTTCCATTCAGAACTTGACTTTATGCCTTCCCCGCGGTGGCACGGCTATTGTTTACACATCTCCGCAGTAGTATGTCTTCCTCAAACAGGACGGCGGTAAAATATGGCTTGCTACCATTCAACCTCCTCACTTCCCGACATCTCCATGAGAATAGAGTGAAATATGTGTCCTTTCATTCATTCAACTACATGTTAATACTGAGGCCCTCTGGTGACATGTTTCCAAACTGTACCAGTAAACATGTTTCAGCAACGTCTGTTCAGGCAAGGATATTGTGTACTATTAGAGGCACCCATGCATTAGGAAATTAAGTCAAAGGAAGTAGATGAATATTGTTACATAGGTAGAAAATTAATTACAGATTGCAGAAATAAGGAGAACATAAATTGCAGACTAGCACGAGCAATGAAAAGGAATTTGCTAAAATGTTGTTTGGAGCGTGGAGCGTATCAATCTATAGAAGTGAAAAAATGGGCGATAATTAGCTCAGAAAGAAAATGTGGTGTTATAGAATAATGTTAAAGGTGAGTAGATTTATAGATCGAATCAAGAATGAAGAGATACTGAATTGAATTGGTGAAAGGAGTTCAATTTGTCTAAATTTAACGAGAAGTAGAGATAGAATGACAGGACACATCTTACGACACCCAGGACTTGTTCAGTTGGTTTTTGAAGGAAGTGCGGGCGATAAGAACGACAGGGGTAGATCAAGGTATGAATATGTCAAGCAGATTAGAGCAGATGTGGGATTTAGCGGTTACGTAGAAACGAAAAGGTGAGCACAGGTTAGGGTGCATCAAACCAGTCTACGGACTGATCACTCAAACAACAACAATAAGACCCATAGGTAGAGCGAGAATTCAAAACATAGAAATGTGAGCTGGTCCACGGGCTAATGGTGACGATACATTGTTCTTATAGGTCTAACTTTGGATAACTACCTTGGGGGATCACAACTTGTAACTTATAGCCTATTAGTTTTATCACCCTAACTTTGGTGAACTGAGGCAGATACAAAAGGGGGTTTCTACCGCAGGGGCTAAAGTGCAAGATGGCAGCCGCGCGCAACTACCTAGTGCTAGGGCTCCCGAAGCAAGATGGCTGCTATACATTGATTGTATTAGACTAACTGTAAGGGGCTTGGATAAGGGCTAATGGTCATGATACATTGTTTTTATAGGCCTAACTTTGAAGAACTACCTCAGGGGCTCACAACTTCTAACTTATAACCTATTAGTTTTATCACCCTAACTTTGGGGAACTGAGACAGATACAAAAGGGGGTTTCTACCGCAGGGGCTAATGTGCAAGATGGCAGCCGCGCGCAACTACCTAGTGCTCGGGCTCCCGAAGCAAGATGGCTGCTATACATTGATTGTATTAGACTAACTGTAAGGGGCCTGGATGAAGGCTAATGGTGATGATACATTGTTTTTATAGGCCTAACTTTGAAGAACTACCTCAGGGGCTCACAACTTCTAACTTATAACCTATTAGTTCTATCACCCTAACTTCGGGGAACTGAATCAATGGCTGCTAGGTCAAGAGACTACTATACTCTATTCGTATACACCTAACTAGGGAGCTACTTTAGGAGCGTTGATGAGAGCACCGAAGCTTCATCACTGAGTGAGCAGCATCAGCATCCATGAATTAACAAATCATTTTACGCCACTGGAGCAGTAGATTGTGCTCGGCTGAACTATAACGCTCACTGATTTCCAAAGTATCGAGAATTTGTGTACGTCAAAAGGCAAGCACTCAGTATTTAAATTCATTTGAATTCTGTGTGTAAAATTTCCAGTACGCCATGAATCTTGAATAACAATATAAAGCAGGCGTACGCGCGACCTGTTTGACATCCGTTTGAGCACTATATGCATTACCACTACTTATTCTGCTCTGTTTGTGTTTCACGAGTGCTATAGAACACCGAAGTCATGCGAAATGACATCAAAGATCACTGTGCTGACAATGAATACATCAGGTAAGAGACATGCGAATAACATAGCTGTAATTAATTGAATTTTGTAAACAAACAATTCTCTATAATTCCTTTATTTCTTCCGGAAAATATTCTCACGCGGGAACAATATATTCACTGAATGAGGTCAAATGGAGAAAGGCCTTTACAGTTTTATTTGACACTAGGTGTAGTGCTCGGCTCTGTTCAGGTAATTTTTAATGTTTATTTACTTGTATTACCTGTTTGAGGTGAATTTCTGTGATTTCTTTATTGTGACGTTGATTGACAACACTGATATGCATTTCAAAAATCTATTTCTGTCACAAGGGAAAATATTACTGAATCTTGTTAACTAAAGTGCCCTAAATCAATATTTATGTTCAGATTTTCTGTATCACGTCAGATTATTTTGTAATTTTTAAAAGAAAATCGAAAAAACATTAAAATTGGCAAAGTTCGTCATTAAAAAGGTAAGGTAAGGGTTATTTTCTACCCGAAGGCAGGTCCGAACCTCTGCAGAGGTGTTCCTGAGCCGGAGTTTTACGTGCGGTAGGGTGGCCAGTTCCTTTCCGCTCCTCCATTCCCTTACCCCCACCAACAGCGCGTGGCAACCCATCCAACTCCTGACCACGTCCAATGTTGCTTAACTTCGGAGATCTGACGGGATCCGGTGTTTCAACACGGCTACGGCCGTTGGCAAGGTAAGGGTTATTCTGCCCGAAGGCAGGTCCGAACCTCGGCAGAGGTGTTTTTACGTGCGGTAGGGTGGCCAGTTCCTTTCCGCTCCTCCACTCCCTTTACCCCCCACCAACAGCGCGTGGCAACCTATCCAACTCCTGACCACGCCCAATGTTGCTTAACTTCGGAGATCTCACGGGATCCGGTGTTTCAACACGGCTACGGCCGTTGGCTTATCATTAAAAAGGTACATATAATTTCATAAGACAATATACCTTAAATTACTGATTAGGCATTGAGGCTTAAAATGAGCTTTGTACCATCCTTGTACTACAAGTTCGATATATCGCTTATGATCAAGTGCCAAAGGGCCTAAATTCAGGAAATGGGGAGGGCTGTTAAAATCTCTTGTCGACAGAATCACCCGCAGCTTACTTACAGGGAAGTATACAAAATTTGGTTCAGATTTATGGAACGGTTTTGATTTGTTCAAGGAACGGACAGACAGACAGACAGACAGACATATATTTAAGTAATTTACTTATATCTACAAATGACAGTATGGTATCGGTCACAGGTATTTTCGTACAGCATGCACTTTCAGTCTTCATTTTGCTGAAAATGTGTTGAAACTGACATTTGGACCTCCTTAATTTTATATAGGAAGCCAGAATATGAAAAGTTTTATATATCCATTTTTACTTTCTTTCCTCCTTTCCTTCTTTCCCTTCCTTATAATTCGTTCAGGTATATCCGAAGTAATATTTTATTCATAGTTAAAATGTGGAAACAAGAAAACTCTATGTATAGAAATATTTTGTTTCTACTCGGCGATCTTTACGAAACTTCCTATCCTTTCGACGTGTATTGGCAACACGGCCGCCATTCTCACAATCAGAATATGGCACGAGAAACCATAAACATAATTCTGACCCCATAATCCAGATTATCGTCCTCTAAAATCATGTCTGGCGTATTTTTGTATGCTTTTCTCTGCACTGACACATTCATTTTATATTTATTTAAACCAATTTACATCCGGGATTGGTTTATCCCCCGGACTCAGCAAGGGATACCACTTCTCATGCCTCAAGGGCAGTGTCCTGGGGCGTGAGACATTTGGTCGGGATACAACCGAGAAGGAGGACCAATACCTCGCCCAGGTGGCATCACCTGCTGCGCTGAACCGGGGTCTTGAGGGTGATGGGAAAATTGGAAGGGATAGGCAAGAAAGAGGAAAGGAAGCGGCCGTGGCCTTAAGTTAGGCACCATCCCGTCATTTGCTTGGATGAGAAGTAGGAAACCACGGAAAACCACTTCGAGGATGGCTGAGGTGGGAATAGAACCAGGGCCTCCGGGGTGGCAGCTAATCATACTAACCACTACAACACAGAGACGAACTGACACATTCATTGGCAGGTAAAATCAGTTTATAAAAAATTCGTTTCATTGCTAAAAGTTTATGGAAGTAAGATTTTTATTAACGAAAAATGTGAAAGTTATATTTTTTAAGGATGAGTCAATGGAAACTTACCTGGATGGATACATTGTGATAAGTAACAACCAGATGGGCTGGGAGATTGTCGAGGCGGCAACTCCGAAATAAGGGGTGATAATGTCCACCATCTGAAATGAAGGACATATTTTCAGTATTCCGTCCTGCCTGTAAAAGCGAGAATTGTAATGTACTAATAAGGTAAAATACATCCACATAAATGATGACTGTAAATAATATCGAGTTTATTCTCCATTTAAAAGAAATGAAGTTTGTCTCCTTCGCATCTTTCAAGTCTTTTTTTTTTTTTTTTTTTTACAATGTGTTTTAAGTCACACTGACACAGACAGATCTTATGGCGACGATGGGACAGAAAAGAAATAGGAGTGGTGGGAAGGAAGCTGCCGTGGCATTAATTAACGTACAGTCCCAGCATTTGCCTGATGTGAAAATTGGAAACCGCAGAAAACCATCTTCAAGGATGCCGACATTGGGGTTCGAACCCACTATCTCCCGGATGAAAGCTCAGAGCTGCGCGCCCCTAATCGCACAGCAAATTCGCCCGGTCCTGGGTTGACCACAATCTAGCTACGGAGTCCTCATTACTTGACCCCTATAGGATATGGAAGGTCAGATTTATGAAAAGTCAAAAGAGGCTATTGAAGAGCAAGAGCTCTAAAATGTCAATAAACGGAATTCCAAGTGAATTTCTTTATAAAAGATTGATATAAAAGTGAAAAAGGTATGAAGTATTATTTTTAATTTGCTGTACGTCACACTGACACAGATAGGTCTTACTGTATGGAGACGATGGGGTAGGAAAAGGCTAGGAGTGTGAAGGAAGCGGTGGTGGCCATAATTAAGGTACAGCCCCAGCATTTGTATAGTATGAAAATAGGAAACCACGGCAAACCATATTCAGGGCTGCTGACATTGGGGTTTGAACCCACTATCTCCCGGATGCAAGCTCAGAGCTGCGCGCTCCTAACCGCACGGCCAACTCTCTCAATACATGAACTAGTGAAGCTCTAATAGGCATCCCATAACATTAAAACTTTGTACCAGAGATCCCTGGAAAATTTGGAAAAATAAAAGAACTCGCGAAGAAGGCTTAGCTGGGCTGATTAAAATGTGGAATTCAGAACCTAAGCAACATAAGCATGCAATAAGAATCTTTTCACACAGTGGAAAACTTTTTCCAAAAACGTGACCTACAATTTCCCAGGGATTAACTTATCCTGAAAGAATCAAGTTCATATCTATATAAAATAAAGTTGTAGAGGTTTTGCTGTTCCTCTGTCTGTAATTTTGTTCATTTTTCCAATTTTTCATATATTTGTAAACTCAAGTTCGTATCAGTGGTTTCTAGCTTTCGTGTCTGTTTGTCAGTCTGTTCCACTATCACGGTGAGAGGCTGCATAGATCTCAAACAAACTTCATATTCAGAGTAAATTCATCGAGGTACAGGTTTAGATATGCATATAATTTTAAAATCACTGAACGGACTGGGAGTTTATAGGAAGACAGAAGAGGTTATTTCAATTTTCTCTTATACTATTCATTTTGTGTAAAACCCGTAGACTACATGTGAAACGTACCTTCATTTTAAACAACTTCGCTTGCTCTTCAAATGGCGAAGAAAATACTATTTATCTGCGGGTTTCATGCTCTGCATTGAGTGACCGGTAGCGGACCTACCGGTTACCATGGCAATGTATCTGGCTGCTGGCCAGCAGGGAAGTAACGTGATCCTATTTTCATCATCGTTTCTGTAAACTCGTGGCTGTTCGTTGTGTGGAAGGCGAGAGAGACGTCAAGCTGGCATTCTGTGGGATATTTGCGGAATACCATTCGGGGTTACAATCGTCTTCTAACAGCACTAAGGGAGGCTGTTCATATTACAACAGTGCCGCGGACTGCAGGCCATTATTTAGCACCGTAAGGTGTTTTATAGCATTTGCTATACATTTTACTGTATTTCTCTTCTAATTAATGTTCTTCTCTCTTTTTATTTCTTGTCTCTGCCTTGCCTCTTTAACACCATAAGTCGTCTTCTTATCTAAGAATCCCCGCGCCTAAACTTCTCATCTTTTAGCGCCTTCTTAAATCCGTAACTCATATCATTACAATTTAGTGAGGGACATTTCGTTTTTCCAATATATATCCACTTGGTATTTACATGTTTGACCTATCCGGCCGTTCCCTACGGGTTTCATGCTCTACATTAAGTGACCGAGAACGACCTTACCGGTTAGCATGGCAACGTCTCTGGCTGCTTATCAGCAAGGAAGTAATGTATTGCCGTTTTCGTGTCATTCCTGTAAACTTATTCCTTGGGTAGAGGGCAATAGAGACGCCAAGCTGCCATTCTGCGGTGTATTTCTCTGTTTATAATGAAAACTCCCATCTCCATTGTGAATGGCATTAGGCAAGTGAGGCTGCCATTATAGCAGGAATTATCGAACTCAATTGCGGATAGCAGTAGGAATCGTGACCTGCTATTATCATCAAAACTTCCCAACCATCGCCGTAAATCTGAAACAACGTTTGGCAACGCCCCGTGATATTTCTCGGATAGCGCTAAGAGACATGCAATTTATTATAATCTTACTAACTGCGTGTACAGCAATATACATAGAAATCCGTATACAATATTGAATACCGTAGCAAAGCGCGGGTTGAATTCTTTTAATGAGGATTCTTGTATCTCAAAAACTGAAGATGTTACAAATGTTGGTATCTGAAAAATCCTTTTTAGTGAAGAAATACGAACTTTTTGTTTTCGGAAAAACCACTTTTGGTGTGACTAGCTGCCACCCCCGGAGGCCCGGGTTCGATTCATGGTTCTGCCACGAAATTTGAAAAGTGGTACGAGGGCTGGAACTGGGTCCACTCAGCCTCTGGAGGTCAACTGAGTAGAGATGGGTTCCATTCCCACCTCAGCCATCCTGTAAGTGGTTTACCGTGGTTTCCCTACTTCTCCTCCAGGCAAATGCCGGGATGGTACCTAACTTAAGGCCACGGCCGCTCCGTTCCCTCTTCCTTGTCTATACCTTCCAATCATCCCATCACCCACCAAGGCTCCTGTTCAACATAGCAGGTGAGGGCGCCTGGGCGAGATACTGGTCCTCTTCCCCAGTTTTATCCCCGATCCAGAGTCTGAAGCTCCAGGATACTGCCCTTGAGGCGATAGAGGTGGGATCCCTGCTGAGTTCGAGGGAAAAACCTACTCTGGTGGGCAAACAGATAAAGAAGAAGAAACCCACTTAAGGGTGGAAGGGGTGAATAGAATTGAAAAAGGGAGTGAATTTCAAGATGAGTATATCTACTGTATCTCTCAAAAACTGAAGATGTTACAGGCATGGAAATTGGTATATGGAATCTCCCAGACCGTCACCGACACCAGATCAGTACATGTCCTGCCAAAACTGCTGGACATAAAGGAATGAAATTTTGAGGATACATTTGTATTACAGTGTAAGTGCTAACTAAGGAAGGATATTTGGATATTCCGTCGCTAAGGGGGTAAAAAGGAGGGGGTGAATTGTTTAAATAAGTTTTTCTGCACCTCAGAGAAACAGTTTACAGACGTGAAAATTAATAAAAAATAAAAGATTAAAAAATAAAGAAACACTCATATATATGTTTTCCGAAATCCACATAAAGGAGTGAAATGATGCGAAACATTGGTGGAATTATTTTAATGAGGATACTTATATCTCAAGAACTGAAGTTGTTACAGATGCTGGTACCTGGAATCTCCTTTAAATGTGAAAAAATACTCATTTTTTGTTTTCGGATAAACCACAGAAAGGTGGAGCGGGGGAATAGAACTGGAAAAGGGAGTGAATTTTTAAAATGAGTATATCTATAGTATCCTACAAAAACTGAAGATGTTACAGACGTGGAAATTGGTATTTGGAATCTCCCAGGCTGTCACCAGATGAGAACGCACGGTTTATTTTTCTGCACGTTTCCTTGGAATCCACGTGAGCTAAGTCGGGGGTAACAGCTAGAATTATAAATACTTCCAAATTCAGGAAAACTCTCTCTAGTCATTGAAGTGAAGAAAACCAAATCGTGAACATTTGAAGACTTACACGCCATGGTCCCATTAACTAAACATAGATCATCAGACATATCTTATGCACACAAGTATTTATGAAGCTATTAAGCACTGCTCTTGAGACCTGCATCACTTGAACGTGATTACTGATTAGGATCTATCATACCTTGATACTCGACGAGGAGCATGGACAGGTATGAAAGATCAAGGGCAACACAATGGTACGCACATGATCACATGGCTATTTATCATCCACTATTCTAAAGGGAAGTAGAAGTGTTTTGTCCTCCACAGTAGCTTCTCACGAATACGTCGAAGAAAGAAATTCAGACTGCCAGGAGTACGCATAAGTTTTCCGGGTTTGTGGTAAGGAAAACGCGTGATTTTCAAGGAAAGTTCATTTTTCGTTTATTCAAAATATTAGCCATCGGCTTCCGCACACTTCGCTCATTTTCCAGGTAAGTTATGAATACCATGCCGAAAAAACTGCTTGTCTTTTGTGGCTAACCATTCGTCGAGCCATTTTCCCAACTTCCTCGAAATTGCCGAAGTGCTGCTCTGCGAGCGCATGATGCGAAGAGGTTGGTAGTCAGTTGGCCCCAGGTCGAGTATGTACGGCGGGTGCGGAAGGATGACCCATCTTAAATGATTTTGAGGTGTATTTCCCTGGTTTTTCTGTGTAAGACGGCGCATTTTCGTATAACAAAATTACTTTGCCAGGTTTTTTGGCCCATTCCGGTCGCCTTTCCATCAATGCGTGCTTTAAATTAATCATTTGTTAGCGATAGCGTTTTGCATTAACGGTTACGCCGGGCTTGTTCGTCTTTGCATTTTTGTGCTCTACCGGAGCGCGCACTGTCTTTCACATTGAAATCACTACGTTTAAATTGTCTAAACCTATGTCCCACATGTTCTAATCGATGGAGCGCGTCCACTATCTGTCTCTACTACCAAACGATGACTTTCCATAGCCTTTTCCTTTTGATTAAATAAGAAAAGCAATGCGTGCCGCAAATGTTCTTATTCGGGCACAAACGTCGACATGATCACTGAACGATACAACACAGATGCTAGTTTTAGGCGGACTCGACTTGTGTGTGTTGGTAGGTTAATGTCAGACGAACAAACTGACGTATGAGTCAAATTCATACGCTGCGTACTGTTGGCTGGCGCCATCTCTTAGTTAAACCAGAAAAGACTTGTGCATACACCTGGTAGTAGCAAATAGTGTCAGTTATTCGAGATGCCGAAGTGTCAGTATTTTGACTTGAAAAAAAATTCATCAGCGCAACTATATTCTTTCTGCTATTGGCTTTACGTCGCATCGACACAGTTATGTCTTAGGGCGACGATGGGACAGGAAAGAGCTAGGACTGGGAAGAAAGCGGCCGTGGCCTTAATTAAGGTATGAAAATGGGAAACCATGGAAAACCATCTTCAGGGCTGCCGACTGTGGGATTCGAACCCATTATCTCCCGAATACTGGATACTGGGCGCACTTAAGCGACTGCAGCTATCGAGCTCGGTCCACCTATAAATCTACGAACACGAGTCTTAAGTACTATTAAACGCCAACCACTTTCAGCGAGATGTGATTCCGCTCCTTTTGAGCACAGAAGGCGAGAATCTAACCAAGTACGGTAGATTATGCAGCCATGAAGAGTGTGAAACTTAAATACTTATACTTTTGGTCTTTCAAACCTGCTTAATAACACAGGGCTCGATGAGGAATTAGTTAACAGAATTCGCGAGGAAAATGAGAGGAGGCGCTAGTACACAGTTAAATAGAGTGAGTAATTGAACCCTATGTTGATATCCGCATGTCACAGACGCAGTACGTAATCCCTGGGAACCATAATAGGTAAGCTTTAGAAATGAAAGGTTTACAGACGGGAACGTATCTCGATAATAATTAGACAATACCGTTTGGAAAGTACATTGGAAAAAATAATGCATGGTAGTCATACAAACGTCCTAGACCGTGAGTTATTACCGAAAATGTTGTCGAAGCAATGAATGCCCTAATTATATACGGAGAGGAGTCATTTGCCAAATAATACTCACTGTGGGGCCTCAGGATCTTGATGGAGTCTTGGAGAAATGACCATCATTGGAAGAAATTCTCTGCAAACAACTGTTTAAGGCCAATCCGTGTACCTTCTTATGTACATTGAACTCCTCCTTTCTCAGTTCTTCAGCAATGAAGGATCTATTCCGGTGTTGCCGCGTGTTTCTTAGGAGCTCCCTGGTTGCGCAGAATCCCAGGACATGACCAAGAGTTTGTTCCTCTCCGTGGAAATGCCGACAGAGTTTGTTGTCCAGCGATCTGCCTGGCACCGAGCGCACCGCAGAAACATTAGCAGTCCTCTTTATAGTCTCCCTCCACTTGTTACAAGACAGTCCGGTACGATCTCGCACCCAACAGTTTGCTGGTGTATACTCTTTGTAAAATTGTACTCCGCGTCCTTTTTGTGGTAATGAACACTAAGAGGTGAATTCACGTTCTCGTAGCTCTTCACGAATCTTCTTCGTATCGTACAGGCCGTTCTTATGGACCTGAAAGGCGTGAACACCCCTCCCTCCTTTTAGACACCCATGGTTCCTCGTGATTAGGGAATATCACAATGTACTTTATATTGTATTATGAAAGTGAGAAAAACAGATGAGGCTTTTTTCCTGTGAGTTATTAAAATAACTACTTAATTAGAGTTATCACCTCTGCAGCACTAATTAAGCTGTTTAGCATATCTTCCTTATAATTTAGAGTTTTCTTCAATAAATAGAACTGCAATGATAAATTTTTATATGTTTTACTTTTGATGGTAGCCTGTAAATACAGGAGTTTGTTACTAAATAAATGGAAATGTATATAGCATGGAATGATCTATAGAGCAGAAAGGATTTAGGAAGGAAAAAGTTAGTGAGAGAAAAATATGGTGGAAATCCATTACTGCGCTTCCAGGTGGCAACAAAGTGACAAGGTACTGTGCAACGAGCTCCGAACCCTATTATTTCAATTACCTAAAGGCGGTATTTCGTTTTATAGTATGGGATAGTAGGTTTGTATATTTTGATCTTTTCTAGATTGACCTCTTCTAGCTGATCGTTAGGAGGTGAGGAGGAAAAAGAAGCGGAAGACATCCCAAACTCTTTTCTAAGACTAGGCCTAATATTAAGAGAGAAAGGTTATCCATCTGTACATAAACCTTAAAAATATAATCACCACCAATATTACCAGAAGTTCCGTGGAATTTAAAAGATAACAACTCGATTCATCTTCAGCTTAAAAATACAACCACCATTAACATATCTAAAATAAAATTATAAAGGATTTTAGTTATATTAAGTCCACCTATTCAATACACTTTTGCCATTTATTAAAGGGTCTGTTTAAAAAGTTACATAGTTGTTTAAAAAGAAACCTAGGACATGTTTCGACCTAGCTTAGAGGTCGACATCAGCAAAATAACATAAAGAAGAAAGACATTTAAAAAAAAACAGTGATACATAAAAATCCGAGATAAAATCCAATCAACAAATGCCATG
This sequence comes from Anabrus simplex, assembly GCF_040414725.1. Taxonomy (NCBI): domain Eukaryota; kingdom Metazoa; phylum Arthropoda; class Insecta; order Orthoptera; family Tettigoniidae; genus Anabrus; species Anabrus simplex. Next base: position 25,409,815 of record NC_090276.1, on the reverse strand, counting down.
GGAGTTTATGTAAAAATGTACATAGCTTCAATATTACAAATACACTCAACAAATACAATGGAAATCTGTTAAAATGTACGTAGATTCAAGCTTGACAAATTAAGTTGTAAGTGTTGGTCCAACCGTATCTAATACAATATTGGCCAAAACTTGTTGAGTGTATTTTTAATATTGAAGCTATGCACATTTTCACAAAAACTGCCATTTGCATTTCGGTCGAAATATGTAATAGGTATGTAACTTTTTAAACCGACCATTATTTATTATAATAGCTGAAGTGTATTGAAGAAGGTGGACTTAATATAATTAAATTCTTTTAGAATTTCATCTGAGATATTTTAAGTCAATACTGAACCGGAATGAAGTTCGTTACTTGAAACACATTAACATCACGAGAGGTTGCGTGTGCTTTAAAACAGAACAGCTCTCTAGAAATGTTTGCAGGAGATCCTCTTTAAGCTACTCACCGTCATGGTTCTGACACAGAGGGCCCACCCATTCTCCTCCGATGCACTTGATTTTACAGAGACGCTTCTCTCCAAGAGGTCCGATCTCACCCGAGAACTTTACCTCCTTGACCTCAGCATAGTCACTGCGATGCCTGTCCGCCGCCGTAGCACGGACCGTACCGTTGAGCGCGAGATCAGGCGGTGGGCATCCTGCCCCTTTCCAACCTGAAACAGAAAGAAATGACGAGACTTAATTCACACCCCAGTAGCAAAATATTAAAGAGTACAATAATAATAATAATAATAATAATAATAATAATAATAATAATAATAATAATAATAATAATAATAATAATAATAATAATAATAATAATAATAATAATAATAATAATAATAATAATAAACATTAAAGAAGCCCCAACCGGGCGAGTTGGTCGTGAGGTTATGGCCGCGCAGCTATGAGTTTGTAGGTTCGAACCCCACTGTCGGCAGCTCTGGTTTTCCGTGTTTTCCCATTTTTACACCAAGAAAATTCCGGGGCTGTACCTTAATTAAGGCCACGGCCGCTTCCTTCCCACCCTATCGTCGCCATAAGACCTATCTGTGTAGGTGCGACGTAAAACAAAGTGTGAAAAAGAAGCCCCAATATACATCATGACAACAAAAGAGGATACAATAAATAAGGTTGTTAAATTCAAGTACCCTGGTGAGATACTACAGCCTAACGAGCTCGGTAAAGCAGGCGAGAGAGCCAGAAAAATGGAACTTGCATTCCACCTTACGGAAAACACATACAACAAGAAAGCGATTTATATTAGGACTAAACTACGACACTTGCCGAGTGAGTTGGCCGTGCGGTTAGTGACGCGCAGCTGTGAGCTTGCATCCGGGAGGTAGTGGCAGCGCAGGCAAATGCTGGGGCTGTACCTTAATTAACGCCACGGACGCTTCCTTCATATTCCTAGGCCTATCCCATCATCGCCATAATCGCCATAAGACCTATCTGTGTCGGTGCGACGTGGTATGTTCCAAGCTGTCAGTGGAGAGATGGCGTGGAATGACATCAGTAGACGAATAAGTTTGAATGGTGTGTTTAGAAGTAGGGAAGATTACAATATGAAGATAAAGCTGGAATTCAAGAGGACAAATTGGGGTAAATATTCGTTTATAGGAAAGGGAGTTAGGGATTGAAATAATTACAAAGGAGATGTTCAATAAATTTCCAACTTCCGTGCGATCATTTAAGAAAGGGCTGGGAAAACAATAGATAGGAAATCTGCCACCTGGGCGACTGCCCTAAATGCAGATCAGGATTGATTGATTGATTGATTGATTGATTGATTGATTGATTGATTGATTGATTGATTGATTGATTGATTGATTGATTGATTGATTGATTGATTGATTGATTGATTGATTGATTGATTGATTGATTGATTGATTGATTGATTGATTGATTGATTGATTGATTGATTGATTGATTGATTGATTGATCGATCCGAAACATGTCCACTAATTTAATTTTGAAAACATTTCTTAGCGGATAAAGTAGGGGTCCCCATACTACGAAAATGTAAAAATTAAGCAATTCCTTCAATTGTGCCGAAAGTTGAAGAGCTAAAGGGCGCGGAAATATTTCAAATTTCGAACTATAAAACAAGTTTAGAAAATCACTTCCGGCTTAAATGCAGTTCCGGAAATATTGCCTAAATTTTTTTGTTTCTTTACTCGTTTTCCTTTTGTATTCAAATCCCATCCAAATTAACGTATTTCAAAATTATTTCTCTAATGTGTTTCTTGGTTCAATATCCTTAGGCGGTTTTGATTTTTGAAAAATGTCTGCACCGAATGTAGTTTTCAGGGCTTAAGTGAAACAATGCATTGACTCACATTAGCGCTCGTAGTGCAAGAAGAAAGGCAAACTGCCAATTCAATCGACCAGATAAGGATGATTTATAAAAGGACTGTAATTTTTGAAATAAGTAATGAATATATGAATCGATTGCTTGAGAAATAGCACTAGTCCATTTTTCGGTCATTTTGAGTTATGAGCACAGTTACGAACTTTAACGTAAATGCACCATGTTAAACAGAATTGATACAATTGTAGTGATTTCGTACCCTAATATTTTAAATTTAAAAATACGATATTTTGTAAACTAACACATGTCCAAGATTAATTGTTACGAAGGATATGGAAAACGAAATAGAGTGAAAGTATTTGTGTATGTGCTAAGAAATATTAAAGGTAAAAATGAAAGTGGCGTAGCGATAGTGTTTCTAAAAACGAAACATTATTGTCATAAAAGGTTATTGAAATTTAAAATAAAGATCCTAGGAATGTTAAATTTATTCATTTTAAGGATTCCAGTAAATATTATGGGCATTAAAATTCTTAAAAGTTGAAAAGAATGTAAATTATTTACTCTTATTTGAGAAATAGCACAAGACGAAGTTAAAAAGTATCCCATATAAAATATACCTGTAAGCAAAAAATTCTTAAAATATGAGGGACAGCTGGTCTGAGGAATGTTCTTTCAAAGGGTGTAGCAGTCATCATACTTACATATTTAGTTTGTGTTAGAAACACATCTTTTAACTTCTTGGAAAATATACACTTCTGGACTTTTGCTGTTTCTCAAACAACAGATTCATATTTTCATCCTTTATTATATTTGATTTACGAAAATTTTGTAGCTCATATCCCTAGGATGTTTTCAACATTTAGTTTCTTTCCATAAGGGCTAGAAATGTGTTTCTTTTTTAATATTTTCAGAGTGTAGTGTCGTGTATTGATTAGGTGGTTTCAACTACATATATATTCTTCTCATGTAGTCAATAAGGACGATTACATGTTATAATATTTTCATCTCAAAATTCGAAATTCAAGTAGCGTAAGGAAGGAACGCGATCTAAAACCCACGGTCAAATTATAAAATGAGCTTGGTTGCCTCCAGTGACTCCAAAAATAGTTGGGATAAGATGAAAATCGAAAAAATCGATTGTCGGATTTCGAACGCACTTAACTGTACCTTTGTACTTTATGACCTGCATGCAAACTGCAAAATTTTTGTATATTATTTCTAATTTACTTCATTTTCCGTTGTTCTGATCCTTCAAATAAGAAAGAATACGATACAAACTTGTTGGAAAATATCTGGATGTTTTTCAGTATATTCATAATGGGTGCTGGAGTTTCGTCCGTTCCTATGCGAGACATCATCAAGTTTCATGTTGAAAATTATTCCATTTTTAATTTTCTCGTTTCTTTTTTTTTAAAAACGTACAATCTATTTAAAGCGTCGTTGACGGGTTAAATATTTTACAACTGCATTTCAGCAGCCTTTATAATCCACTATATACTAAGTGCTAAACCGGTTTATTCCTGCATTAGAACTCACTGTTGAACTTAATGATCACTACTTCACTCCATGTGAGCTTGTGAATAGAAGCATGCTCTACTAAACTTTGCTCACAACAGCCCTCTTTAAGGACATTGAACGTCAAAAGGGAGAAAACGTGACACCAAAGAGAAGGTTTGTTTAATGAGACACGCCCGTATAAATGGACGTCGTGTGAAGTTGATCCACGTCCCGTGTTTCTAAAAACTTTTTCCTAAAGTTAATAATGGCGGTGAAATACAAGTTCCCCTCCTCTTCGACATGCAAAGCTTAAAGCCGAGATAGAAGCATTTCTTCTCTTTCTTCAGCCTAATGAATATTTTTCTTAAGACCTCTTAGTCTATAATTCATAAAAGAAAGGTTAGAGGATAAGTCAACTTTCTCCAGAACTCAGAAAAAAGTTTTAATTTTAAAACGTTTCTAGATAAACAAATATATATATATATAAAATAGGAGTTTTATCTGTACATTGTTCAGAATTGAAAAAGAATGGTATTTCTATATTGGTCGTGTCCACAGTAACAAGGAAATGCACTTTTTAATTTTCCGTAATTTATGTCTGTCTGTCTGTCTGTCTGTCTGTCTGTCTGTCTGTCTGTCTGTCTGTCTGTCTGTCTGTCTGTCTGTCTGTCTGTCTGTCTGTCTGTCTGTCTGTCTGTCTGTCTGTCTGTCTGTCTGTCTGTCTGTCTGTGTGTACACGCATCACGAGAAAATGGCTGAAGAGAATTTAATGAAAATGTAAAGTCGGGGAATGAGCCACTACACTCTAGGCTATAAATTATTTTAATCACACTGAGCGAAATGGTAGTTTAGGGAAAGGCCTGAAATGTAATTCTCAAATATGTATGTTATTAGCAGACCTATCTATAAACACTGCATAACTAAAGCTATATGGAATTAAATTTCCGATCATTTATATCTTATACATTTTTACCGTAACAGAGATATTCATGAATTTGTAATTTTGTTGCTAAGTCCATACCAACGCCCAGCCACGAGAAAATGGGTAATCAGAAATTAATGAAAATCGTTATATAGGGTCGAAGAATAAGAAACTAGTTTAGGGGAAGGCACATACAATTTAAATCTTACATACCTATGTTACTGGTCCTACCGGACAGTACTACATAACAGAATTTATAGAGAATACAATTTTCGATCAATTATGATTTATACGGTTTTACCGTACCGACTATGATAAAAGTGGTATTTCAGAGATGGAAGGAGACTACATATGAAGGACTGCAATATGAAAGCTCATAAAATTGATCAACAGTAACATTACGTTGACCATTGTTTGTTGTGATGTTCTTTGTCTCGTATGCTGCCACTCGTCTCCGATAGAAGGGATTACTGCTGCGTACCGTGTATAACAACCTGCCTGAATATTGGCGGGAAATAGCAGGCGAGTTAGATAGCTTTCTTCCCTAGCATACAGTTCCTCAGGTTCATATATTTTCTGATACTGCTGGTACATATCACGCTGGTTCATCATAGTATTTCAGTTATACGATCCGTACTCTGACACGCTGACTGGATTTATTAGAGGGTACAATTAACGGAATAATGGAGGAGTCACATTCATGATCTGATCTACAATTACAATTTTGGCCTATTCCAAATTATAGCACCACAATTAACTATATAACTCGAAATCCAACCCGAAAATGAGTTGTCTTTTCCCCCTGGCTTTTATTAAATTTAAATTCGTTTTACTCGTATTTAAGTTAGAGTATTTCATATGGTTACTTTAAATCGCGATACACAATTCTGGAGTCATTGTAATGACCTATGTTGATTTCAATTCGGAAAGCCATTTAAGCAGTCTTTCTGAGGATGTAAAAAAGGCAGGTGAAGAGTGAGAGTCTGCCATTATAATGAAAATTCCCCAACTTGACAGTTACTGATGGTAGGCAAGAGGGCCTACCATTACAATTAAAATTCCGTAACCCAGTCTTCACATTTAAAAAAAGACGTTTGGTGACGTCTCCGTCACGTTTGTAGGGTTACGTAGAACTATGCAATTTATTACAAGCTTACTCACAACGCTTACACTGCCTAAACTAGATTAAATCAGCTAGTAAAAGTTAAAAAGGTTATTTTCGAAATATATTAAACTGAATTAAATTTGATCCGACGCCCAGAACATCGTCGCTCACTCGATTGTGACGAAAGTTGATTTAGCTGTTTTTTCCCCCACATCCTTCATATAAGAAACAATACGATAAAAACTTGTTGTTTGAAAATATATGGATGTTGTTTACAGGGTTGTCGGAAACTAAGTGAACCGTGTATATGAACATTAGAGGCTTTGTCATGCTGAAAAATAGGGATCGGATGTTTATGTAATGCCTATTGCTCACGGCAAACTGTTTTGTAACATTTGTTGTACAATTAATTTTATAAAAATTTGGTGAAAACAAGTTGTGTTGCTCACGGTAATATATTATTTTAGAAAATCCGTGGAAGCATCAGGATGGCCATCTATGAATTCGCTTCTGAACTAAGATGTGTATGTGCTGCCATCTATCGATAAACTTTTAAACTAAGAATCAGCTGTTCAACTTATAATGTGTTTGAGAGCATGGCACCAACAAACAAAGCAAAACTTGCTGCTTTAGCTGCAATTATATGTTGTACAGTGGTAAAAAAGGAAGAAAAGAAGTGCCAGGAAATGCTGGATTCGGGATTGGATCAAAAGAAGAGAAGAAGGTAGAAGATTGCTGTCTTTGGTCCAAAATTAGTTGAGGTTAGAAGACCAGCATTTATATAGGAATTCAGCGATTGTGTTTTCTGCCTCTCTTCTTGCATTTTTGTTGTGGTAAATTGGCGTTTTAACTTCGTACAAACGAGGATATTTCTGATATTCGTCAGTAAAACACCAAGAGCTTCCTTAGTCCACCCGGATCCTGCCATTTTAGAAAGAAGTGTTTGTTTACAATCGAGCTTCACAATCCTCTCAAGACGCAACGCCAGCATCATCGTGATGTCAGCTTCGCTGAATGGTTCGTTTCGTAAAATCAATTTTACGGAATAGAACATTTCCTATTTTATGAAAACTTTTATAAAAGGTTTCATAAAACTTTAATTTGACCGTGAGCAACAGATATTTTATAAAATTAAATTATTGTACAATAATTGTGAAAGAAAATTTTACCGTGAGTAACAGGCATAAGATATATATATGCAAACATTCATGACCAAAAAATTAATTAAAATATCACAATAAATATGACTTAAAATTTTTTGGTCACATTTTCGAAACCTTTATGACATTTTGCCGCTGTTTAAATTAACATTATATTGAAAATAAACTTTCAAAGTCTAGAATTTTCAATAATAATAATAATAATAATAATAATAGACTAATAATAATAATAACAGGGCCAATCACCTTCGATGTTAGGCCCCTTTAAACAAAAAGCATCATCATTAACATCAATAATAATAATAATAATAATAATAATAATAATAATAATAATAATAATAAATGAGTAATAATAATAATAATTTTAATACTATATGTTGAATTTATTTAATTACTGATTTCAAAGGCAACTCTCGACTTTGCACAGAATGAAATATGTCACATTTTGATGGACGATCAGAAAGAATTAAAATAGGAAATTTCATATATTTTAAAGTTTTCAAGTTGGAACGATCTTCTGTTTTCAGATTACCCTCCTAATTCGCATAAGTGTATAGTTCTAAGAAATATAATCTAAGAAATTACAGACAAGAATTAGGAGATGCAAAAAATCCGTATTTGAGACGACTGAAGTCAGGTATGTGAAAATGGAATAAAAAGATTTAAAAATATGACAAAAACAAGAAAATTCACGAAGAAACATGATCATAATATGAAAAATTACCGGAAAATGGCATAACACGTTGAGACAGCCAAAATATGACTTTATATGACCCGTGAAAATTGCATAATTTTAGTCACCATATTATTTATTTATCTCCTCAGATCGTACAGTAATTAAACCCATACATCCGTACATCTCTTACACAGTAACTCAAGCATTACATTAAATAAAACTAATGAACAAGACAAAATTGAAGCTCATATTCGGCACTTGACCATGTCACGCATCTGAGCAAGCAGAAACTGTCCTTGAGCCATGTTTCCATATGCTTGATCTGCCTGCTTACTCTTAATCATGACTCCCTCTATTAATCCCTCCTGCTCTACACAGCCTGCTGAGTTGTGCAATAATCTAATTTTAACTTAAAATACCCTAACCCACTGTCTCACTATTATAGAGCAACACTTAATTCCACATTCGCCATGTCTTCTTTAGCAATTCTTAAGATACTTGGCCCTTCTGTTCATCCAGTTTGATCACACATGTTTTACTGCACATAAATGTTTGTTTAAATTTCCAGTCCTGGTCCATTCATTCGCCACCCATTTTATGATTTTCCATTCGTCTCCCTGCTTAAGTAGAGCTTGCTCCCTAGGATTTAATAACTTACTTCTCACTTTATGTAAAGCTATACGTTCAGTCACCAAGTGAGGGTCATTAGACACCTTCTCACACAATAAACACCGTAACTTATCTGCACTTCTAGTCCATCCCTTATTTCTGTACAGTCCCATAAACCACCATAACACACCTGTTCTCTCTGATCTGTTTACGTTGGCAAGGCTTATTCTTGCAACTTTCGTGACTCTATTGTAAAGATAATTTTAGTAACTGTTCACAAAACCATGCTTAACTTGTATTTTCCATGGAAAGCATTTAAAGAAAAAAATTACATGCCATAAACATAAGGGCTCTACTGATAAATAATTTGGAAAAAAAAATCATTTTAACAGCTCCTGAAATTAGCCAATCAGATGAGTTCGCGGGCGAATTCAAATGTTGTTTGCCCGTAGGTGTTGCTAAATCCGTACGTGACTGAAGAATGGCTTGGGAAATCATTATCAATTGCAAACACGCTTGTTTCGGCCAGTTTCAGCGTAGCATACTTGTTTTGGCGCGATCCTCTCAAAACTCTCACCTAGCAAAATTTCATTCTTCGACTGGTGCTATCATGCTTGTCTTAAGTTACGTGCAGATTTAGCAACAGCGCCTCGCAAAACCCATTTGAATTAGCCCGCGAGGCGATCTGATTGGCCAAATCCAACAGGTGAAAATATGACAACGGTGCAAGGTATCGAATTATTTATTTCAAATTATTTATCAGTATTACCAACCCCCAACGCTCATATACCCTGTTCATGTTGTTTACGACCACCCTGTATTAACAACGGGTGCTGTAGTTTCGTCCATTCCTATGTGAGACAACACCAAGTCTCACGTAGAAAAAACTTCCGAGCACCATTTCGCTCATCCTTCGAGAGGACGAGCAGTCAAGAGACATCATCCCTGGTTATCCGTATGTTCCACCCATCTCAGAAAAGATAAGTGGTATGTGTCGTACCGATGCCGGTGCGCTATTCCGGGCTCCTCTGTCGGGTGGGTGTGCGTCTGTTGTATATTATTGTGTAGTTTTGAACTATTTTAGTTGGTTTTATAAACAGTTTTGGGTTTTTGGTAAGCAGTTGATGTGCGGGTGGGGGGCCATCCAGTGAGTGACTACGCCCGGTGTTGCGTAAATACGAAGGCAATATTTGTGTGTCTGCACGTGTGAGTGTTAAGTGTATATGTGTTTGTGTGCTTAATGTGTGAGTGCCCGGGAGCGTCGAGCTGACACAGTATATTAACGTGTACGGTGTGGTTTGCTCTATATGATAACCATATAGGGTTTACCTACCGTATGATGCGTTAGGAAGTTTGCAAAACTTCCACCGTATGTTATTGTCGCAGCTTATCTATGACAATATTAAGTATAGATAAGTGTCTGGGGGTGTTAAATTTGAAAAAAAACAACATGTAGATTAATTGCAGTGTGTGGCACTCCGTCTTGGTTGTGCCCGAAGTTCCAGTGCTTGTAGAAGGTCAGTCTTGTAGGAAGTGAGAACTTAACAGGGTTTTTCTTGGTGGAGTAGATTATTGCAGGATAAGCTGTCTGCTTGGCATGGTGGGCAGTTGGGGGAGGGGTGTTCTGGTGAGAGTAGCTTTAGTAGGAGTAGGTGGAGGAGGGTGGATATGTCTTGATTGGGCTGGTGGATGGAGACGGTGGTCGGGAGACCGGGGTTCGAGGGTGGCGGGATTTTGAGGTTTAAGAGCGGCAGGGGTGTAATGTGTGAGTGTAATTGTTGTGCGTGCCTGAATTCTGTTCTAATTGACTTTTTGAGAAAGGGGCAACCAGGAAATGAGGCAGTGTGGCTCCCATGGCAGTTCGGGCACCTCGCCTGGTCCCGTGGTACCGTACAATCAACGGGTAAGAGACCTCGTCGCGACACCTGGTAGAAAGTCTCCCCGATAGAGTCAGGGCTGTGATAAAAGAAGAAGATGAGCCGACATCGTATTAACGTCGACAACACTTAACATTTCTTCGTCTAACATGGCCATTAAACCGATCGTCAATGGAAGTGTGAACAGCTCTGTAGACTGAGAAGGTGCTAACATAAGGGCCTAGGAAAATAGGAACATTCCCAGAGAGGAAGCTAGGTGGACCGAGGTGAGGGAGCATTCCATCTGTAAATCCATCTGTCTTTTATTCACTGACAACAACATATGTACAACATTATAACTGAAGCACTCTTTCAAAAGTAAACCAATAAACTCCTATTGGCCTCTTACGTACAAGAAAGAACAGGAGATCTATTATCTCCAGAAAATATAATGGAAACAAGTAGTACTAGAAAGTAATATTAAACGTTAACATTAAAGAAAAAGAAACGGCCTTCAACTGGCCATAGGCCCCTGGACTACGAACCCGGCCCATCCAAACAGCACAGCACACACAGAAGCACAAGTCAAATCCAGTTACACACACATTCGCGGCCACAAGCATTAACCTCTCACTCAATACACACACATACAACATTCACTCACGACTTACGCTCCGATGTTCGCAGCCTAGAAGCCTTGGGTTCGAAAGGAACCTCCCAGTAGTTGCTCAAGAGAGCGACAAATAATCAGTGAGAGTCTAACGCTGGATGCAACCAGCCACCAATACTACGTTTGAGAAGGGAAGGGGAAGGGACAGGAGGGGGAACAACCAATGTAGAAACTCACTCACAGCGCAGGCGCACTTCAAGTGTCTGTTAGAGTCTTGTGAGAGAGCGTAATAGAAGTTTCTCGTAACACAATTTCTTAAATATAAAATGAAAATATTTCTTAAATGAAAATATCTGTGATAAGACCTTTCTTCCCACGACCATTGCGTAAATGTAAACGTGATGTGCTCAAATGGGATTGGCCGTTCCACGGGCTATTTACACTCCCCAGAAATAATACCCGCTTGTCCCGAATTTCCTGTACCACCCGTAAATCAGATCTCCCGTTTCACACGTTGTGCGGACAGTTCCTCCGGGTTAGGCTGTTCCGTTGGTCGTTTATGAGCTAAAGTTCCACCCGTTTTCAGTATTGTGAAGAAGTCCTGATGGTATAAAGGACCCAATCATCAAATTGGTTCGGTGTGATTTTATTTACACACGCAAAAGGAACATGAAAATTGTATTTCACCATGCGATTCGCTGAGGTTTGTTCGTCACGTATACATATGTACCCTTTGCCTAGTAATTCAGAATTTCCAGATAATAATATGGGGGTTCGATAAGATTTTGTTTCAGTGAATACTTTTTCGCAATCTGAATTGGTGGACACGCGACGACCAATTTCATATCCTAACAAGTCATTTCTACCAAGAATGATTCTTCGATTACTATAAGCGACTTATTGAGAAAATTTTCAAAAGCAAACTGTGAGAAGGAACCTTCGCTAGAAGCATATCCAGTGACGAAGTGTGCGCCAGTGCTCTGAATTATAAAACTCTTTCCTGTGTTACTAAGCCTATAGACAAAGAGCGTGTTAATCTTTGGTTGTTCATCATTAAGAACTTTCCCAGGGTTGCACACAAAAGCAATAGGAATAATACTAATTCTATAAAACAGTTGAGATATTGTATCTCTGATAAAGCTGGTGCCATCAGTAGCAAATGCTGACATCTATTCTTCCTTTCTGAACAAAGTTTTTCTTTAATATAGAACGAAATTTTATCATGAATTTCCCTGGACAAAACCTGGGAATAATGGGCACGTAACAGCGCCCATTCATCAGGTGTACATAAATCATATAATGAACTATGCGACGTCGCCTTGTACTTTCGAATATTTTTTTCTAGGTGCTTTACGTCGCACCGACACAGATAGGTCTTATGGCGACGATGGGACAGGGAAGGGCTAGGAGTGGGAAGGAATTGGCCGTGGCCTTAATTAAGGTACAGCCCCAGTATTTGCCTGGTATGAAAATGGGAAACCACGGAAAACCATTTTCGGAGCTGCCGACAGTGGGGTTCGAACCTACTATCTCCCGAATACTGGATACTTGCCGCACTTAAGCGACTGCAGCTATCGAGCTCGGTGTACTTTAGAATTAACAATTCAAGAATATTGCTCGAACCTTTTTGATGACGAACTACTCCCAGCTCGATGTGACGGTCCAGGGTGATTCTCCTCCAGCGCCGGTTTATGGGATGTGGTCATCTGTCGCTTCCGCGTCAACTTCGGGAACCGGCGAAAGTCCTCCTTCGGAAAGTGAATCGATTGTGGCACCAATCTGATAAACTCCGCCCACTCACCAAGTTTATGATATATCGACTCACACTTTGTTGAGCACGGAAGATGCAGAAGTAGGCCCTACTGTATCGTCAGTGTATACTTCAAACTTGCAATTATACTGATGTAAAACACCTCTTAGAAGAAATGAGAGGTCTCGACCGACAGCTGCACTATCCAGCACGAAGGTGTCGTTAATGCAGACATAATGGATCTGATGAGGATCCCGTGTCCTTATATACCTACACCGGGACCTTATAGAGCGCTACTTACGCAATTATACTTCATAGGTCCTCCTTTCGCTCCACCTCTTGACACCTTCCATAGCAAGCCGTTCACTTCATGACAGTATCGATGAGTACAATCAACAAATTAATTTAAAAACCACCTAATCGATACCACTTAGTGGTCATCTTCAACTGTATAAAGATAGTACATTAAACCTTTAAAAACTATGTCCCATGGGATCTTGAAAACTATTGCTCTAGATACTCTAAAAGAAGGGTGGGGCGGTTTGAGGGTAAGGTAATATGTGTGGATGACCTTCCATAGAGTAAAACTGATGTCTGTCTGCGAACAAGTCTTCCATTAGAGTTTCCCATCACCAGTCGGGCCGAAGCCGGTTTATGCGTACTGTTTCATCCATCGAGTTCATTCCTAACTTAGCCTTTATCTCCTCATTCCGACTAGCCTCCTGCCATTGTTCACACCTGATTGTACCAGCAATCATTCTCGCTACTTTCATGTCTGTTACTTATAACTTATGAATAAGATATCCTGAGTCCACCCAGCTTTCACTCCTGTAAAGCAAAGTTGTTCTGAAAACTGACCTATGTAAAGATAGTTTCGTGCGGGAGATGACTTCCTTCTTACAGAATACTTTTGATCGCAACTGCAACCTCATTGCATTAGCTTTACTGCACCTTGATTCAATCTCACTTACTATACTACCATCCTTGGAGAACACATATCCTAAATGCTTGAAATTATCTACCTGTTCCAGCTTTCCATCACCTATCTGACATTCAATTCTCTGGGATTTCTTACGTAATATATTCTAGAATTTATTGCGTGTCCACTACAGAAACTATATATTTTTTTTATCAAGATATAAAATATGTTGGTACTTAATTTTCTTGCGAGTCCGCTACATCGTGCTTAGCGGATACAACCATGACACATACGCACCATTAAGCATAAGCGGTGTAGCCTCCTGTTAGAAAGAAGGTTAGCAAATCAATATGTGGCGCAATAAAATTCTCTGATATATCATCGCCAAGTTGAAAGGACGAACCAGCAGACTTGCGACGGCTGAAAAACGGGATCTGCAGGTAGGACCTAATACCTCCAGTGATATTCATCTTGGAGAAGAAGCAATAGCTGTCAAATTACTTGCCCTCCTCCTTGCAGCAGCTGCACCATACAACTACTTGCCATTCTTCCCCTGAGAAGAAGTGAGGCGAGACCAACGTGTAGAGGAAGATAAAATTCTGACGTAGTGAAGCTGAGAGGTTCACCTTTAAATTGATTAATAAGAGAAGAACATAGCAACTCATATTCGTCCACTCTCCCAGTAATGTGACACTAGAAGAGTCCTTCATTTTCCTATATTGCTTGTTCCACGGAAAGTTTCATTACTGACATATTACATTGGTGCTCATGTCAGAGAAACGAATTACAACCTTCTTCCGGAAGGTTTCGAGGCTCAGGTTGTAAATGCGATGAGAAATAGAATTACCTGGAGCGTGTGAACCGAAGTGAAAGTGAGGCCAGTCAATCAGGATTATCGCCCGTCCCAGGCAATACAAACGAGCCGCAGTACTCGTATAATACTCCACTCAGTTCCCTAACCACACTTCAACACACCGATACTACGAGGGCTGTAAGTAAAGTACAGACAAGGTAGTGCAAACACTCGCAGGAGATTGGGCATTAGGATATGGGAGTGGTCAGATGGTGCCGTTGTCGATATGTAGTGTGCATTTGAAGGGCATTAATTTGGGAGTGTTGTTACTGTGTGGCGTTGAAGTGAAGAGTGTCAAAGCGTTTCGAGCAGGTCGGAATGAGACTGCGGATCTCTGTTTTCAAGGTCATACTCACATCGTGAATGGTCTAGTTTCCGTAGACCATTGATGGACTGTGCGGAAATTATCCGCAGAGGTTGTTCTCGGTCATCGAACTGTATGGCACATACTGACGAAATATCCGAATATGAGGAAAACTGCATTCTGTTGGGTTCCTCATCAACTCACTGACGTACAGGAATGGCACCTGTATGCACTGGCTGATGTCCACGTGGACAGATACCGCAAAGAAGGAGACTTACTTCTGCAGCGTATTGACGAGACGTGGGAACGAGCCTACGAACCTGACTTAAAGCGCCATTCAAGTGAATGGCGTCACCCAGATTCGCCACGTTCACAGAAATATCGACAGGAACCCAGTCGGGTGAAGCTAACCCTTTCCGGCCCTTGGCGCCCGAAAGCGCCCGGCTGTTCACTTAGCCTTCCGGTCCTTAGCGCCCGAAAGCGCCAGGCTGCATTATCTGCATTCGTCTGCGATCTGTGCGATAGTTTTTTTATTTTTCTCATCAGTGAAGTGTTTATAAGGCATTTATGAAAACGCAGTGAAATCTACAACTCTTAGGAAATAAAGGAAGAGCGATAATCTGTCTTGACGTTGCGCAGGCAACGGTCTTGAACTTCCGCGAGCGCGGGTCCGCTGTTTCGTTCGTAAACATGGCGGGATTGAATATCGCGTATATTGAAACTGAGCTGAATATGGGCGAAAAAAGTGACACAGATTCCTTGAGTAGGGGAGCAGGTGAATTTTTAATGAGTGAATAACATATCAACGAAGATAATTATAGTGATAACAGTGATATGAATGAAAACGAATATCAATACATCGGACCTGATGGCGATGCCACGGCAATTCAGGTAACACAAATATTACGTTTCGTTACTCCGAATGATCAAATGGGTGTAGAACCTGCGCATAATTCGGAAAGAGTATTACGGGAAAGAGATTGTTTTTTTACGTATGTTAGGAGGAGAAAAATTATTCAGTGACATAGCCTACTCCGCACATAACAACGCAGCCTTCAAACAGTCGCATTCCGGTAAGATAAAAACAGAATGGGAACACTTGCCCAGATAAAATAAAATCTTATATACATGGGCATCATTCCACTTCGAAAATCACGTGATTATTGGTTTTGAGGGATTCAGACAACATAGGAATGTGACAAATGCAGACTGTCTCTGTTTCGAGTATCACGAGGAGGGGGGGGGTGAAAAACACATTATGACTCAATAAACAGAGAAATGGATGTGATGGTATATTTTCTAATGTTATTGAAAATTTGAATTCATTGTGTTCAATAGTTTTTACTGTATTGAACTTTTTCTGAAACAATACGGTCTGTTTCAGTTTTTGCTAAATAATACAGTAGGTTGAAACCTGGGGATAAGCGGAGTGAAAATGCGGGCGGGAAAGGGCTAATGCTGAATACAACTACGAGGGTGTTATTCTTACGCATGCTGCGCCTGAGGGACACACAGTCAACAATGAGTGACATCTGCGTCCATCTATGTGACGCAAACCACCATGTTTATTGCAAGACTATCACCTTATCGTGTTGCGTGACAACACACGTTGTCATGTCGCAAACAATGTCAGGTTCTTATTACAAAGTTGGAATTGGGAGGTCTCGGAACGCCCTCCAGATTCACCAAACATGAGTCCTTGTGACTACGACCTGTTTCTGAAGTTGAAGGAACCCCTCCGAGGCCGCCGATTTGTACTCCGCATAGTAGGGCACTCCGTCACCGTCACCAAAAGAGAACGCCTTGCCAATGCTCCCCAATAGCTTCGTAACAAAATGGCAATAGGTAATAGACTTTGCGGGTGACTAAATTGAAGGAATGTATCGCAATCTTAATTATTAGTTCATTAAATATTACGTTGTATCAATATAATATTGCTACTATTTTATTTACAGCCCTCGCATTACCATGGAACAACCACTACACCAGCTGGAGAACGGCCGGCAATATTTCCTTCCAATTCCCCTATACTGACTATCTATTGGCGGTGAGCGTATTTTATATACCCAATGATAAGATTCCAAATTTTTCTGGGTGCATCCGGAAATAAAACATCCTCATTACCCATTCCAGAAGGTGCACGGGGAATCAGACGAAGAGAACAAGAGAGAGAATCGGCTCTCACTATGGCCTACAGCGAGGAGCTTCTAGCTCACTCACTAGTTCCTCACAGGAAATGCCGAAGGGGCTACAGACAGAGGGCTAGCACGTAAGAACATTTTAGTTTGATCAGGAAACTTGAAGACGCCACTATCAGTGAAATTCTGGAGGATGAAGAATGGTGTAAGTGCATTCCGAAGAAAATAATGTTGTCCAGCCTTTTCATGAGTCTGTGAATGTTGATGTAGCTACAGCAATCTTCCTTTCGATTTTTATATAACTGTTAGGTCCTTCAGTCTGCCGAAACTAATTTTGATAATCTAATTTATAATCTATCTGAAAAAATTAACATTTGGTAACAGTATTATGATTGAAAAAGAAACAACATAATTAAAACAGATGACAAGTGTCGTTCCTAAACTAAACATCACCGGACTTTACCAAATCACACTCAAATATTTAGAAATGTTTAAATTTTTATCTTTATTTCGATTTAAATACTTTGGAACCTGAAATATGGAATTCACTTTAGTGATGTCCTGCTTTGTGTCTACTCCAGCATTTCCTGCGAAGCGTTTAAACAACCGTTCCTCTTTAATTAGCGTGAGTCCAACTGGCTGCTACGTCATGACGCTCACCCTGGGCTACGTCAACGAATTGGCAGCCAGTTGGACTCACGCCAATGACAAAGCAACGGTTTTTCAAACACCTGGAGTAGAGAAAAAGCAGGACTTCATTAAGATAAGTGCCAACACTTCAAGTATTTAAACAGAAATAAACATAAATATTTATACAATTTTAAATATTTGAGTGTGATTGGATAGAATATGATGATGTTATTTTAAGAACGAAACATGTCATTCTATTTAATTGAGATTTCTCTGTTTTAGGTTGTCATATGTTTTCTTTTGCAGATAGTTTATAAATATATTAATCGAAAATATTTTCCGCAGACTGAAGAACATAACAGTTCTAATATAACTGTGTCGAAACTGAAAATAGACGGCTTCAGGTATTACTAAAAAAATAACACCTCTCGATCATGTTAAGGAGAGGTTTCCTCAAACTCAAACATCTTGCGAGGACCCTTGAACTTCCAGTCAAGACTAATCGGAGTGTGGTGAAGTGTTGTGTGTTACCGCGTGTTCCTTTAGGATGTAGGGGGATGATCACTTAAGGCTTAGAAATGTGGATGTACCGTGGAATATTGAACATCCAAAGGGCGGAGCACATCGTCTACGAGGATTAACGCTCTGCAGTCGGAAAATCGTGTGGATTCTTTCCCCACTCGCTAAGCAGGAAAGCAGTCTATTTCGGCCACATCTTTAAAAAAAAAAGACAAATACAGTGTGATACATCTGATGATTGAAGGTAGGGTAAAAGGGTAACGAGGTTGGGAATAGTGAAGGTTATCCTGGATATACAACCACCCACAGTGGCTTGATACTTACGGTACGTCAACTCTGGTACGGGAAACACAAAATAGTAAAATGAATTCATGATGCGAAGCAGAACAATAAGAAGGTGTTCAACGTAGGAAATTATACAAGGTGTTTCTACGATGATAAAGACTTTCAGGGATGCTCGAGAAGGACTTCCTTATCCATTTGAGGACGGAAAGCCAGGACAGGAAACTTTCCAGTTGCACGTTCTACAACAAAAAGCCGTTTTCGGTTGGTAGCAGGTTTTGCAATATCTGCAGGTTCAAAATGATGGGACACAAGCACAATTTTAATATGCTGTTCGTGACCACGTCAATCAGCCATTCCCTATCAATGGGTAAAAAGAGGAGGTTCTACTGCGTGGCCTACTCATTCGTCTCATCTCACTCACTTTTAACTTTGCTTATGCGAACATCTGAAGAGTGTTATCTACAAGACCAACTGTAGAGACTTGAGGGGAGGTCTTAGGAATAATCCTCTCTGCCTGCAAGATCGTTAAAACGACGCAAGAATTATTCAACCAGATACTCTAAATGTTAATGCGACGTGATCATCCTTTCATCGAAACTGGGGTAAGCCATCTTGAATTTTATAAGCCTAGATCTCGAAATTAAGACCCATGTAGAAATGGCAAGAACAGCATTCAAGAAAATGAAGGCCGTTCTGTGTGATGACGCCTTAGACTTAGACAGTGCATGGTTAAATGCTATGTTTGGTCAATTTTGCTTTATTGAGTTGAAACTAGGACCATAAAAAGGCTGGAAGCTCTAGTAATGTAGTTTCACAGACGAATGCTAAGAGTCTCTCTAACGAACAAATATTACAGAAAGCAAACTCTAAAACAGAATGACTGATCAACTTCAAATGCAGGAAAATTGCCTACTTGGGGCATGTGTTACTTGGTGAATGATATGCAGTATTACGCCTCATTTTAAAGGGCAAAATCGAATAATAGCGAGAAATAGGCACAGAAAGAACGTCTTGTCTCAAGAACTATCAAAACTGGACTGGAATACGAACCGTCGTACAACTCTACCGTGTTGCTGAAGATCGAGGAACACTGTCTCTACTGATCGCGAACGTCCGGGAGACTGGGCAAGGCGTATAGAAGAAGAAGAAGAAGAAAAAAAGAAGAAGGAGAAGAAGAAGACGAAGAAGAAAGAGCATAAGAAGAAAAGCCTTCGTAACGTTTGTATGCATAGTGAAGTAAAATAAAGCTGTTGCATCTCTACACAAAGATTCTTAAAGTTTTGTTTATGTGTCAGCCCTGTTGTAGCAGTTTTCAGTACTTCCCGGAAGGGACAAGTGAGTCAGACGATTAAGGAGCTCCCAGACGGCCTTGAGAACATGGCTGGTATTTCCGTGTATTATTCTCGTCGGCTGACTTATCTGTTAGTTTCTTGGAGATGCAACGAGAATGTTCCGTCTCTAGCCACATCGCGAATATTCTGGTACACATCAGCAGAGGAATAAGAATGGAAGGTAGCCGCGGCTAGTCGGGCACTGGACTCGGAGTCAGCTTGGGCTTGGTGGTGGAGTCAATGTTGGACTCGGAATCATTGTCAGAGTCACTGTAGAACTCAGTGTGAGACTCAGTGTGTTGGAGTTCGGTGGTTGAGCTGACGGT
The DNA here is from genome assembly GCF_040414725.1 of Anabrus simplex. Lineage (NCBI taxonomy): Eukaryota > Metazoa > Arthropoda > Insecta > Orthoptera > Tettigoniidae > Anabrus > Anabrus simplex. Next base: position 25,390,011 of record NC_090276.1, on the reverse strand, counting down.
GACAGATTTGTTGGCTGTCACTAGAGTACCACTTAAGACTGTGTCAGAGTGCCCAGTGAGTAGCTGGCCTGGAGACGGCGTACGGGACTGAACACTGTGCACTACCTGAGAGCACTCTGTGTTTGTGTAGTTCTGTGGACTGCGGATTGTCGTAGAGGCGGCGACCGGAGCAGCTACCGTGAGTGTAACTGAAACTGTGTTAATGTCTTCCTGTTTAACACTCTTAAGCTGTTCCCGGTTATTTGTTAACTCTGTTTCACTGTGTGAAGTACTCGACTGTATCGGGAATCGAACCAAGTCATCGGATGTTGGGGAATATGCTGTAATCAATTTATAGGGAATCTGCCACCTGGGTGACAGCCCTAAATGCAGATTGATTGATTGATTGATTGATTGATTGATTGATTGATTGATTGATTGATTGATTGATTGATTGATTGATTGATTGATTGATTGATTGATTGATTGATTGATTGATTGATTGATTGATTGATTGATTGATTGATTGATTGATTGATTGATTGATTGATTGATTGATTGATTGATTGATTGATTGATTGATTGATTGATTGATTGATTGATTGATTGATTGATTGATTGATTGATTGATTGATTGATTGATTGATTGATTGATTGATTGATTGATTGATTGATTGATTGATTGATTGATTGATTGATTGATTGATTGATTGATTGATTGATTGATTGATTGATTGATTGCGTAGCCAGTAGCAATGTGTTCAAAGCCAGCGGTCGGCACCCAGCTGCTGTATGGGGTGACTTGACTTATGAATGCAAGTGACAATAAGAATTGCAGCCGTCCCCACGTAATACCAACGGGCCGGAGCCGTCCCCACGCAATAACAACGGGCCGGACCGCCTGCTGTGTAAAGAAGAAAGAGACTTGTAAATTGACAGATATTAGAGAGAGTGTCCGATGGTTGAATAGAATTGTATCTGTATGTGCATTTCTTGGATCAGAGTAATGAAATAGGCGGAGTTTATTTTGCAAGTTGCCTTACGTCGCGCCGACACAGATAGGTCTTATGGCGACGATGGGATAGGAAAGGGCTAAGAGTGGGAAGGAAGTGGCAGTGGTCTTAATTAAGGTACAGCCCCAGCAATTGCCTGGTGTGAAAATAGGAAACCACGGAAACTATCTCAGGGCTGCCGACAGTGGGGTTCGAACATATTATCTCCCGAATACTGGAAACTGGCCTCACTTAACCGACTGCAGTTATATCGAGCTCGGTTGCCGGATTTGTAATTGTAACAGTATTATTACCTCACGTTAATAGGTGTCCCAGGACAAATTCGGTTGCGACTGAGCCGTTTCCGGATCGGGATTCCGTATCTCAAATTGATTTACCTTTCTCTAGCACCCCTGAAAACCTACACAATAATCACAGACACTATAGATGGCAATGTGCTTTATAATAATACGGACACACACAGTGGTGGTAGGTTAGTAATGAGTGAAAAATCCATTCATTTCAATGTATGATCATATGACTGTACCTGACAATGCCTGCTGTACATTGGAGTGAAATATCAGAGGAGATTTCTGGGCAGAACCAAAAGCCCGCTCTGAATATTCGATCAATATATTGACATAAATAAGTCATTGCAAGGTAAAGTGGTGTTACCTAGCAACAGTACCTTGAGGGTTGATCGTCCATCAGTACTTCACATCACGGCCTGCACGGTTTCTAGGTAACATCGAGCCACACATTTTGCTGAAAGCCATATTATGATTGATCATTAATTTTCCCCGAAATAAAATGTAACCTTGTTTTTAACTCATGTCATATTCCAGGACAATTTTATACGAAAAACAATTCCCTTATTTTATTGTAAAGCTACTCCTTAGGCCATGTTGTCTTATATGAATCATTTCACAAATCTTTTGAACACTAGGTACTTCCACACTGAGGACAATATCATGCTCGAGCAGAAGGTTTCCCTTACACAGCGCTGCTCTAACTCATCCCACATAATAATGAAAGCAGCATCAGACAGCCTTTATCGCACGTCAGTGATGGATACTAGCCAAAAGGTTGGCTCATAAACATTCTAAATTCACTTGAGCTGTGCGCGCTCGTTATCAATGTATTCTAAAGCAGACCATTTGCTCGTTTGTCATGAACTTTGGCTGCTTTTAGAGAAGGCGCTTTTGTAAATCTCACAGTCTCCTATCTCCGATGCAGTGCATGTATGTCATCAACAACGCATGGCCATCTATTTTACAACCACAGCGGTACAATACCTCGTTAGTTGCCTTATTCTGCTCTAGGAAAGCTATCTCAACTTCAAGTTTTGTTCTGCTTTTATTTTTGCGAGCACAATACGCTTGAAATCACTTGTAAGCTATAACTGAGATAAGAGAGGTCCAAAGCCGGCAACATGCAAAACGTAACAAGTACCGTAAGTTTATTGCAATGACGTAATTAACTATAACAACAAATCACGAATTTCCCTTTCCTTCGCTGATACTTTTCCTACCGAGCTCGATAGATGCAGTCGCTTAATTGCGGCCGGTGTCCAGTATTCGGGAGATAGTGGGTTCGAACCCCACTGCCGGCAGCCCTGAAGATGGTTTTCCGTGATTTCCCATTTTCACACCAGGCAAATGCTGGGGCTGTACCTTAATTAAGGCCACGGCCGCTTCCTTCCCACTCCTAGCTCTTTCCTATCCTATCGTCGTCACAAGACCTATCTGTGTCGGTGTGACGTAAAGCCACTAGCAAAAAGAAAGAGATACTTTTCCTGTTGCTTTTCGATCCTGGCTCAGTTCAATGGCATCTGAAAGTGCTTAGATACGTCAGCCTCGTGGCGGTAGATTCACTAGCACGTTAAAGATCTCCTTCGGGACTAAATTCCGGCACCTCGGCATCTCCGAAAACCATAAAAATAAATAAAGTTAGCGGGACGAAAACCTAAACAAGCAACTGAATTCACATCAATCACGAGGGACTCCAGTATCTGTAGGTCATCTGGTAGGTGTCCGACTCGTTGGCTGAATGGTCAGCGTACTGGCCTTCGGTTCAGAGGGTCCTGGGTTCGATTCCCGGCCGGGTCGGGGATTTTAACCTTAATTGGTTAATTCCAATGGCCCGGGGGATGGGTGATTGTGCTGTCCCCAACATCCCTGCAACTCACACACCACATATAACACTATCCTCCACCACAATAACACGCAGTTACCTACAAATGGCAGATGCCGCCCACCCTCATCGGAGGGTCTGCCTTACAAGGGCTGCAATCGGCTAGTAATAGCCACACGAAATTATTATTATTATCTGGTAGGTAGCAGTCCCCCTAGCAATACCATTTTAAGGTTATAGTGTGTCGAAGTACTCGTATATTATAATGATGATCGCTTTATAGAAATTAATTAGTAACACCTAACAAGCATAATTTTGGTCTCACAGCCAGATGGACAATCCAGTGAAATCCGTAGTACCTGCTGTACGCAATAAGTCTTTTCCGGTTTCACTAGACATTAAAAAACCAGCACACACAAGTTGAGTCCGCCATACACTAGCGTCCCTGTTGTATCGTTCAGTGATCATGTCGACGATTTTGCGCGGAAAAAGAACATTTGCGGCACACATTGCTTTCCTTATTTGATCAACAATGTGGAAAATCATCGTTTGCTGGCAGAAACATATGGTGAAAACGTTCCATCGATTAGAATATCTGAGACATGGTTTCGACAATGTAAACGTGGTGATTTCAATGTGAAAGATCGGAACGGGCCTGAAGACATGGTAAAATGATTTTCTTACACGACAACGTGCCACCTCAATCAGCTAAACCAGTGAAAGATATCTTGAAATCGCCATAAATCCCTGATCTGGCAACATATGACTATCATCTCTTCGCGTCAATGGAGCACGCAGAGCAGCACTTCATCAAAAGGCAAACAGGTTTTCTGGCACGGTATTCATAACTTAGCAGAAGGATGGGCGAAGTTTGTAGAAGCTGAAGGCAAATATTTTGTGTAAAGAAAACAATGAATTTTCCTTTAAAAAATACGTGTTTCCTTTACCACAAAAGCAGGCAAAAACTTATACATACACCTGGTACATCTGATGTATTGTCAGGAAGCCATGGGTACGGGTCCCATCAGTGTCCGGTGGATTCTCTGATTTAGCATCACTTTGGCATGTAAAATAAGTCTATTTCAATAATGTATTGAGTTAATGTGATTATTTCTGTTATATATTACCTTGATGCATTGCTCCTGCATAAACTGAAGTATCTAGTATCCAATTGTTATGCTCAAAACAAAAATGAAATTTCGTCTTGCCTCTAGATGTTCCCAAATCTATTGTACTAGTGCACAGTGGGATGGGGACTGGAAATTATGGCCATAACATGTCCTGTGTAAATGCCAGATGGCTCTATTTTCACCCATATGTTTATGATTATCAGTAACAGTTGAAAGGTAGGAGTGCCGCAATTCAAATTGTTTGCGAATGTTGATCTGTGTGAAGTGTAGTGTTTAAAACTCACGTCTGATCTTGCGGACTTATTTAGGCAATGGGAGAAGAATTTCTCTTCGAATGAAGATAATCGTGCTCTTACACTCGCAGAGATACATTCTAAGAATACTATCGGCTACATCCCTCTGGAATTGTTTCCAGGAATGTAGAAGTGTTCCCAGGCACTTTGGCACGGGCCAACAAACGAAAACAACCCTAAAGAAGAATCGGTTTATGTATCTACCAGCTCTGAGGAACCGCCAAGTTACAGCACACGGACTACATGCGGAGCTACAGCAAGCTTCTAGAGTATGCGTTAGTTACCAAACGGTGAGAAATAGGCTTCGAGAGATCGAATTACGATCCTTGTACCTATACTGTACAGACGACGTCGTGGCAGGAGACTCCAGTTTTCTGGAAGTCCATCTGAATCGTCTACGATCTTGAAATCCATCAATAAGAACTGAAATATACCTAAATAATGGCAGCGAAGACAATATACGAGGTCTGAGTTAACTCTGCCACGAATAGATTCGCCCCTGCCACCTGGATTTGAGTTTCCACGGAAACGCTGGTCTACTCTCTACAGGATACGATCAAGCCACGGTAACTGTCCAGATTTCCGCTACAAATGCAAAAGAATTTCTAAACCTAACTGATATTATGGTTACTCTAAGCAGACCATCTAGCATATTATCACCGGGTGTTCAAAAAGAAAGTACAGTGATATGAGCAACCTAGACTTAGAGAAATAGTTTGTTTTCAAAAATTATGTATGTATGTGGTGCATCTGTAAAGCCATACGCCAAATAAATAAATAACCTTACAGTTAAAAACCTGGCGTCCTGTGTTGTTCTCGGATGAATCCCATTTCTTTCATATCGTTCAGATGGTTGTCTGCGAGTCTAAGAAGACGTAGGGAGTGATTTCATCAGACAGCTGTACAGTCCACCTTCCCTTATGGAGGAGGATCTGTTTTAGTGTGGGCAAGGATAATTTTTGCCAAATAAAAAGTTCTTCTGTTCATTCGCAGTGGATCCTTAACTGTTCGACAGTACTTTGGCGTAATTTGATGGCCACGTGTGATTTTTCAAGTGAGTCAACTTGGAGGAGATGCAGTATTCATGAATGAAAATGCTACAGAGCATTATGCCAACATAGTTCTGATACTCGTTCAAGCACACCACGTGTAAGGAATAGAATGGCCATCCAGGTTTCCCAACTTTAACAACTCTGAGACCAACTATAGAAACTAGAGAAATCCACCAACCCAAATACTACAAGCTCTGAAGATGCGCTTTTAGGCGCCTTGTCAGAAGCACGAGAAAGCACTTTGAGGCTGTTATCATGCGAGGGGTGGTAACACACCTTATTAAGGCGTTTAATTACCACGTAGTTATTTGGGAGTATAACCAGGGATCACCTTGTTCATTGCACTTTGTAAAATGACCGTGAACTGAATGCCTAAGGAAAGTTTTCCTTTTCAGTTCCTAATTGTTGCAAATAAGAAGGTTTCTTTCATCCGTATCACTTACTTCAATATGACTGTAAGCGTATGACAGGGATCTGTAATTATAAAAATAATAACAATATTTCCTTTTCGAACAGTACATATTTATCTTCTGCTGGTATACTATTGCTCCTCGCCGGGGGTTTCTGATATCGCTACAACGCTATATTTCCCGTCAATCATCCCCTAAACTTACCACGGGAAGAATAATATATTTTAAAATCTTCAGGAATGTATCAACAAAAACTAAACCAAATCCCATGCCACAATCAATATCCCCGAAGGGCCATGGCCTACTGAACGACCACTGCTCTGTCCGAAAGCCTGCAGATTATGAGGTGTCGTGTTGTCAGCACGATGAATCCTCTTGGCCGTTATTCTTGGCTTTCTAGACCAGGCCAGCTATCTCACCGTCGGACAACTCCTCAATTGCAATCACGTAGGCTGAGTGGATCACTACCCATCCCTCAGATCCAGATAAAAGTCAATGACCTGGACGGGAATTGAAACCGAGGCGTTCGGGTAAGAGGCAGGCACGCTACCCTTACACCTTCGAGCCGGCTAATGTATCAACAGCAGAAGAATTAATTAATTGCTGTATATATGTTATGGATGATTGATTGTTCTGGCATCTTCACATAAACCTATCGTTCTTTTGAATTGACAGCTGACACACCTCTATTATTTGTCAGGCATTGTTGTTCGCTACATTGTGTTCACTTTAACAAATTTGTAGTGTTGGAGGGAAACGTATGACTTTACACACAGCTCATTTTAATTTAACTCAGTGATTGTGTTTGCGCGGTGTCCGTCCCTAAACAAAACCCACGTCATAATCATGGAAAATAACATGCGCCGCGGAAGTCAAACGGAGAGAATTTCCACGCAGAGTAAGTTAGATCTCAACGAGTCGATGGCAACTTCTAGCCTGCATGTAAGTTCAGTAATGAGAGTTTTATGAATAGTAGGGTTTTAATGAGGCCATCCCCTGATGTTTATGCAACACTTTAAAGAGGAACGATGTGCAGCCCAGAAGCAAATTTCTATTCGTTGAAATCCAATCCATTACTACGGATTAATGCACTCCCGAGTAATAACTGTTATAGGTACGCTGTTGATTCTTTCCTCATACTCTTATAGTATCCTATAATGTGAAAGACATTTAGGTGTTAACACGAATACTAATAAGCCATGTACAATATGATTTATTCTCTGTATTGGAAATTCAATAATAATAATAATAATGATGATGATGATTATTATGTTTGTATGATCTGATAGTTTTTGTTGTTGCTGTTGGATCGTGGGAAATAGGATAATATCGGTGTCCTGTAGAAAGGATCTGTAGGCAAATATGCCAAACTTAGTTTAAGTTTTCAGATAACGTTCTTGATGAAACAGTGAGTACCTTCGAGGGAAATATCTACTATATTTATGAGATGTCTCTCATCATGCTATCACCTGACATGGCTTGTGAAGACTAATAAAGATTCTGAAGAGGAAGGTACTAGGGGTGCGAACAATCTTTCCACACCTCAGTTTCGTTGAAATATTTTTTGTAATTATTGAAGCGGCTAAAGAAAATCAAATATAAAGTAAGTGGACAAGAAGAAATGGAAAGTAATGCAATTATCAGTGACAGGAGGAAATTACTGGTCAATCGTAATATTTCATCTAAGAATCAGTACACTGCGGTGGATGATGACCTGGCTGTGAGTAATGTTCAATGGACAGATACGACTTGTGTTTCAAATAAATTAGCGCATCTCCAGTGAGTGCATTCTTTAATTTATTAGATGAAAATATCATTAATTTAATGGCTTCCCGAAGAAACCTCTACGTCTCACGAAAACAAGCCTGGTGATATTACAGAATCAGAAATGAAGGTGCCGTATTCGGCAGGCAGGGATATAAACAATTTAGGTTTGACCAACGGATACGCTAAGCGTAAATGCTATGGGTTGCCGAAACAAGTACTGGATATTTAATTTGGATGGACCCATACCAAGGAACAAGGCCTTAAATACCAGTGTTTTATAAAGAACGGGATTAGGATGAGCGGTTGTCTTAGAATACACTGATGTTTTGTCTATAAAGCAAACGAACTCATACTACATTTTCTGTGAACTTTTCATGTTTGTTGGAAAAATTAGCTGCAAGGGCTATACTGGTTAAATGATCAACTAAGGATAATCGTAACTCCAAATATCCCCTTTTGGGTAAAGGTTAAATGAAGAAGTTGTCTAAAGGATCCTATGATTACTGTGTGGCTCAGCATGAAAGTATCGTTGTTTTCAGACGTATTGACAACAATATCGTAACCATTGCTACGAATTCAGCACCTGTAACACTACTTCAGACAGTAACTAGATTTTCTTGGAAAGAGAACTTTCGTAAAGCAATCTCACCCCTTCCACGAATGCAATTTGGGAATGCGAGAAGTGGACACGGGTGACCAGAATGTAAGCCTCTACATAATCCATTCAGTGATGTGTTCCACTAGTAGCATACTGCACTGACGTTGTTCGAATGAAATGCGTGGCATTTGAACCAACTGAACAAAGGAAAATAAGGGCACTTAACTTCTAGCAGAAGAGTATCAATTATTCAAGCAAGTCAGCAAACTACAGAAACGAAAGTACCTAGTAGTGCCATTAAGTTCGTGGACTGGCCGTCTAATATCGCGGTGCACCACAGGATGTTGACGTGACAGTTCTTCGCTCGTCCCAGAAAGAGGCAGTTCAGTGCATACAGTATAAGCAGAACTACGGTCTCTGTTGTGAAGGGTAGTTGTGTGATAGTGGCGGAACTTGAGAATGCCATAGTTTGAGCAAGGGGCAAATTTCAAGTTCTGCTAAAAATTAGGCATATTTGTTAGCAAAACGTTTGAGATGCTCAAGTCGAAATCGCCCGGATCACCACGGCGGGAAAAAAATCACTGTTCCATATTAAAACATTTTTCATTTCTTAATTACTGATTATCTCTAATCGACGTGAACGGATGAATGTCCATACAAATACGACGAAATGGATATGTTGTTGGAGTAATCAGTCCAGAGACTGGTTCGATACAGCTTTCTGTTTTCATTTCTCCGTAACTACATCCTACATCTCATCTAATATGCTTGTCCTATTCATACCTTGTTCTACCTCTACTGTTCTTACCCCCTACACTTCCCTCAGAATCTAACTGAACAAGTCCTGGGTATCTTAAGATGTCTTATATCGTTTTATTTCACCGAATCAATTTCCCCTGACAAATTCAGTTCAGTATCTCATCATTCGTGATTCGATCTACCAATCTCACCCTAAGCAGTCTTTTGTAATAGCATATTTTAAAAGTTTGGATTCTCCACTTTTCTGAGCAAGTTACTGTTCATGTTCGCCCATACAATGCTACGCTCCAGACGAAAGTCTTCAAAAGCGTCTTTTAATTTCTATATCAATGTTCGAGGCGAACAAATTTATTTTCGTAAGAAAGAGATTCCTTACTTGTCCTAGTCTGCCTTTTTTGTCCTCCTTACTTCTGCCACCGTTAGTTATTTTACGATCCAAGTACATCTACATCTTTTATGACTTCATTTAATATTTCCTGCACTTCGTACGACTGCACTCCATTTTCTTTTTCCTCTGTATTCATTTATTTGTTTTCATTTTGTACTTCTTCTCCAAGATTGCGTCCATACCATTCCACAATTTCTCCAGACCTTCTGCATACGCAGACAAAATAACAATATCATCGGTAAATTTCAGGGTTTTGATTTCCACACATTGTATTGTGATTCCCTTTCCAATGCCTCTTTAATTTCCTTCACCGCCTGTTCTGTATAGTGGATTGAATCACAGAAAACAGAAAACCTCCTAATAAACAAAATTTCGTGTTCTAATTCCTGGTGGACTGACAAATAGGATTTTCCCCAGAATGGCGTGCTAATATCTTTTTCTCTCACACGCGTTATCCAACGAAATACAATGACGAACACGCCATATGACTACATTGATGGCAAGTGAGTAGTTGCTGGGTAACCGCAATGTTGTCATGCCAAATAGCAGATTCAGCAGCATGGAGTCAGTCACTCATGGCAGAACAGAATCGCACAGAAATAATTAATTTTTGGATATGCTTCAAGAGCACAGGAAACTTGTTCAGATTATATTGCCCTTTTACAAAGAGATAGTTGATCATTTTATCTTTTTTTTTTCTATTTGCTTTACGTCGCACCGACACAGATGTCTTATGGCGACGATGGGATAGGAAAAGCCTAGGAATTGGAAGGAAGCGGCCGTGGCTTTAATTAAGGTAGAGCCCCGGCATGTGCCTGGTGTGAAACCACGAAAAACCATCTTCAGGGCTGCCGACAGTGGGTCATGAACCCACTATCTCCCGATTAATGGGTACTGGCCGAACTTAAGCGATTCAGCTATCGATCTCGGTATAAATGATCTTATTGACAGAAATAGTGAGGATATAATATTATATACCTGTTTTTGTTATTTTTGTTTATAAACATCCTGTTCACTGAGGGATTTTGGATTCACCTCTTTCTAAAAACATAATCTTCGATTGGTAGATTCCAAAATATAAAATATATATTCAAAAGCTTCCCCGTGATGGGAAAGCAATTAAGCAGACATGACTGCTAAAACCAACCGATTTGATACTGAGTTGACATTAAACGGATAAATATCACAGACAAATGTGAAGTAAAGGCCGGGCTGAGTGGCTCTGATGGTTGAGGCGCTGCTTTTCTGAATCCCAATTTGGCAGTTTCGATACTGGCTCAGTCCGGTGGTATATGAAGGTGCTCAAATACGTCAGCCTCGTGTCGGTAGAATAACTGTCATGTAAAGGAACGCCTGCGGGAATAATTCCGGCACTTAGGCATCTCCGAACACCGTAAAATGGTTAGTTGGACGTTATTATTATTATTATTATTATTATTATTATTATTATTATTATTATTATTATTATTATTATTATTATTATTATTATTATTATTATTATTATTATTGTACCAGGCGGTACGCCTCCGCGCCGCTAATCAAACTTTGCGCCTGTTGAAACTCCTCTACTGGAGGAAGCCTGAACTTTAACTACCGTGTTAAGTCTCGAGTTTCTCAGAAGATGTCCCTACTTGTAAATTTTGAAGTGTTCTGAACTGTGTCGTTTTCGATGTATTTTTGTTTTCCCTGTAGCAAGAAGTGTGAACATTCTCTTCTAGATGGCACCTCTTATGAACTACAATTGTGCATTCTAGTGCGAAGTGTAGGAACCTTTTTTTGAAGAAATTTAGTATTTATAGTTTGTTCTTTATTAAATTTCTTTCTGCCATTTTTTTAAGTTGGCAACGTTAACCCTTTCTTTCCGCCAGTTTTGAAATTGGCCAATCATACATTTTTGTAATTAATTTTCCACCAATCCTAGATGTCTTCATCAGTTTTGACTTGTAATCTTTTGGCCGTCCAATAAAATGCTTGTGGGCGGGTGTTATCATTCATGAAAGGTCTCGAATGTTCCGCGAGGGTATATAAACTGCTAATTTTCGGGTCTCTGCGCCACCTCAGTAACATCTATCATTGTGTAAATTATGTAGCAGGGGGCGGGAAGCGCCTCTTTCGTCGGGCAGCAGTTCTTCAGTAAGGTAATGGCCTTTTAATAACTTATTTTCTTGCTAGATCAGCAGTTTAACTCTCGGGGCAGGTTCGATACCTCTTACCATGTAACTTTCCTCTAAAATGTAAAAGACTCTTGGTATAAATTCAATCTCTTTAAACTACAAATTGGGATAGAGAGTGCCTAAACCTCTCGAGCTCCCTTTCATATTGTGTTTGAGGTGACTACGTTTTCTCAACCATTTTCCTTCGTTTCGTAATGTAATAAGTTTTCCTATCGTGTCACCTCTTTAGTATGGGATTAGCCCTTGCATATGCTGCCTAGTGCCAAATAGGTTTTAAATAAAATGTATTAGGTGTGCAATTTCGCCTCCTCTCAAGTTGGTATTTTGGAGGCCATGTAACTGTCCTGTTTCTTTATTGAGTAGGCCTCAGTAGGTTGGGTATTTTTACCCCTGTTTTCATGTGCTTGGAGGTCAACTTGAAGGTGGAGTTTGGTGTGGCCTTTGATAGGCTGGAACTTTGAGAGCGAGTTGCTCTTTCCAAAAAAATTGTTTCTGCGTGCCTCGAGGAGGCTTTACTGTGTAATTGGGAGCAAGAGCTCCTGGGCATGATTGGGGTTTTCTGCCCCTTTGTCAAACCTGGTATCTGACTAAAGTTGGGCTAATTGCTCAAGAATTATGTGTCTGGCTCTCGGAGTCCAAATCCTGTAACATTGTAATTGTACATGCTCGATTTGTTACTAGACTACTGAGTACCTGTTATATTTGTTATTTGTTGATCTTAAAAAAGAAAATATAACCTTGTTAAATTTTAAATTAACTTTAATTTCGTAGATTGAGACCTATTCATCCCAGCAACTTTCACCTCTAACTACCACAGATAACTACGTAACAATTATTATTATTATTATTATTATTATTATTATTATTATTATTATTATTATTATTATTATTATTGTTATTATTATTATTATTATTATTATTATTATTATTATTATTATTATTATTATTATTATTATTATTATTACTATTATTATTACAAATGTGAAGGATGTAGAGTCAGAGGACCACTCCAGTCTTGAAAAAACACAGCCTGTTTCCAGTCATTCGACCGGGTCAGGAATGGAATGAATGAAGCCCCAATCTTGAGGCGAGGATAGGAATTGTGCCGGCTGCCGAGGCCTGTCGCGCTCCTCTGGGGCAATGATTAATGAATGACAGATGAAATGAAATGATATTGGAGAGTGTTTCTGGAATGAAAGATAACAGGGAAAACCAGAATACCCGGAGGAAAAAAACCTGTCTCGCCTCATCTTTGTCCAGCATAAATCTCACATGTAGTGACAGGGATTTAAACTATGGAACCCAGCGGTGAGAGGCTGGCGCGCTGCCGCCTGAGCCATGGAGGCTTTATCCCTACAATCTTATTGATATAAATATCAGAGTTTGGCTGAAGATTATCTACATTTTTATTGTTTTGGTCTTTTTGTTTACGAGTTGCTTTACGTCGAGCCGACACAGATAGATAGATCTTATGGCGGCAATGGGGCAATAAATGGCTAGGAGTGAGAAGAAATCGACCGTAGACTTGATTAATGTGCCCCTTCGACATTTGCCTGGTGTAAAAAGTGGTAACCACGGAAAGTCATCTTCAGGGTTGTCGACAGTGTGGTTCGAATTCACTACCTCCCGAATGCTAGCTTACAACTACGTGACCCATACCGCGCAATCACTCGCTCGGTGACACAGTTAGGTCTTACACCAACAACGGGACAGGAAAGGCGTAGGAGTTTGAAGGAATCGATCCTGGCCAATGTTTATTTTTTATTGTTAATGGTGTAAATTTACACTAACCATAGCCCGCTTAAAACAGCAGTGAGAGAATTTTATCAATGCTCTTTGCTATCAAAAATTCCACACTTCTGGTCCTTCAAGCAAGCAACTCAATGTTGGAAACATCTTAGTGATATGAGCTATGGAAATTTGGTAAATAAAATATAAGAAAGTGAAAATGAAATGAAAACCTACAACCTGTTTTCAACTCAGTGTCCGGGTCAGGAATGGAATGAATGCGGTGAGGATAGGAATTGTGCCTGTTTCACTCCTATGGAGTAATGATTAATGACTGACAGATGAAATGAAATGAAATGATACTGGAGAATGTTGCTGGAATGAGAGATGACAGGGAAAACCGGTGTATCCCGAGATAAACTTGTTCCGCCTCCGCTTTGTCCAGCACAAATCTCACATGGAGTGACCGTGACTTGAAACACGGGACCCAGTGGTGAGAGGCCGGCGTGCTGCCGCCTGAGCCACGGAGGCTGTACAATATAATAACGTATGAGAATATATTTTTTATTCAGTCATAATAATTACAACCTTTTTCTTAATCATCGTTATCCGGTCGATTAGATTATCAGTTTGCCTTTTCCTACCACTACGAGCGCTAATGTGAGTCAGTGCAGAGTTTCACTTAAGCCCTTATAACTACAATCAGTGTGGAAATTTTTCAAGAAATAAAAACAAGCCTGAGGGTATTGAGCCAAGGAACACATTACAGAAAGTATTCTGTAATTAAGTTAATTTGCCTAGGATTTCAATAAAAAAACAATACGAGTAAAGAAACAAGCTATTTTAGGCTGTTTTTCCGGAACTGCATTTAGCCCGTAAGTTTTTTTTAGTTTGATTCAAAATTTGAAACCTTTCCGGGCCCTTTATCCCTTCAACTTTAGGCACAATTGAGGAAATCGCTTAATTTTACGTTTTTCATAGTATAAGGCACCTTACTTTGTTTGCTAAGAAATTGTTTCAACAATAAAACGGTATATGTGCATATTGTGTGCTTTATTAATTATTCTGGCCTCTTATACGTTTGTTGGTTTATTCTTACACTTACGCTTTCTTCATTACTGAATTATTTTATGTGCATAGGCCCCTTCGTACAATGGATCCGAACAAAAACTCACCATACTGTTTCAGATGAAAAAGAAACGCAAGATTTTCACGTCCGGCGAGAGAGAAATGATTCTGCCTGTTTACAGTATAAGCATTTCCGAGTGAAAACAGTTGTCGACGGGAAAAATCATCTTCGCACTAGACTAAGCTATAACTAGTGGCAGACCACTCCACCCGGCGCAACTCAAATACTTGGGAGTTAGGTGGGGCATCTTTCCATTCCTGGTCCGTTCTTCGACTGGAATCAGGCCATATATTTTGATAATAATAGAGATTGATAAATAATAAAATAATATAGGCCTCATATATATTAGAATAATAATTCAATGTATGTTGTAATGTTTATTGTGCATGGCAAAATAATTAGTTCACAATGCTTTAAACATGAAATTGCGGTTAATCCGTCTTTAATTCAGCAAATTAATTATCTTGAGATGTAGCCATTAAGTGGCTGTGTGTAACTCCACTAATACGAATATATTAATGCATTAATTCTTTTAAATTTTCTCAGGTAACAATCAGTGAACTGTGCAGTGTCGTAGTGCTGTAGTACCAATTTAATCGCACGCTGGCTCATTTGGCAAGGCAATAACGTTACTTCCATTTTAGTCTGTTCAAAAGGTGAACCTGGAGAATAGCAAATAACTAAAAGAGGTGTAAATAAATGTCACAAAACAAGACAAAAATACTCCCTCTTTATGTGGAAAGATTTACATATTTCCACGAACACCACAGTCCAATAGGTGGAAAAATTAATCTTACGGAAATATCAATGCGAGGTCAAGCCAGAAACCTCACCGCTCGACCATTACTCCACAGTGGTTGCTATGGTAACTTTAGTGAGCTTGACAATAGCACTATCAGCGACAGTTCACAACGTGGCTTTAACGATGCTTTCAGAAATGCAACAGCGAAAGTATCAACAACAGAAGAGTAAATTAATTAATTATTACTGAAAGTATGTTGGGGTTGATTATTTGTTCAGAGTGGGCTGTTTGAAACGCAGTCCAGTCTTTTTATGTCCATGTTTGTGACAGCGAAAAGAGGGAGAGGTATTAAATTGGGGGAGTGTAAGTGTTGAATTTCAACCTCGCACGTGCCGGATATTGCTCCATCCGGTGAAGTACGTACGGTACGGTAATGTATGTGTCAACTGAGTACGCAATTACAAACAGTTAATGATGACAGAGATATGAAGTCTTAAATTTTAACAAAATGCTTATGTAAGAGTGTATTCATGCATTGTCCACATTAGTTTTGTATGTCCGACAGTATGTTTCCTAGTTTTATAATGTGGAGTCGTTATAAAAGCAGTTTAAATGTACATTTGTGTATTTATTACCGTTACTAATAGTCTTTGGTGTGTAATCTACACCAGGCGATTAAGCTTCTATTTTCAAAGGCAAAAATGTTTCAATAATTACTGTTATTTCATTTATGTCCCATTCTTTCTATCTTCATGATTTTCGGAGACGCTAAGGTGACAGAATTTTGTCCCTTAAAGTGCCGGTAAATCTACTGACACAAGGCTAACGAATTTGAGTACCTTCAAATAACACTGGGAAGATTTCAGTTTGCAACGATTATCGGCAACGTTACTCCATCATAATATCTGACAATTGACTAATATTTAAAACCATTTCGTGGGAATTCGCCATTCTGACAATGTAGCGAATTTAAGCCTGCGAAATATGATATAAATATGTTCTGCTCTGAGGACGTGCGGGCGGATTTGAGCGAAATAAAATAGCTCTCGCTGACCAAATATGCATCCCCTGTGGGCGGAGGATGCAGGCGAAGAATACACCCACGGTGTCCCCTGCCTGTTGTAAGAGGCAACTCAAAGGGGCTACTAAGGGATGATCGATTGAGAAGTATGAGACTACTTGTAATTAGTACCACCACGCGGGGAACACCATGGGTCGCTTTTACTTGCGCGTAGTACCACTATCTTAGCTATACAACAGGTCTGTGATTAGTAGCGACAGTGTGTGAATCAGGGTGAGTTTTACAGTACCTGTGATTAGTACCACTCTATGAGCGATACCATGGGTGAGCGACACCGTGGTTCTGCCTTGCACATATGAGGAACACCACGGGATAGTACGAGTCCCTGTGATCAGTAGACCTATGTGAAGAACACCATAGGTGTGCGTTGCATGTAAATGGCGCCGCAATGTGAGAAACACCATAGATCTGTGTAACATGTGCGCATTACATTACCTGTGAGTAGTACCGTAATGTGTCTAATACCGCGAGTCTACGCTACTTTCGATTAGTACCGCAGCATGACAAATACAATGGTTATACTTTCCTAGCGATAAGTACCATGACCTGGATTTTGGACCCGCTTAGGCTACAAGCATCATCGATTCAGGATTGTGCTTTAGAAACAGTCCAGTGATGAATATTACTATTGTTTAACGCTAGTTTTTGGGAATGTGGGGGATTGCGGGTCGGATCTACCGTTTGTTTTAAATTCATATCCATTCATTCATTCTTCGTCATCGCGTTTTGAATTCTGGTCAGCGGATGTTTTTGGACTTTTAAATTGTCATTATATTTCGTCTCATTTCGTACCATTAGGGGCCGATGACCTATATGTTTTATGGTGTTGATCTTAACTTGGAACCTCTTAGTTTTGTCCTTGGTCACGGTCTTGGCTATACCATTCGTTAACATGAACTCGGTATTTTTAAATCTCTCAGATCATTTTCCATTTCCTTAAACCAATTGGGTTTAGTCTTCTTTTATTTATTTATTTATTTATTTATTTATTTATTTATTTATTTATTTATTTATTTATTTATTTAGTGACAAAGTTAGGACTTATGGTCCTCTCTTACATTGAACCACATCATTGTTATGATTACATTGTTTAAAAGAAACTCATTCGTAATATTAAAAATAAATGCAACATGATAGCCACTTTACACTAATGTTTGTACGTCATTAGGCAAACTACTGATATGCTGAAACTAATGAAAATTAACTCATTTATACACATACAAACACTACCATTCACCCATCATATTTCACACAGTCGGTTCATGCATCCAAGAGGCACTTTCTGTACGAAGACTTGCATGTCTCTACAGTAAAGATTTAATACTGTTGGTGTTATTTGGAACAAATTTCCATAATTTATTTCCTGTTTCAATAAATGAGCGGTTATTTCATTCCAACTTTAAATAATTCATGTACATATTACGTCCAAGTAATACACATCACGTCAACCTTACATTTTAATATTCTAATACCACACGATTTCCAAAAATGTATCAGTTTTTCTGGAACTATTAGACGCTTTACATCCAGAATCAGAGAAAATGGCGTTGGAAAAGGAACACGCAAACGTACCAACGTATGCAAGAACTGCATCCTTGGACCAGAATAATACGTACATTGGAATAGAATGTGATTCAGTTCACAACTTCCTGGGGATTGACATTAACACTTCGAAGAATTTATCACTCCTTTCTTTTTTCGTTTATTGCTATTTTGCTTTACGTCACACCGACACAGATAGGTCTTATGGCGACGACGGGATAGGAAAGGCCTAGGAATGGGAAGGAAGCGGCCGTGGTTTTAATTAAGGTATAGCCCCAGCATTTGCCTGGTGTGAAAATGGGAAAGCACGTAAAACCATCTTCAGGGCTGGCGACAGTGGGATTCGAACCCACTATCCCCCAGATGCATGCTCACAGCTGCGCGCTCGTAACCGCACGGTCAAATCGCCCGGTTTTATCACTCCTATGCCGAAGAGGTGTTCTGAGAATGTTCCGTGGTTAAACAGCATTCAAATTATGGATACGTGTGTTGTTTGAATAATTGTAACAACAGAGTATGCGTTGGTGCGTAGTCAGATGTACTCTACTTAGCGTCCAATTTTTAAGCTAATATAAAATTATTTGCTTCCTCTGCACGAATACAGCCGGATTATATTTTGGGACAGTTGCTTTTTATGAGTGTTCCTCTCGCCAAGCACTTGCCGAAGGATCATAAATTAACTTGCCCTGGAACAAAGATCACAAGAAGCATTACGTACTCCAAAGAATTAAAAAAAGGCACTTGTACTTTCAAATCAAGAAGGGCAGTGACACTAAACTACCGTGCTGTCAGTATAAGAGACAGAAAAACATGCAATACAGTCGTGTATACTGTAAGAATGTATTCCTGATTGAGGATTTCTCAATCTCCTGAGCATCAAATAGGTTAGGTATAATCAAACATATGTAGGAGAGCTTCATTGTCCCTACTGACTTATTTATGACCAATTAGGGTGGATTATTTAAATATTGCCCGGCTCCATGGCTAAATGGCTAGCGTGCTGGCCTTTGGTTACAGGATTCCCGGGTTCGATTCCCGGCACGGTTGGGAATTTGAACCATAATTGGTTAATTCCGCTGGCTCGGGGGCTGGGTGTATGTGTCGTCATCATCATCATTTCATCATCATCACGGCGCGCAGGTCGCCTACGGGAGTCAAATCGAAAGAGCTGCATCTGGCGAGCCGAACTTGTTCTCGGATACTCCCGGCGCTAAAAGTCATACGCCATTTCATTTTTAATTTAAATATAAATTAGGTGACAAACAATTCGTTGTGATTTGAAATTGTCCCGTTCTGTACGAATTTTAATACTTTAAATTAGATTCTTTCTGACTGTCGTATATTTTAAATGCTGTAATTTGCTTCGTTCGTTAATCCTCTTACAAAAGGTAAACTTTAATAACCTTGTCTTATGATATTAGGATATCCAAAACATTTTGTAGGAGCGTGCAAAGTAAGTAAGCAAGTAAATGCTGCTATGGTTATGAGCTAGGGATGTGAGGTAAATAAAATATATTATATGAGAATATATAATTTATTTTTTCCTAAAAATTGCAATCCTTTTCTTCATCGCTATACGGTTGATTAGATGGGAAGTTTACCTATTTCCGCCACTACTAGCGCTAATATGAGTCAATGGCTACTAACTACATTCTGCGTGGACATTTATCAAATAATTGAAAAATACCTGAAGGTATTGAACTAAGGAACACATTACAGGAATAAATATGTAAAAATTTTAATTTGGCTAGGATCTGAATCAAAGCGAAAACGAGTAAAGAAACTAGCGACTTTACGCTCTTTTTCCGCAACTGCATTTAGGCCGGAAGTGATTATCGAAATTTGTTTTTTATTATTATAGAGCTAATCACAATTTGAAACATTTTCAGGCCCTTTAGCCCTACAACTTTCGGCACTATTGAGAAAATTGCTTAATTGTACGTTTTTCATGGTATGAAGACCCCTACTTTTTCTGCTAAGAAACAGGGTGTCGACATATGTGCTCTCACAAATTCTGGCAACAGGAGTGCAATTACTAGAGCCCGGATTTTTATGCGTTAATAGGTTAGAATGCAAACTAACTGAAGCGAGTAGCAAGTAAAGTCTACCTTCACAACGACTATGCTATGGGGTTTGCATGAACATTAGGGGTACGGCCCATCAGAACCCCTTGCTACATTATGGAAGAGCGGGTGGCCGACACTTCCTACTAACCTAATTAGTTTGCAATCTAACCTGTTACTGCATAAAAATTCGGGCTTTAGCAATTACTTTGGGAGATACATGACAATAACTGAGGATGGTAGTTATGAGTGTTCGTGAGTTGCAATTCGAGGGGAAACGAAACTTCTCCAACTAGGGTTAGTCTGGAACAAACAGACTGTTGTAACGATAGTCTCTAAAAAAAAGTGTGTAAAAACACAACTTCCCTGTACACCAACCACATCTAATTATATTGCTGTGTCGTCGCATATGTTACACAGTCCTCTCAAAAAGGTGAAACAAAAATCTGTAGTATTACGAAAAAGGTGTGGGTTTCTTGCATTTAATCCCGCTAGAACCCATCCACGCTGATGAGCGCACTCAAAGCGCGGGGAATGTAACTGCTAGAATGTTATAGCGACTGTAGTTTCAGAATTTTATCTCGCTGCTGCAAGGTAGCAAGTGACTGTGACACGTGCAAATCAGCGCTGTGTGACATCTCGTGTACCATGTACTTATTCATTCGGAAGAAGGATCTAGCAAGGTTCTGAAGTTTATACTTCGTGCAGGCTGGTTTAAATGTTATTGTTAGTTTGTCGGAGTGATGATTACCTTCCAGATTTTTTCTGAAATTCCCAGTGTCATTGCGGATTCTAAAAGGAGCAGGTTTCTTGCTCCTGAAAACTATAGAAAGGCTTCTTATAAAATCATAATGAAAATTTGCTTTGTCATTTTACCCAAAAAAAAACCTTAATTTCACAATTAAATTTTCTGGCTTCCTCATATTTTTCGAAAATTTGTTACTCATGCCAGTTGGTTCACAAATAATTTTGGAATTATATTCCCTGATAAGGACACTGTAGACGCGGCTGTTAACTGTCTATGAATGTGTGATCACCTCTTTCCGTTGCACTGTTCCTTGTATGTCTGACGTGCATTTAAACCAGGGCCTCTCAGCGTGTATGCGCCTGGTGCATGCACTGTGCACAGTGCAAAAGACGACTTCGCTTGGTTGACCAGAGTGCAGACTCACACTCCTCGATTTGGAGTAATAGCGCTCTCTCTCTCTCTCTCTCTCTCTCTTTCCCCACGCATGTCTCGCTCGCTCCCCCTATCCTCCTCTTCCACACTTGCTCGGCAGCGCTCCAAATCCGAGCCTAGTTGAGCCGAGTTCAGCCGAGTAGCCCAGAGACGAAGCGTTGGTCCGAGCCGAGCCGAGCTGGACCGAGGCACAGTGCACGGAGCTCTTGCACCTCGATTTGCACGCGTGAGATTTTGGGCGTTTGAGAGGCCCTGATTTAAATTCTGAAATTCTTCTCACGAACATTCCTATTGAAAACCACATACATTGGTATTGTGAATCTGGTCATCGGTATATGATTCCATGATTAATTTTCAGAAATTTTTAAGCCTGCATTATCTGCTCTTTTGGAAATTTATCTCCAACTTGCTGTGTTGTTTTAAATTATGTTAACTTGCGGTTTACTCTAGTTTAGTGTATTTTTAAACGATGCAGCCAATATGCACTAGCCTTGAACTTTTATTTCCGTGTGTTTCTAATTCGCGTGCCTTAATGTCGCAAATATTTGTAACTCGCGTTTTTTCACCACTAGATTCACTGTACGCCAATTTAGGAATTCTTACCAGATACATTTATTGACTGCCTTCATTTTTTCTGTAAAATTCTGTTCCTGTTCAATAAATTCCATCATTTTGTACAACATACTGTCGTTCAAATGTTAGCCATATAAATTTACTTTTCATTGATGGCTGCGATCTGCGATAATATTTTTAATTGTGATGTTTGTGTGTTCTCAGAAGCGACAAAAAATTTCTGCTGAGGACATTTTCCTGCGTGTGTTTCTGTTGGACAAGAAGCATATAGTGACTTATAGCTGCGAACTCCTCGACTCGCCTTCGGAATATGATTTTATTGGTGATTCTGTTTTTTTTTAAATTTTTATCTTCATCTTGGTATGGTTCAGTCGACTCAGTATCCAACACATTAACACGCTGGCTGCCAGGACACTTAGCAAGAAATGTCTCGCTGGCCAAAGATTTCTTTCTACTGAGCACACAGTAGACAATATTAGAAATGATATTTTACTTAAGTGTTCAATATAGTGTACGTGCTAAATACATTAGTTTCCTAGCACCGCCCAACAGAAAAGTTCACTGAATGGTTTTATATAGAAGGCCTTCTTCTTTCCTAGCGTTTAGTCCTGCATTTTCCGACTCGTTGGCTGAATAGTCAGCGTACTGGCCTTCAGTTCAGAGGGTCCCGGGTTCGATTCCCGGCCAGGTCGGCGATTTTAACCTTAATTGGTTAATTCCAATGGCTCGGGGGCTGAGTGTATATGGCGTATTCAACATTAGAAATAATCCTAGGTAGGGTCCTCATCTTCACAGACATGCAGGTTGCCTAATAGGCCGTCTACTAGAAAAAGACCTGCACCAGGCCTCTCCGAAGGTCATATGCCATTATTATTATTTAGTCCTGCATTGTTGCGGGGTCCGCTTTTAAGCATGCCATCTACCACTTCCTGCGGTCAACGGTGTTAGAGTCAGAGTCAGAGATGTCTTCCTTGATGCAGTCGAGCCATCGCTTCTTGAGACGAACTCGGGATTGGGAACCTCCAAGATCAAATTGGACGGCTGTATGTATCATTCAGTCTGCAGGGATGACATGACCATATCATCTAAGTCGTGCTTCTCGCATCTTCTCTGGGATAGGTGCCACGCCCAAACGCCTTCGGACATCTTCATTTCTGACATGGTCCAGTCTTGTAAGACCCAACGTAACATTATTGATCTCCATACCATGTAGAACCTGCTCATGCTTCTTAGTTGTAGGCCAACATTCCGACCCATAGAGTGCAAATGGTTGGACCATGGATTTGTAGACTTTTCCTTTCAGTTGGGTGGGAATTTCCTTGTCGCATAGCACACCAGGGTCCTGACCTCACCTCAGCCATGTAGTATTTACTTGTGCTCGGGTGTCTGAGGTGATGAGTGATCCAAGTCATTTGAATTGGTTGTCTTTAACTAGGTCTTGCCCGTCGATGCAAATACTACCAGCAGTCTGCAAGCCACATTGCACACACTCGGTTTTAGTGAAGTTAAGTCAAAAGTCATATTCCCCTAAACGCTCTTTCCAAATTTGAAGGAGATTGTCCAAATTCCTTCGGGGCTGATCCGCTAGATGGTACAATATAGCGTTACTACAAGCCTGCGTTGCCTGATAGTACTCATTGTAGTCACAATCTACTGTCGCTCCTCCTCTTCTGTACCAAATGTGTTCTCTCTCTCTTGCTTGACTGTGACGTCCGCTTGGCTCGTTAACTACCCGTGTACCAGTCAAGGTAGTGCAGACGGAAGGCGCTGATCTAAACGTGCTTCCAGCTTCACAGTTCTGATTTACAGCATTATTTCTTGATAACGTCAGACAAGGCCAACCTTATCAAGAAGTTAACCTACTGGCCGAAAGAAAACACCCTGTACACTACTTCCATGTTGTCCACCAATTTTGGGGATGAAAATCGTGGTGATTATTATTATTATTAGTATTATTATTATTTCCGTTTCAGCCATCTATGGGCTGCGATTACGCACCTTCCATTCCTTTCTCAAGTTCTTTCTCCTTCCACTTTCCCCAGTATTCCTTCATCTGTTGGCTTTCTCGTGCTCGTTCTTCTGCCGAGAATACTCTATTCTTCCTCGTTTTCTCATCAGCTAGGTCCTTCACCTCCGCAACTCTCTGCCTGAAGATGTTTCTGTTTGTTATATCTTCTTCCTTTACCCATGGGACTTGTGTCTTCCTGTTCTCCTGGAAGGTGAGGATCCTGTTGTCAACTTTCTCTGATCCCATCCTTTTAATATGTACATAGAACGTCAATCTCCTCTTTTTCATTATTATTATTATTATTATTATTATTATTATTATTATTATTATTATTATTATTATTATTATTATTATACCTGGTCTACTGGAAACACTCTCGCCACTGAGTGCTGGTAGCTTAGTTTACACCTGTTTCCAGAGAAGAAGAGAAGTGAAGAATTGTATGAGTATATTTTAGATTTATTGAGAGAGATCGAAAATATGACATCAAAATTTATTCATGTTTAGGACGTGGCCTGCGTGTGAATAGGGGCGCTATAAGTAACAAGTGCTTATAAGTGCTACATGGTCCGGCTCCATGGCTAAATGCTTAGCGTGGCCTTCTTTGGCCACAGGGATCCCCGGTTCGATTTCCGGTAGGGTCGGGAATTTTAACCATCATTGGTTAATGTGTCTTCTTTATCATCATTTTATCTTCATCAGATCGCCTACGGGCGTCAAATCAAAAGGCCTGCACCTGGCGAGCCGAACATGTCCTCGGACACTCCCGGCACTAAAAGCCATACGCCATTTCATTTTTTCAGTGCTAAATGGCATTTATAAGCAACGGCACCTTCTATCATTCAGAGCGAAGTATATATTTCTTCACAGTCGTAAGAAAATTACAAGTTACCGCTCGAATTTCCTGCGTACGCGGGCAGCTCACAAGGCATAATTTCCTGATCTCAAGACATCTCATTGTATCACATTTCTCCACTATTTTCGCGCACTCCACATATAAAAGTTTACTGTCGTTCCCTTGTAGGACCTACATTCTCCGAGCAAGCGATAGGTGTTTAAACAATCCCCTTGTTTGCTCAAGGATATATGACTGTAACTTGCATTATTTCGCTGATCGGGGGACACATTTGGTTGAGTATCACACTGGCCTGAATGTCGTGCATATGGTTAGTTCAAAATTACGAAAGATATACCAGAGTCATTATGAAGAGAATAGATACTATGAGCAGGTGTTTCGAATCTCATAAAACCGTACGAAAATACTGGATTATGTGCAAGAATTTTTGACAAACAAAGATGTAAAAATGCAGGTATTGTAAGGTACAAGCATTTTCAAGTATAGAGTATACCTTAAGGAATAGACTGTACCCCTAAACCACATAATTTTGACGTTACATTTTTTCACAAGCGAATGGACCACTAAGGATCACGCTACAACTTCATCTCTTTCTCTTCGTGTGGAGTTTTCTCTGTGTCCAATACTCCTTCATGCGTTCGCTGGCTTGCTTACGTTGTTCAGCTGTCCAGGCTGTTCCGGTCTTCCTAGTCCTTCGTGCGGCTTGAACACCTTCCAAATTCTTCAGTGTGCTCCTATTTGACGTTACATTGTTAGTTATACTTTAAATTCTTGAAAAAATCTTGTTTTCCTTAAATCAGGGCTCATAGTCTGCCAACCACTGAATGTGAATAAACTACGAGTAATACATCAGTTTTACATTGGGCTAACGACTGTCGGAGGTTAGAACTCATGTTTCATTTATGAGAAGTAACTTTCTTCTAGCCTGCACAACGGCCTTTAGAAGATATTTGCATTAAATTTATGACTTACTAACAAATGTACTCGTTCCTTGCACGGGAATTGGTAATCGATTTCACGATTACTTAAATAATCCATGTGAAGTTACAAGCCTGTATTCAAGCGTTTAATAGGGCATGTTAAACTGATATTCTTCTACGGAATCAAGTTGCAATAACGTGGAGTACGATAAAGCTTAACAAAGTGGAGACAGAATGGGGTAGATCCCAGAGTTTATTGAACGATACAGTTCCTGGTTCGATGTTGTGCGTAATTCTCCCTATTTCTTGGTTAATATTGTTGTTCATCTGAAACCGGGAGTGGTACTCTGCCTGAGGACTCATGAAACCAATCGTTGACAGTAACCTCACTTATTATCTCTTCTGTTCAAAAGAGTAGAATGGCTCTTTAGTTAAACCCTTTAACCCAACTAGAAATTACATGACAGCCTCTAAGATAGTCCATTAAAGGTAACTCCCTTGTAATCCTCCTATCGAAAGGTTGGTAGTTTTCCATTAAAGTTGGCCAAGTAGGAATTTGGGGAAGGGTAAAATCACTGTTCTGATTCCTATAAACTCGCAAACCAATCCGAGATTTAGAAATAATAGTGACCCTAATACCTACCAAGGATAGATATAAAGGTTGGTAGAAATGTATAGAGTAGTTTCCCAGTTATAAGAACTCAACAAACTGACGAACGGAAAAATCGACAAAAAAGATTTTAAAATATCCGCTCGAAGGCAGACTGAAAAACGGTCCGTTAATGGTATCTCCCTTATTAATCCTCGTATCGAAATGATGCACATTATTTAAGAAACTGCCTCCCATTGGTAATCAGTAATTAAGTTTCGCTGTGTATACTTTGAGGGAGTACAAAATCAAGGTTTCGGTTTCGTATATACCCCCTGTCAGTTCAGGGATTTGGAAAGAATATTGCCGCGAAAACCTACCCAAAGAAACGTGGATTCTAAATATGAACTTTGGTAGTAATATAACCAGTAGTTTTCAAGTTATAAGAACTCAAACAAACAGACAAACAAACACCAAAGCTAAAAACAGTATAGATGATAATTATTGCACCTGAAACGGATAAATGATCATTGTACAACATATTTTTAGAAACGTTCTGGATAATCCTGAGATACATGAGAATGTACATCATTATAGACCGTTATGCATTTCATCATTCAGTCTGCAAGCCTCTATGGATTGACTATGCTCGTCCAAAATCCTGTAGTTTCAACTCGCTCCCTGGCTTCGTTTTAACTTCGCGTCGCTTATATTGAAATAATCGAAAACTAAGTCCGACAATCGTCACCTTGTTCTCTTTCTCTGCTTGTCTTACTCTCTACATCCGAATCAATTATTCTCCTAGGCAACCTATTCACTTCCATTAGCCTCACTACCAAATCTGGTTTATATGCACCGCTTTCCCCTCAGCCTTCGTCTGTTCATTCCGACTACTCTCCTGACATCATTCCCACCTGTTTCTACTAGCACTCATTAATCATGCTTCCATAATACCAATTACCACTAACTTCTGAATGAGATATGGGGATTCCACACAGCTTTCAGTACCATAGAGGAAAGCCACACAGAGTTATTTATACGAATTTCAAAGCAAAATACATTTATTTATTTATCTATCTATCTATCTATCTATCTATCTATCTATTTATTTATTTATTTATTTATTTATTTATTTATTTATTTATTTATTTATTTATTTATTTATTTATTTATTTATTTATTTATTTATTTATTTATTTATTTATTTATTTATTTATTTATTTATAACTTCCCTAATGATAGGGTTGCCTCGAGGACAAAGCAAATATAATTTTACAATACAAAACATTCCGTCACTGCTCAACAGATAATAAAACAATACTATGTGGTAAATCATTTTAGCGTGGAATATGAAATGTCTTTCACTTGGACATGTCTTAGGATTCTGTTATAGAGGAACATCACTACGTAATTCAGGCCATCACATGGTGAGTTATAAGATCGCTTATGCTTTGCGACAGATAAATCTACTGGAAGAGTTGATATTATTGAACATTCTAATATATCTAGGCATGGCATAATTATTGACCCTTCTGTCCGATTCGAGGTTTGTCTATGAACCTACTGTTAATTATTTCAAAGACAGATGTAATAGGTCTACTGATAGGAGCAGGAGGTGTTATACCTATTTTTTAGGAATGTCGAGAAAATATCACATTCCAACTTCCGTACGAGATGAGATAGTCACCATAGTCCTAAAGAAGTGTTGTGAAATTCTGAATTAGCATCTTAGTCCACACCTCTAAGTGTTGTTTGAAATGTATATCTTATTATTGTATTTCAATGTTAATTGTTATTATCACGTGGGTATACTGAGTCCTTTGGGAATACCTCCATTGGGAGGCAGTTTTGTAAATAAAATTAATGAAAAATTAAGAAGCAAAAGGCACGTACACGATGCTATTGACTGTATAAACGATTTCTAAAAATTAATATTGAACCTCGGATGGCAATTACCGCTATCTTTGTCAACAAATGTTTTTGTAAACCTAATGAAGTCTAAAACTGCGATAAGAATTTAGGAACTGTTCCCCGGGCTCCCACAATCATACCTGTGACCCTGATATATTTTTCAGTCCACATTTTTTACTATATTACGAGAGTATATGGTTATAAATACTCTTATTCTCTAAATCTCTGGATCAATGATCATTCCGTTCTAGCCTTCCGATTTGAAAACAATGATATATATTCGCCTGGTGCTTCCATTTGCCGCCAATCCCAGACACTTCCTCGCAGACCATACGAGAAGCAGCCAATGAAAACTTGTAATATCCATTAATGCAAAAAAATAAAAAGAAGCGAAAAATTGGTAGCTACTAACGTATTCAATAAAGTATAATGTAATTAATGAACGTAGGTTTTCGTGGCTCATTGTATTAACATAAAGATGTAACTGGATGAAGGTCACTATGTATATTTATTTAATAAAGGCTAGCTTTCCGCCAAATTGCATTGGCCTTCATCAGGACACGTGAAGGCCTGCGTCTGACAGTGAGCAAAGAAATTTGTCGAAGGAACGTGGAAATCTTTCAGTCTAGTTAGTGGGATAGGCCGTGCATAGTACGATCATGACTTCCACGTTCATTCGACAAATTTCTTTGTTCACTGTTGGAAGCAGAACTTAACATGCCCTGATGAAGGCCAATGCAATTTGGTGGAAAGCTCGGCTTTATTAAATAAATATATATAGTGGCTTTAATCCAGTTACACATGTATTACTTTATGTTAAAATATAATGCATTTTTCAAAGTTATTTTCTTACTGAGATACGGAATTAGATGACATGTTTCACGAGATCAATAATTTATTGGGGATGTTAGAAAGTTAATTTACATTTTTGACAATATACGTAGGACGTCATATGTTTTGATGAGTTTACTCTATTTTTATCAACATCTTCTGTTCTTATTAATTTAAATACCTGACAATTAAAATTCACGAAATTAGACCATCAGTCACTTCAAAATTACAATACCTACTTAGGACAGTATAAAATGAATATCTACCAGCAGGAATTCAACAAAGACTAAAATTACTTTGAAAAAACTCGTTCAGCATAGGCAGAATATAATTGTCTAGAATAGGCTACAATTATTGGATTTATGACTTTTATGAAAGTAAAATGAAATGAAATGAAAATATGTCTTTGCTGGATATTATATGTTCTGATTCAATCATCTGTGTGGACATAATACTATTTGTTTTAAACGCTCAATTTCAAGATATTATTTCAATGTTACGTTATAGATAAATTCTGAATGCGGAAACATGTACTGCACGAAAAATGCTGCTTGAAACTACACCAGACTCAATTTTGTCCAGAGGTGGGCATTGTACGTTTCGATTTGTTGCTCCTCATACATCCTCATTCTTTGAAAGCGCCGGCCATCATGTGTCGAATGAATGAGAACTGGGTAACGAATGATGGTACATATTATACAATCAATAAGTGCTCGGATCCTTTTTCCTTGAAGAAACCAAACCTCTGACTTCTTGGTATAAAATTCTTGATACATTGTATTGATTTACGATCTGAATGCGCAGCTAACTTTCTCTTTCTTATAGCCTCAAATGTAGGACACAATTGTTGGTAAGGCGTCTCACGTTGCTCGGTCGTGATTGGAATAATATTTCTTCAACACGAGGTTGTTTATAGTTCTTGGTCCCGGTAGAAGTTCCTCTTGGGTATATATGGCGCAGATCGGGTCGAGACTTCATCTCATGGACATTACTGTTCTCCCTCCTTTTGCTCCACTTCAGATAACTTCACCGAACTAACCGGGACGTTTTGATGCAATGTCTCTTCTTGTGAACAAAGATGAAGTAAAGAAGACACGTCCTACAAAATGTCATATGTTCACTAGTTATTGCGGTACATCAATAATGCAAAATTCACAAATATATTAAGTTTTCACGATATTTGAAATAAATGCAAACTAATTGGGCTATTAATAAGTTTCGTCTAGCCCGCTGCACATGACACTGAAAAAACATTTTAATGAACATTTTAAAGGACACAGTGACTATTTTAAATCATCACTTATTGTACTCCGAAATGATAATCGTTTAGTGTTTTTTTTCTTTACATTATTTTTATATTTTCGATTATCATCGTCTAAATTGTAAAAGTCAGCATCCTTGTGGTCATTTATGGTTTGCCAATTTTATACCAGGTGGCCCGCTAGCGCCTCAATTTCTACTTCCAAGTGTCCGCCATACACTAATGATGAATGGGTTGCCTAATAACTGATTTTTTCAGGGGTATCATTGCCTGCAGGCAGGTTACGTCAGAATACGAAGCGATAACACCCGGACGGCCACTTGCTGGAAGTTCCTCAGCGCTACCCGTCTAATGCGCCCCATTGCGTTAGTAAGCCTCGGTGTCGAGTGTATAGAAGTAGGCTGGTATTTGGAGCAGTAGCAGTACAGTTGCTCTCAAAAATCGACAATGGCTGGTGTGTTCTGCAACGACGAATACAAAGATATAACTTTAATCTATTTAGAATCTGGTCGGAATGCAACCCAAGCTCGTAGACGATACCAGCAGGAGTTTATAAATATCCATCTACCTTCTACACACGTACTTCGCCGAAGAAGAGGTGCAATTAGCACATACGCCTGTACGTGCATGAATTCATAAATTATTAATATTTTCTGCATCTTTGACGTATATAATGCAATCTGTACCAGAACGTGTGTAACACAACGACTGTGTTGTGGTGCCACCTCATCTGTGTGAAGTCAACGCGTTACACAGCAAGTCTTCGGGAACACGACGCTTTTCCCAGCCAGCACGCTGACGAGGCTGTGACGTCAGCCCGCTGCGGTATATATAGGGCGAGCAGACCGAAGAGACAGGCAGGCCGTTAGCAGCTGTCCAATGACTAATTCGGGCACGGATGTCACGCCCCTTGAAAATGTGCACCGAAATGGCGGACTAACGCTAGCCGGGACGTTTCTTCTCAGAACAAGCTCACTAGCCTCATCCTACCTGCTTCGCACGGCTCTATCACTTGAAACATTTTCTTCACTGACATCATCCATATTAAGATTGTAAAATTATATAGCCTTCTATTAGAACACCCACCGTGATCAACTTAGACTGTCAGTTATAGAGATATTGATTTGCAATGTGTTCTGGCAACGAGAAACTTATTTTACACATTAGGCTAGATCTTTACATATTTATCCTTTTTCCTAGACAGCCTGAAGCTTATTCAGATTATGAATTTGATGTACATTCGGCAAAAGAGGCAAATTAGAGAAACTTTTGTTTTGTATAGAGTAAAATAGCTTCAACAATAAATATTTTATTTTTGTTGTAAAATCTGTTTCTTCATATACAACAGACTGATAATGCGTGTGTCTCTTCCGAAATATAACACGTTGTAGCGCTCTTCTGAAACTCAGTGACTAGGCATCCCATTCATTATTAGTGCACGCGGGACACTTTTAAGTATAAAATTGCGGGGATGGAGGGTAACGTTGTACGTATGTATATATATACAGGGTGAAGCGTAATTCGCGCGACTCCTCACATGCCAGCAATAAAAAAATGTCTCTTACAAAATTTCGTCTTGCGAGTATATCCGGCAGAAAAACGACGTTGAAGAGTAGCAATCTGGCAACGCTGTAATCACATGTAGGGTAACTACCTCTGTCAGCAGAAGCTAGTCGCACTGTACAGTTGGTGCAGTGGATAGAATTTTGGGTTAGCATGCAGGAGGTCGAGTGGTCGATCCTGGGTTGAGGCGTATGTTTTTTATTTCGTAAATGTAGTCCAGGTGGTATGGTATCTGGCATCTTAATCGTCAACAGCAATTGCAGTGGGTCCTCTAGAAACCATTTGCACTTACATACTACGATCCTAGAAATGGACGAACAGTCGTTTTCATTGGTCAGCTTTGAAAGGCGCCCTTTCCACGTCGTGGGCATGAATTTAATATGGACAGTATTGGTGCTAATGTGCTACATCTGCGCGATCATATTACATGTAGTATGGTGGCGTCTCCGAAAACCTTAAAAAGTAGTTCGTGGGACGTGAAACAAATAACATTATTATTATACATGTAGTATGTAAATGACAAGGTAGATGCTGTGTTATTGTACTGTGTTATCATCTTTAGCATATCGAAAGTGATATTGTTTGTGTAATTATTCTGTCCTATGACTGGTCATTTGTTTCAGCTGTCTATTTCTTATTCGTCTAACCAGGTATTTGTTGTTTCAGCGTTACAAAATGTTGTAAATGTAGGATACATGTGACCTCAGAAACGGTGTCTTACTGTATTACAGTAGGTAATGTTAGATGGAAATTAGCAAATAAAAAATTCGCCTCAACCCAGGATCGAACCATCGACCTCCTGCATGCCAACCAAAAACTCTACCCACTGCACCAACTGTATAGCACGACGAGAATGTGCTGACAGCGGTAGTTACCCTAGATATGGTTACAGTGTTGCCAGATTGCTACTTTTCAACGTCCGTTTTCTACCGGATATACTCGCAAGACGAAATTTTGTAAGAGACATTTTTTTGTTGCTGGCATGTGAGGAGTCCCGCTGCGACGCCCGAGTGCGCGAATTACGCTTCACCCTGTAGATCAGCTTTCCTTGAAAATTCTTAAGTCCTCGTATGAGACCTGTTTTTTTACATGGTGTAATGGGAATATATTGTATCCGTGGTAAAAAAAATAGTAGTGTCACTTCAAAGAAGACCCATACTTTTCCCATAGAAACCATCTTTACTCGCTGATTACTGTTACTATATGTGGATGTATTTAACTTACTACCTCAGCATTCATTATCAATGTAAAACAATAACATTTCCAGAGGCCGACACTATGTTCTTTGTTCCACCTCTTCACATTAGGTCTAAAGTGAATTGTAGAGAGCTCAGATGATTAGACATTTATAGCCTAGGTTAGAATGCAAATTTTGTTAAGTATACTCTACCCGGACAACAGTTCCGCTATGTGGTTTGCATACATAATAGGGGCCCGGATTATAAAAATCCTTGTAAGTTAAGTCACTCTCGCTACACTAGTTTGCCTATTACTGCCTACACATCCGGACTTTAGTCATTTTTGCAGATGAATTACTAAGACTTTGGGAGCCAATATATTTACTTTTTGAATGTTTCTCTGTGGGCAAAAACTTCAATTTTACCCTCTGCAAATATCAACGGGAACAGTGAAAATGCCTTATATTAGGGATCTAAAATGAGATTTGTGACATAAGAGGGATACATTTCAACATGAGCTTTATACATTGTGTAATGGGGGTTTATACTGAACTGTAATAAACTCTTCATCACTCTTAGCAGAGAACATTCAACATCGTGTTAACACCTACTCTCATTTCACACCGTTAATCACTGCTAAAGGGGGCTTGGAACATACTGTAGCACACATTTGTGGATAATGTATAACTAGAAACATTAAGTGCTATTGCTCTGGGAAATGATATATGTTGGGTTCGTTTGTGACAGCTTAGTGTCATCGTCACTGGCTTCCCATCAAGGTGGACGTGGCTCAATCCCAGACAGTGTGTGTGAGATTTTTGAGTCGATGCTTCATTACCGTATTGTGTAGTTGATGTTGAACTGGACGTTCTGCAGTATATATTTCTTTTATAACGTATAATTGCTCGAGAAGGAGAATGAACGCATGGTACTATCTAAGTGTCCCACAGGTATGCATCAGAGGTCTGAAAATGACCCAGTTTTTTCGCTCACGCTCATTCCAACCTCATAAGTTGGACCGTATTGCCATCGACCTTGAGCGGCTTGGCTAGCAACGTGTAGTGTGATGTAAGGCGTCTGATGCGTTAACGAACAGTATAAACGAAGTTACGGCGAACAAAAACGGAGCGAGGAAAGTAGAGTGACTGGCTATACAATATTGGACAACAGGTGATTATTTTAATGAATTATGCAATGAAGTAATGTAAATACAAACATGCTAAAACACTGTGAGACCAGCTTGTCACGTTAGTAGAGAAATTATGATGATGATGATGATAATGATTATGATTATGATTATGATGATGATTGTAGTTTAAAAGTTCTTAACAGCCAGGTCATCGGCCCCTATTGGCACGAGGTACAAAGAAATGAAACGATAATTAAAACTTTAAAATGTATCCACTGACCAGAATCTAAACCGAACGATGATGAAAACATGACCATGAATCCAAAACAATCAGTGGATCCAGTTCCCATGCCTTATTTTCTGAGATGATGCTTTTTGTCCGCAGGGATCCAAAATCCAGGCCACCGGCCTCTCATAATAGTACTAATCACAGGTAATGCAGATCCATGGTGTGTTTCATACAATGGCGCCACTCAAAGGTAACACAGACCCATGGTGTTCATCACATGAGGTACTACTTGCAAGCAACGTAGACCCATGGTGTTGCTCACATTGTGAGACTAGTCACGGGCAATGTAGACACACGGTGCATCACACACTTTATCACTAATTAAGTTACAAGCTGGATTAAAGTTTTTCACTTGCCGTACTGGAGGGTGGGATATACAATATTTTCTTCGCTAGCAGAGCAAGTCTTCGATATTCTATGTTGTTATTTCTCCACTAAGTAAGAGGAACATCATCAGAAAGGCGTAATTTTAATAAATACACTGTTGTAAAAATATCAGCAACATTTATTCGTCTATAGTACGTGGCAACACTAACTCTTTTTTGACATAGATCGGGGAACTTATTCCCGAAACAATCGTAACGCTCCTTTTCTCACCAGGGCGGATGACAGGGCCGGACAGTAGTTGTAGGAGTGATGTCTTACACGTGGACTGATTTC
This sequence comes from Anabrus simplex, assembly GCF_040414725.1. Lineage (NCBI taxonomy): Eukaryota > Metazoa > Arthropoda > Insecta > Orthoptera > Tettigoniidae > Anabrus > Anabrus simplex. Next base: position 25,355,103 of record NC_090276.1, on the reverse strand, counting down.
TCGTCCGTGTAGGGGGCCAACAAATTAATTTTAGGATTATAGGGTAAATTTAGATGTAGGGAGTGCCCTAACATGTGGACTGGTCATCCGCCCATGTTAGTGACAGCTTAGATTTAGTTTAGGGATGGTGCCTTGCACGGAGACTGGTATCCCGTCCGTCTGGAGGGCCACCAAGTTAGTGGTAAGATTATAGGGTTGTAGGGTTGGCCATTACATGAGGACTGGTCATCCGCCCATGTGAGAGGCCGCTTGGTAGATATAGTTGGTGTGTTTTTAGTCTGTTTGTAATTCTTCAGTTTCGTTAGTTTTAATGGTTCTTTCTGTTTTATGTAATCTGGCATTTTGAACATGTATCTGGGCGTACAGCCAGTAAAATTCAATAAATTACTAAATTTCTGAGAATTTCTGAGTAACAATCGTAAAGGGACGGTGATCTGTTGCACACAGTTTTACGCACTTCTCTGTATTGTTTTGATTGATATCATATGATACTGTATTCGGCCGCACTGTACACATGTCTTTTTCATATGTGAGGTATTAGATGTAACCGTCAATAAGGACGCAAAACATTTACATGGCACATATCCTGCATGTTGATCATTCGCAGTTGTTACTAGTAAGAAGTATTCCCACATTTCTCCCTTCGTCCTTTCTTAATTTAGTAATCCATATTGTTTCCTCTCAGTTTTTGCTTTCATCTGTTTTTGGAACCAGAATTCATGTCATAACGAATGTCATAGTGACTACGAATGTGAATCTGTCGGACCAAATGTGATGCGTTCGCTCAGACTATCGAGCACCAGGCGGTCGAACAGGTCACGTTTACTAGCGCAGTAGGATTTAACTACACGACTACCTTGTTTCGACCCACCGTAAAGAGGAAATGCAGAATTTTAGTACACATTTCTAAGATTTTTTCTTATAACTCGCTTTACGTTACAGCGACAAACGTTCAGTAGCCTAGGTGTTATGGCGATGATGGGTTAGGAACATGCTAGGACTGGGCAGGAATCGACCATGGCCTTAATTAAGTTGCAACCCCAATATTTGCCTGGTGTGAAAATGGGAAACCACGGAAAATAATCTTCGGAGCTGCCGAACGTGCGCGCTCATTTGAAACATGGGCTTTGTCTCACTGACCGAGAAAGTGCTATTTCTGCACGACAAAATTTTACGAGGAACACTTTTCATGTATTTATACACATTGATTATTTTTCAAATGTATTTCTTCAGAATACCTCAGAAACTTCTGTTTGCTGAATCTGAAAATGAAATAGACTTCACTGCAACCACATTTTATCTGGTCTATGCGAAGCGACAGATGAAAATATACTGTTTCTATCACGAAATACGTACACACTAACAACCTATTAATCTTTTCTGTTCTTCTTCGTGACTCATTTACAATTACTTGAGGTCAACCCAGTAGGTTAACTTTCTCAGTTTTACGGCCGGATGCCCTTCTTGACGTCAGTACAATGTAGTGCGATGTATTCACTATTGTATGTGTCTGAGGTGATTTTTACTGTAGTGTGTTGACTGTGTATCGGGACGAACGAAAACACCGACTTATGGAGGGAGTGGAACTAGAGCGATGAAGCTGAAACTCCCGCTCCGACAAGAAAACGACATCAGGACCCTATGAGCCTAAGCAAATTTCCATGACCATACAGCCAAAGATTTTTACCATATAATCTATGAGTAGCTACGAATATGGTATAATTTATTATTATTCTTGTATCATCAATCCTAAAATTGGTTTGCTATTGCGCATGCAACTCTCCACTCTTCTATATCTTCGGGTAGTCTCTTCAGAGTTGTACAGGAGTGTCAAGTTGTGTCCCTCGTGACTCTATCGGTGTATTGCAATCCTGACTGACCTCTAGCATTCCTTCCCTCTAGAGCTCATTCAAGAATTTCTTTCGTGCCTTAGAATACGCGACACGCGCATATATCTCCTCTTGAAAATTAGTTTAACAAACACAGATTCGTCAATTCAACACTCCACAGAACCTCTCCGTTCCTCAATTTTTCCCACTAAGCAAAATATTTATAAAAATCAACGTTGAAAGGATTCAAGGTATCAGTATTTCAGATGAAATTATAACAGCAGCGACTTGGCCGTGCGGTTAGAGGCGCGCAGCTGTGAGCTTTCATCCGGAAGATAGTGGATTCGAGACCCACTTTCGGCAGCCCTGAAGATGGTTTTCCGTGGTTTCCATTTTCACACCAGGAAAATTGTGGGGCTGTACTTTCATTAAGGTCGAGGCTGCTTCCTTCCAACTCCTAGGCCTTTCCTCTCCTGTCATCGCCATAAGACCTATTCGTATCGGTGCGACATAAAACAAACTGTGAAAAAAAAAACATTCAGGAAAGGGAATGATCTATTCGTTTACACAATAGCCATGGAAAACGATCTTTTACGTCCACCGAATTTCCAAACGAGTAACGTAAACTTATCACTTTAGTTGCCGTTATGTACAATATTTTATTTGATACTGTGGTGCATATTTACTTATTTTAAATTACATGAATTTAGTTATAAAAAATTTTGATTCTTTGCGACGCAGATCCTTCAGGTTTGATCCATTCATTGATGTCCCCTTGTTCTCTTGTTCATCTCTTGCTATGGAAGGTATATGACGTATTTATATGTTGTAATAAAACATAAAAATTAATGCTATTTTTGCGGCGAACAGTCCACTAAGCTACCAGAGTTGTAAACATGGTCCTGAATTAATGAAGGTAATACGAAATTTACGAAATACTCTGACGTACATGATATTTATATGTTTGAAATGGATCAATGTATTTGTGGTGGCAGCAGATTACTTGATGCCGACCCCCCCGGTGTAGGGGTAGCGTGCCTACTTCATACCCGCAGGCCCCGGGTTCGATTCCCGGCCAGGTCAGTAATTTTTACGTGCATTTGACGGAAGAATAGAGGTCCACTCAGCCTACGTGATTACAATTTAGGAGCTATCTGCCGGTGAGATCGCAGCCCCGGTCTAGAAAACCAAGAATAACGGCCGAGAGAATTCGTCGTGCTGACCACACAACACCTCGTAATCTGCATGTCTTCGGACTGAGCAACTATCACTTGGTAGGCCATGGTCCTTCGGGGCTGTTGCACCACGGAGAATGGTTTGGTTTGGTTTGGTTTGGTTTGGTTTGGCACATTACTTGAGATGTGTCGATAGGTAGGAACTACGGTGCTACAGTCATGTGGAGAAAGAATTCAAAAAGGTTAAGTTAGGTCTTCCTTGTTTCATGATCTCTCTGACTATCCGGTAAGCGGAGTTCAACGAATCAGAGGCGACTTGTAATAAAAGACTAGGGAAAGTATGAGGGACGATCAAGAAGTTTCCATTCGATGGTCGTGCAGTGAAAAAATCCGTAACCGCCTCTTGCATATCCTCGTCCGACAGTAAACGTCAACCCTTGAAGGCCTCTTTGAGGGGACCGAAGGCGTGACAATCCCATGGGGAGAGATCAGGACTATAAGATGGGTACTCGAGTGTTTCCCACTTGAGTTGGCGTACAATCTGCGTGATGAGACTGACCTTGTATCGAAACCCAATGCGCACGATACTTGGTGCACCATTCCACACCGGTGTTTGTCCTTCAGCAGCCAAGAACAGAATAACAGCACGTTGGTCCTGTTTGGACGCATTTGGTAATAACGTCGCTATCGATCAAGTGGCCGCATTTACCGCACGCACCACGGCACGACTCGATTGCCACACGAATCCCCTTGCGTACAAGCCAGTGCTTATATATCCCCATCGGAGTCACGCTACGTTGCATGTCAACTGCAGCAACTTCCTCAAACAGAAACTATTTGATCGCGCCTTATAATTACAGTACGGTAAAGTATCATTTTCCATACCATTTTGGTACGGGAGGAAGGCACTTACGTCATAGTATGAAATACAATATATTACAAGTGTTAGGTGATACTCTAGTAAAGACCCCTATAGGTATCCCAAGAAGAGACTCTTACTGTACATCACGAAGCGAACTTTTGTAAAATAGTCCCTCAATCCGATCTCCTGGTGGGGACTGCAGGAGACGTCACTTTGGCTAAATTGAAAATAAAAATGCAAAGGAGAATGCTGGAATTGATGTATGTTAATCCTACTAATCTCATACTTTCCCTTCATGCATAGGGTTAATTGAACCACACAGGAACAAGTCCACTCAGAATTCAGAGATAATATCTAGCAGTCTACTTGCACCTTGTCTAATCTTATTTTGAGCACAATCAATGAGGCTCATAACCTGAGATATAACCGTTTTAACTACGTACTACCAACCCAGTATCACTAGCAATGAACGTAACTGGGGGAAGACCAAATTAAACTGGCGTTCTCGCTAATTGGTGCAAATAAAGCTGGAATCCGTGCCACATTCGGCCGGTCAGAACTGTGCAATAAATGTTTATTTCCCTTGTCTCTATAAAATATACGTTCACCCTCTTATAGCAGGAAAACAGTAGAAACATGGACCGTTATTATGTGTATAATAACTTTCGACATATAAGCGATTACGTACACAATAACACAGCAAAGTATGTTCTGTTTAAAGCACATATACAAACCAAACTAGTGATAATAATTTTATTTGAGGCGTCTAATAACAAACCCGGCAATCTCCACTCTTGGAAGAAATTGAGCTGACAGTGGATAATAATAGTTCAAAGCGTTATCTTCCATGTCCTCATACGTTCCGTACCGTACTTGACTTCCTCCCTGTTTTACGAAGGTAGTAAATTATGCATTAATAGCTAACACGGGAAACTCCAGGCAATGTTATACTGCAAAGACCGCATTCTCCATCACAGCCAATCGTGGAACAGCACCGGTATCACGTGACACAGTCAGCTGCTATTGTCGCAGAGAGTGGCAGAACACATTTGGATGTTCTTGTGTGGTTTATTTTTGTGTGTGTGCTTAAGTGATTGTTCTTCAAATTGTAGCATGTTAATGTGATTACAAGAGCATTCAAGAATGGAGTTATCAGTGTCTCCTGTATCACCAAGGAATTAAAGGAGGACACCATTAAAGGAGGACACCGTCACAACCAAAGACGTGGAAAAGAAATTTAGTGAATTGTTTGAGATTAATTATATTTCCTATTTTGTATTATATTCTCCAAAATAGAATGATGTATTGCAAGGTATTTGTATAATTTTATCATTCCTGTTGATAATATTAGGTTATATCACTTCTTTGTAAGTATGCCTCTGAATCATTGCCAGAGTATCCTAAGTGTGGCCACAACACAAAAGCCACAAAACTTGAAGATGATGGAAGTAATTTTTCCTATAGTGGAACATAGCTTCATTCCGCCCGACATAGTTTTTTGAAATATTAAAAAACATCCACAAGAATGAAGAGATTGCAAATCCTGGTGACTACTTAGATATTTTTGGAGAGCATATTACTGTTGTAAAACAATGGAAAAATGGTGTTGAGGAACATTTCAAGGTAACTGCATCATGGCATATCCAAATTCAATAGATTCTGCATATAGAGAACTAGAACAGGAATTAGTATCGTTATAGGAGGACAACCTAACTATAAATAGGATATAGGACATTTCGCATCATTTAATAAGAAATAAAATGGTGTGAAGATGCTTGTACCTCAGGTAATTAAAAAAGGGAAATTTGTTAAGGAAAAAACTAATGGTGTCCAAAATTTACTGATTAAACACTACGAAGAAGGCAGGCACAACATCAACGGCCTACAATTCTGCAGTGATCTGTCCGCAAAGGATGAAGGGAATGAAACTAGGCCTTGTAATGAAGAGCCATTGTGCGACGGGATTGAAGAATTAGATGACTTAGTACTGTAGGGACTCAGGTTCAAATGCTATGAGTTGCTAAAATTTGTTTAAGAGTTTAAGAATTAACGAGAATCTTCAGGCCAAATTGAAGAACTAAAAGATTAAATAGTGTGAAAGGAAATATTTCAATTTTAGAAGTGTGCAAAATATATTAAAATAGTATATTGCTTAACCAATGCAGAACGGTAAACCGTTTATATGTTTTCTTTACCACCGCAACCTTGGTAATCTCCCAATTTTAATCGCTGTTTTCCAGACCACTGAGAGCAATACATTAGTCTTTAATTATCTCCTAAAGCTTGGAGTATATTTCCGGATACAGTTACGTATTATTTGATTAAAATCAGCATACACTATACCTGAAACAGTTTTTGGCTTATATCTCAAAACATACTAAAGTGGAGATTGCCGCGTTTCCTATTAGATCCCTCATTTGTTCTACGTCAAATCATTGAAACTAGCTGACTCGCCCCCGGGTTCACACGGATGGCCTTACCATATATATACAGCATTACGTGGCTTTATCTGAGACCACCCCAAATACATTTTCTTTGGAAGTAAAATAAGAAGAATAAGAAGAAGGAGAGGAAGGTGAAGAAGAAGAACAAGAAGAAGAAAAGACATCCATAGCGCTAGAATGAAGGAATACTGGGCTAAGAGGAAGAAAAGATCTCACCAGAGTTAAGAACCACGTGGTCCATCGTAGGCCTAAACGAATAACAATAATAATAATAATAATAATAATAATAATAATAATAATAATAATAATCGTATGGCCTCAGCTACCGTGTGTAGATATTTCGATTTAACGTCATCTGGCAGTCTGCTCGTCAATTTCGAGGTTCCGTTTTACTTTAGGTCTACCATATGGCAGACTAAGTAAACCAAATCTCTCTTGGCCAACTGTGGCTGAGATTTAATTAATTTTGCCGGGTAAACACCAAGTAACATGTGATAGGGCCACATAGTTTACCATGAGGAAAACACTGAACGCTCAGGTCTAGACCTGTAACGTTTAGAGTTTGGACCTGTGCTTTATTAATAGTCTTACTAAAACATAATATTTACTGGAAACTGAAGCATTTTAAATTAAAATGGTAAGTCGGTGTTTATCAATGGTATCCGAAGTATCGACGGCTCCACACCCAGTGAGGATCCTGCACTCAAGTAGATTATTTTCTTTTTTTTTTACGATTTGAATAGCAATCTTGTACCATTGCATCAATTTAGAGTGTTTAGCTTGCAGAACAACAATATAAGCGAACCTACCTTTCAAATCAGATTGTGGACAGGAGTTTCAGGAGGATAATGTACCGCCGCTTGAATATCTAGGACATTCTCAACTGCACAGTTAGAATGTTCGGCCATGAATTACGATTCTACCACAGATTACAACAGCGCGAGTGGTCAAATTCTAAACTATACGAGTTGCTTGCTTGAGATAAATGGTGACTTTCAGTCTTATAGGCAGCGCCTGCGGAAGCATCCTTATTATATCATCACTAACCTCATTACATCACTAATCAAGCCTGTCCGGCTCCATTGCTAAATGGTTAGCGTGCTGGCCTTTGGTCACAGGGGTCCCGGGTTCGATTCCCGGCAGAGTCGGGAATTTTAACCATCATTGGTTAATTTCTATAGCACGGGGACTGAGTGTATGTGTCATCTTCATCATCATATCATCCTCATCATGACGCGCAGGTCGCCTACGGGAGTCAGATCGAAAGACCTGCACCTGGCGAGCGAGACATGTACTCGGATACTCCCGGCACTAAAAGCCATACGCCATTTCATTTTACTAATCAAAACTTACTTTTTATTCGTTAAACTAAACCTTATTTACTTTTATTTATTTATTTCCAGGCAACGCTGTGAATAAAAAGTAGAGTACGTTCGTGGTTTCCATGGCAGTGATGACAAAACAAACTGGGTGATCCATACATACATACATTAGCATTATAGATTGTTATGCCTTTCAGCGTTCAGTCTGCAAGCCTCTGTGAATTTACTAAACGTCGCCACAATCCTCGATTTGCAACTAGTGTTGTGGCCTCATTTAGTTCTATACCTCTTATCTTTAAATCGTTAGAAACCGAGTCTAACCATCGTCGTCTTGTTCTACCTCTACTTCTCTTACCCTCCATAGCAGAGTCCATTATTCTCCTAGGTAACCTATCCTCCTCCATTCGCCTCACATGACCCCACCACCGAAGCCGGTTTATGCGTACAGCTTCATCCATCGAGTTCATTCCTATATTAGCCTTTATCTCCTCATTCCGAGTACCCTCCTGTCATTGTTCCCACCTCGATGTACCAGCAATCATTCTCGCTACTTTCATGTCTGTTACTTCTACTTTATGAATAAAATATCCTGAATCCACCCAGCTTTCGCTCCCGTAAAGCAAAGTTGGTCTGAAAACAGACCAATGTAAAGATAGTTTCGTCTAGGAGCTGACTTCCTTCTTACAGAATACTGTTGATCGCAAACTGCGAGCTCACTGCATTAGCTTTACGACACCTTGATTCAATCTCACTTACTATATTACCATCCTGGGAAAACACACAACCTAAATACTTGAAATTATCTACCTGTTCTAGCTTTGTATCACCAAACTGACATTCAATTCTGTTGAATTTCTTACCTACTGACATCAATTTAGTCTTCGAGAGGCTAATTTTCATACCATACTCATTGCACCTATTTTCAAGTTCCAAGATATTAGACTGCAGGCTTTCGGCACAATTTGCCATTAAGACCAAGTCGTCAGCATAGGCCAGACTGCTTACTACATTTCCACCTAACTGAATCCCTCCCTGCCATTTTATACCTTTCAGCAGATGATCCATGTAAACTACGAACAGCGAAAGTGAAAGATTACAGCCTTGTCTAACCCCTGTAAGTAACCTGAACCAAGAACTCATTCTACCATCAATTCTCACTGAAGCCCAATTGTCAACATAAATGCCTTTGATTGCTTTTAATAATCTACCATTAATTCCATAGTCCCCCAGTATAGTGAACATCTTTTCCCTCGGTACCCTGTCATATGCTTTCTCTAGATCTACGAAACATAAACACAACTGTCTATTCCTCTCGTAGCATTTTTCAATTACCTGGCGCATACTGAAAATCTGATCCTGACAGCCTCTCTGTGGTCTGAAACCACACTGTTTTTCATCGTATTAGTTAATTAATTAATTAATAAAATTCAGCTGACATTTCGAGAAATACAAGATTTTTTCTGTACCATTGAGACGATTTGGAATATTTGGGTACAAACCGCATCTTTTAACTCCCTCTGTTTTATCATTTTGAGTATTATGAAACATGCAAGTTAGCGTTCTATATACATGTGAATCGTGTAAGAACACGGTAAAAAGTTATCAAATTAATGGTGAAAGAATGCACTGTATCAGATTTTGAAGTGTCACAGTAATAGTTGTAAATTTAGGAAAGGAAATGAATAAAACATTACAAGAGTTCTGTATGTCACTCTCAAAGAATGGAATTTACAAGTGAATAAAAGAACATTTAGATAAGGGTTGTAAGAAAAATTTTAGGGATATAAAATCCAGTGCGATTCTACGTGGCTCAGACGGCAGCACGTCGGCCTCTCACCGCTGGATACCGTGGTTCAGAACCCGGTCACTCCATGTGAGATTTGTGCTGGACAAAGCGGAGGTGGGACAGGTTTTTCTCCGGGTACTCCGGTTTTCCCTGTCATCTTTCATTCCAGCAACACTCTCCATTATCATTTCATAGCATTTATCACTCATTAATAAATCACCTTGGGAGTGGCGACCCCATTGTAATAACAGCCTATATATACACTTAAGAAAATGGAAATTGCAACACCATGAAGGCATTGGTCGTCTGTATTGATTTTCAAGATATTGAACGATCCCATGTAGGTATGTAAACAATCCAAGTTTCAGACCCATTGGATTGTTGCTACAGGTCTCCCCACGTGATTGGTCGCGGAGGAATCAACTCCAGTATACGGACTCTGGTGTAGCGTAGTTGACTTGCAGTCTGTGCAGTGAAGTGTTCCCCGTCAAACATGCCTCGTCGACAGAGAAGAGCACGCTATCAACAACTGTCGCCATTTGAGAGGGCTCGGATAATTGGGCTGTGTGAGGCTGGATTATCGCTAAGGACTGTCGCTGCACGTGTTGGCCGACAGGCATCTACGGTACAACGTGTATGCCAGCAGTGGTCAAATGAAGGTACCCGCACTCGTAGACCTGGCACAGGCCCAGCGCAACAGACAACTGTGAGGGAGGATCGCCGCATCATTCGGATGGCCCGGATGGAACCCCATGCAACAGCAGCGCAAATTCGAGCAGCTGTGGCACCCCACGTTACACAACAAACTGTTGGTAATCGCCTGCGTGCAGCTGGCTTACGAGCCCGCGTCCCTGCAGAAGGTGTTCCATTAACCCCACAACAGCGACGTGTAAGGCTGGCGTGGTATCGAGAAAGATCGACGTGGATCGACGAATGGCATAGTGTCGTCTTTAGTGATGAATCGCGCTTCTGTCTTGCCCGCAATGATCGCCGGAATCGTGTGCGCCGACGTACCGGGGAGAGGGGCCGCCCCCCAGATGTTAATGTCGAGAGGCACACAGGGCCAACACCAAGCATTATCGTCTGGGGAGCTATTGACTTTAATGTGAAATCACAATTAGTGCTTGTTGAGGGCACTATGACCGCTCGACAGTACGTTGATAGGGTACTCAATCCAGTGGTTGTCCCAATGATGGTGAACATTGCTAATGGGATGTTTCAGCAAGACAATGCCCGGGTTCACACTGCACGCACCTCCAGAGAAGCTCCCCACGACATCACAACCTTAGAATGCCCCGCCAGATCCCCGGACCTCAGTCCTATTGAACATGTGTGGGACATGATGGGTCGACAACTGGCCAACCGTCCTCGGCCACCCACAACTCTGGAACAACTGACCTGTGCAGTGCAGCAAGCATGGGCCACAATTCCTCAGGAATCGATCCGGGGCCTTATTGACTCCATGCCTCGACGAATTCATCAATGTATTGCAGCTCGTGGTGGGCACACCCAGTATTGATTGTTGTCCAAACTTGTGGTCAGGGGGACCTGAAAGTGTAATCATCGACGCACAACCGAACACTCGTCCTGCATGTTTTATTGCAGCAATGTAGCACTACTCCTTCTGGGTGTTGCAGTTTCCATTTTCTTCAGTGTATGTTTCAATGATTGGAAAACAGGTTGTAGGTTTTCATTTTCATTTTAAAAAACCAGTGCGTCGTCTCTTAATACCGCTCATCTGGCAACGCTCTTCATATTCATTATCTTTCTTAAGCCTAGTCACGCCTCCCAGTCACATATGGATATGTAGTCCATCAGAACAATGCATTTTCCTATGCTTATGTGTAAAGGAAAATGAACCTTAAATATTGTATACTGTAAGGGCGCGTAAATGCTTCATGGAAACATATATTCGTATAGTACGATACGGTGCATACATAGCAGTGGCTTATTACACCATCATCACAAGTTTCCATTTCTCCCCTAAAGGGGAAGGTGGACCTCCCATAAGGTACCACCTACTCTCTGGCCAGGAGATTCAGGCGGGTTGGAACTGAAGTGAAGTATTAAGGACTGGAGTAAGTTATGTCGATTAAGAAGGAGCTGGAAGAGTTCTTTTGCCTCTTAGATAATCGTAATTGCTCTTTTCTGTTTTTATTTTATTACCTTTCATCTCTTTGCGAACAAACCTTATAACCATTGTAATGAATGGATTATTTTCACTGACTGTACATTAACAATAAAAAACGAGAACGTCTAATAGCTTCTCTGTAAGAAGAAATAAGAGGAACAGAGTGGAGTCGAACGAAGTAAGGTGATGCGGGAAATATGAAATTAGGAAATTAAGTCTTACAGGAAGTAGATGAATACTCTTACATGAGTAGTAAGATAACCAACAATGGCAGAAGTAAGGAGGACATTAAATGCAAGCAAGCCTTTTCACCAGAAAAGAAATTTGCTCACTTAGAACATAGATATTAAAATTAGAAAGATGTTTCTGAAGACTTTGTATGGAACTCGGCAAGATAAATAGCATCAAAAAAAGAGAAGAGAATATACACTTTTGAAATGCGGTTTTACAGAAGAATTTTGAAGATAAGATGGGTGCATCGAATCACGAATGAAGATATACTGAGTCTAATTGGTGATAGGAGATCAATTTGGATAAATTTGACAAGAAGAAGAGATGGAATGATAGGACACATGTTAAGACGCCCAGGACTTGCTCAGTTGGTTTTCGAGGGAAGTATAGGCGGTAAGAACGGTACGGGTAGCCTAAGGTATGAATATGACAAGCAGATTAGAGCAGATGCCGGATGCAGTAGTTAGGTAGAAATTAAGAGATTAATACAGGGTAGGGTGGCATGGAGAGCCGCATCAAGCCAGTCAATAGACTGATGACTCAAACTAACAACACATTATTTGAGATATTAACAGTCTACAAGTTTATCAAGATGTTTGTATATAATAATACAGCTGTTATTTGTTTTCAATAAGTTCATTTGAGGCATATAGTCTTAGACCAATTATTGTTACACAAGATCCTTCACACCTTCATATACGAGTATATCGTAACAGCTCAACCATGGAGAGGTGCACTTTTCAAGTGATAAGCCCAAGCTGCACTAGGGACGAAGCACTGGTACTCTTGTAATTGAGGTAACAATATTTATTGGGGCCGATGACCTCGATGTTAGGCCCCTTTAAACAACAAGCATCATCATCAAGCAACGATATTTATTTAATGTTCTCTATCGGAAGCAATAAATTAGCATAACTTATGAGAATACTGATTGTGTTTGAATGCACGAGTAACTGCGAAATCCCAATATCCTGACAGGTTTGAATTTTTTGGACGAAGAGTTGTGCATTGCCATCGATGTTTAAGAGCTGATACTTTTGATACAAGACACAAAGTATTTTTGGGACAAACTGGAGTTTTTTTTTGCTACGGGTTTTACGTCGCACCGACACAGAGAGGTCTTATGGCGACGATGGGATAAGAGAGGCCTAGGAAATGGAAGGAAGCGGCCGTGGCCTTAATTAAGGTACAGCCCCAGCATTTGCCTGGTGTGAAAATGAGAAACCATGGAATACCATCTTCAGGGCTGCCAACAGTGGGGTTCGAAATCACTATCTCCCGAATACAAGCTCACAGCTGCGCGCCCCTAACCGCACGGCCAACTCGCCCGGTCAGTAACGTAGTAGAAGGGCCACTATGAGAAAGCAGAAATATGGATATAGAGTTTAATTATAACATCCATAATTTGCATAAGTATTTCAGAAGTCATGTGGGAAGGGAAATGAAAGAAACTGGTAAATTCTATTTTATATATTTTATTAACGTTATATCTCTTCGCTTGATTCAGTGTGTCATTTATATAACAAGTTTTAAGTTTTATTTTCATCATAAACTCTAGCAGTGTTTTTATCTCCTTTCCTGTGTACATAAATTTTACAACTCAGGATTGTTTACAAAATGAAGTTTCAAATCTCTCTAGTACATTTACATCACAGGCTGTAGTAGTACCATAATTTACTACTATTTTCCCGTCTGACCACTTCATTCTTACGTCAATAGTTGAGACCTATACGGACCTGCTAATTAACTCAGCAGAATGCACAGCCAAAGAACACATTTTAGAGGAATCAACTTCAGTAACCTAGAGATTAGGAGAACTTTTGTAAAATAATTTGTTTGGAGCACATTGCTTTATTAAAGTTGAAGTTGGACATCAGTAACATAGTTTTTTCTTTTTTTGACTATTTGCTTTACGTCGCACCGACACAGAGAGGTCTCATGGCGACGATGGGATAGGAAAGGTTTAGGAATGGGAAGGAAGCGGCCGTGGCCTTAATTAAGTTACATTTGCCTGGTGTGAAAATGAGAAACCATGGAAAACCATCTTCAGGGCTGCCAACAGTGGGGTTCGAACTCACTATCTCCCGGATACAAGCTCACAGCTGCGCGCCCCTAACCGCACGGCCAACTCGCCCGGTCAGCAACGTAGTAGAAGGGCCACTGTGAGAAAGCAGAAATATGGATATGGTGACAAGTCGAAAGAAAAACTACGTAGAGAAGTACAACAGAAAAGATAATTAAATGAAATGGAAAGCAAAGATAGATTTATTGGACCACTAAATACCGCATTGTGAAGAAGAAAATATGTTCGGAAAGAAAGGGAGGAGTTCGAATTAGGGAAAATCAGAAAGACAATGGGAAGAGACAGTTACACGAAGATGAAACGAGCAGCAGAAAATAGGTAGGTGTAGCTGTTCTGAAAAGGCATATGAATGAATGAATGAATGAATGAATGAATGAATGAATGAATGAATGAATGAATGAATGAATGAATTATATTAATAAAATTTCGTGTGGCTATTTCTAGCCGGGTACAGCCCTTGTAAGGCAGACCCTCCCATGAGGGTGGGCGGCATCTGTTACTGCGGTCGAGGACAATGTTATTTGTGGTGTGCGAGTTGCAGGGATGTTGGGGATAGCACAAACTACCAGTCCTCGAGACAAGGGAATTAACCATTTAAGGTTAAAATCTCCGACCCGGCCGGGAATCGAACCCTAGACACTCTGTACTAAAGGCCAGCATGTTAACCATTTAGCCATGGAGCCCGACAATTAATTATAAATGAATGTATAATTTTAAATCACACTAACTAATTTTGTGGTATTTTCAGAGACTGCAGAGTGGTTGGATCGACCCACTTAGAGGGCCAAGTGTACTGCATCATTTAACCGAAAGAGTGTCCGACTCGTTTGCTGGATGGTCAGCGTACTGGTCTCCCGTTCGGAGGATCCCGGTGTAGATTCCTGGCCGGGTCGTGGATTTGAACCTTCATTGGTTAATTCTAGTGGCCCGGGGCTGGGTGTTTGGGTTGTCGCCAACATCCCTGCAACTCACACACCACACATAACACTATTCTCCACCACAATAACATGCGATTACCTACACATGGTAGATGCCGCCCACCCTCATCGGAGGGTCTGCCTTACAAGGCCTGCACTCGGCTAGAAATAGCCACACTAAATAACAATTATATTATTATTATTATTATTATTATTATTATTGTTATTATTATTATTATTATTATTATTATTATTATTATTATTATTCACCGAAAGAGTTGCTATGCGGTTACGGTCGCGCAGTCGGGAGATGGTGGATTCGAACGACACTAACGGCAGCCCTGAAAATGGTTTTCCGTGGTTTCCCATTTTCACACCAGGCAAATGCTTGGACTGTACCTTAATTAAGGCCACGGCTGCTTCCTTCCCACTCTGAGCCCTTTCCTATCCCATCGTCACCATAGGACCTATCTGTGTCGGTGCGACATAAATCATATTTAAAAATTAAATTAGAATTTTACTTCATTTCTGTCACTTAACAGAAGTTGATGGGATTCTTCTGCCCTTAGAGTTTTGAGGATGCTAATGAGATACTTAGTCTCACTGTGGATGTGGGTGGTATAATACACACGCAGTATCCCCCGCCTGTCATAAGAAGCGACGAAAAGGGGACCCAATGGTCTCTCAACTTAGAGGTGTGGTTTGACGGCCACAAGTTTCCACCCGAGTCTAGTATTAATTCCACTTACTTGTGGTAGGCTCCTCACTTTCATATCTGACCTTACTTGGTCCCCTCTTGTTCTCTTCCTCCCCTGGAAATATTAGTTTTGCAAAGCTTAGAGTCTTTAATTTTCCTGCCCCTTCCTTCCCCTTCACGCCCTTTATATTTCCAGTATCTTCATTTTTTGAAGGATTTCACCTTTCATTGCGATCTTCCAAGTCCCCCGTTTAAAATAACCCTAGGAATTATTGTTATGTGTTGTTATTATTATTTGGAGAGGAAGTACATCTGGGCAATAATCCTCTTCTTCCTTTTTCCAGCATCGGCTTTAAAGTGATCGATGACATAGCAATAATAACAACTCCAGGCTGAGGGTCTGAGGCAGCACAAAATAGGCTTTCTAAGCCCAAGCTGACGAGATCGATTCCATCTCAGTTGAGAAATATTTGAAGGTGTTCAGTTTATCAGTTTCGTACTGATGGATTTACTGGCTCTTAAAAGAATATCGAGTGGAACAAAATTCTGTCTCCAAGAAGGCTACATGTAATAAATTGAAGTTAAAACCTATATCATTATTATTAATTAATAATAATTATAATGTAATGAAAAGATATGATGAATATCAGGTAATTAACTATTCGTGGGGAAGTTTATTGAGGCTGCTTCATTTTTCTCATGGTGTTGTATTAAATAGCTCGTGCAGCGTTGAAGTGCGTTACCACAGACATCTAATCGATATTTCGCTGGCAGCAGAGACAGCAGCTACCCACGGGCTGTATTCGTGAACCACAGGGGAAAAATACATTCCATTGAAAGAAACAGCCAATACTTTCGGAATAACCTCGAGGAATTAAAAAATCAAAAAAGGTATCTTAACTGGTGAGTGTTCACAGATAAAAGGCTTCGTAATAAAAATGTGTCTTTCTTTTCATATTTTTACTAGAGGGTATGTTTTATCATTCGAATCTTCACAGTGACATCTTCATTTATTAGTCTCTTTGAATATTGGAGCCCTACAGCTTGGATGAATTTTACCACCAGGCAAACCTAGGCTACATTCTATATCGGGGATCCTAGAAAAAAACTTTTATCGTTTTTTTTTTTTTTTTGCTAGTTGTTTTACGTCGCACCGACACAGATAGGTCTTACGGCGACGATGGGACAGGAAAGGGCTAGGAGTGGGAAGGAAGCGGCCGTGGCCTTAATTAAGGTACAGTAAAAGCATTTGCCTGGTGTGAAAATGGGAAACCACGGAAAACCATTTTCAGGGCTGCCGACAGTGGGGTTCGAACCTACTATCTCCCGAATACTGGATACTGGCCGCACTTAAGCGACTGCAGCTATCGAGCTCGGTATCGTATTTTTCGGACCATGAGACGTAACCTGATATTTTGATGAAAATTCAAGGAAAAGTATATTTTATTGTTTACAAAATTTCCCTCATTTGAAAGCTGCCACAATTGACAAAGCATAACGAAAAAAATTTAAATTACAAATTTGATTTACAATAATTTTGTTGATTTTTATTTTCATCATGCCTTTATAAACTACAAGACTTATAACACTTAGTAATAATTTCTCAGCAATGAAATGGAACCTCGTAATGCTAACAAAGACATAGTTTGTAGTTCCGGAAATTCTGAATTAAACTGCTTCCAAAAATTCACCCTGAATCGAGGAATAGTCACTCGAATTCTATCATTAATCCTTTCACTTTAATGCCCTTCAACCCAAATTTCATCTTCTATCAATGTCTTCGGACTGGTCTGTGGAGATTTTAAAATAAACTATGGGGTCTATTATATTTCCCACACCCTCTGATTCCTTGTAGGGTATGAAGTCAATTCTCCTAGTGCTACCATTATCGGAAAGTCCGGATACCTCTTCGACGACACTATAATTTTTCTTTCTGAGGGAATTTGCTATAAAGGACCGAATCTTGTTATGCCTGACGTTCCACAGCATCTCTCCATGAGGTAAATATCCCAGAACATGAAGAATTGTTTCTCTCTCTCTCTCTCTCTCTCTCTCTCTCTCTTCGGCAATGCCGACAGAGATTACCGTTCTAAGACCTGCCAGGAAGGTATCGAACAGCGCACACATTAGCAGTCATTTTCATTCTCCCACGCCATTCAGCGACTGTATTTTCAAACAAAATTTTACAGAAATAATTTAATTCGTGTACAAGTACAAATTACCCGTAGGTAGTGCAGTACTGTGACTGTTACAATTATTCATAAGTAGTTTTGTCTTCCTGCTGTCCTATTACTATGTCATTTTGCGTATTCCATAACCTTTAATTTGAATGCTGAGGCGCAAAGAAACCTGTTCTGTACAACTGACATTGTGTACGGTAAATTATCACTATGAAAGATTTTGTTTCCTCCCTTTCGTGAAGATCGCAGCTCTTTGTGTTTGCCTGGTACGACAAGGAGACGGCCGGGGAAGAAATTGCGAGCCGTCTTGTTAGGAATTCCTTGGCAACTCACATTCCTGTCAGACAAATGCAGGTGGGCCATAGCCGCTGTTTCTTAGCTGCAGTAATAAAAGGGGTCAGCTGGTGAGAGTAGTGTAAGGAATATTTTGAGCATTGCTGTAGCAAACCACGTATGCTCAGTGTCTAAGAATGATAGACCTTCGTACCGTAAGATGCAGCCTTCTCTTGGGCAGTAGTTTTTTGTAACAAAAATTGCGCCTTGTGGTCCTAAAAATACAGTACTACCTGAAGAAATTTGACTAAACACTTCTACAGTATTCAAGCTCTTTGCACTTTCTCAATGGTGAACTTACCACCATTTTCCCCAGTGCGGCAGTGGGCTCGTCAGTTGGGTCACTAGTATCTTAGAAGAGCGTGGCCATCCAACTGAAGAGCGCGATGCTACACTAGGGCGAAACGTCCGTGATTTCAATATTGGAAAACAATAAAAAGCTACAGAAAATGAATATTCCAAATCAGTGAAACTTAGGTATGGTTCCCTTGTGGGAAATTAATTTTTTATACAGCGTATAAAAATAAAGTAGGTCAAACTTTCAAGGTACATTCCTCAAACGTAAAAGAAGAAAAAATGTTATATGGACAAGGGTCTAAAAATGCTTTATTTCCTTGTTATAACTCGCTTTCTACACTTAGAAACAGAATATACGGGCATATCACACGGAACTCTTTCTTACATGAAATGTTCGAAATGTACGCCATTAGTATTAAAACATCCACTACCCACCGTCACATTGAACCTGAATACGCTGATGTATCCCTGGGGGTATTGCGTACGGTCTCTTGGTTACGTCTCGTTAAGGTGCAATTCTTACCTGGACCAACTCCCCGGCCTCCACACTTTCCAGACTTGAACCCGGTACAAGATGCGGAGAGAGAGTCTTCCTGCCCAAATTGTGGAAGGCTGAGAAACCATATCGTTTACAACAGATGTCTCTTCTTCTCTCCTACTGTTTTTAGCACTTCATCAGTTCTCACTTTATTTGTCCACTTCACTTTTTCCATTCTCTCCACAACCATATTTCAAAACTTTCCAAATACTTTGTTTCATTCTTTTTTAATGTTTCAGCTCCATATAACACTACACTTCAATATAATGTAGAAAATGTAGAGGTTTAGGAGAGAAAAGCCGTGATTTTTATTCCAATAATTTATGCGACAAGGGCATCGCAGGGTTAAGCCACGTTCAGATATAGAATCACCGCCTCACAAAGCCGATTTTCATCCGCCCACAAAGCGATCTGGATGGCTAACCTCAGCAGGTAATAAAAATAACAACGGCGCGAATTATCGAATTACTTTTTTTAAAATGATCTATCAGTGTGACCAACCTTTTAACCCTGGAACCGGCAAGCAGTTTACCTTAAAGCGGCAAGCATTTAGGCGAGTTTTGCAAGCAACTTTTAAAAAATTCATAAAAATGTTGTTTTTCAATTTATTTTTACGTATAACAAATCATTTTATTCAGAAAAGGACGAAGAATTCTATCGTAGGAAATTAAACTTACTAATTTAGTATCCTGAAGCAGTATGGACGAAGTATCCAACACACGCTAACTATTCCAAAATAATCTGAAAGTTCTGGGCAACGTGTACGTAAAAAGTAATATTATATGAAGACTTTACTATATACAAAATTTGCACAATTTTATGCTGATTAAAAATATGTAGAAAGGTTTCACTAAATTGAAGTATTGTAATGTAAAATAGAACTGAAGTAACACAGGCACATCGCACCAAGACGTGAGTCTACTTATTCAGAATCATCCTCGCTACCTTCGAAGTGGCTCATCTTTCTTCCTGCTTTCATAGGCCTCCAAAAATGTTCTAATTTATGGTAGTACTGCTGATGGACATTACAATTACGTCCCGGGCACAAGAAGTGTGTGCGTAACTTTTTTCTGCAGTCGAACAGACAGGGCACAACCGTAGTTTCTTTCCTAGGAGGCGTACCAGCTGATGTCCCTTTTCTCCTGAAGGTCCAGGTGGAATGAATTGAAGAGTTTCTTCATCTACAAGACCTTCGACAATACTAACCATAAATTCCTCCTGTTCAAGGGGTTTTTGTCGGTGTTCAAACTATAGAGTATGTAGGCATCAAAAATTACCATTACCAACAGGTTATAGAATATTTCTTTCCAGTCGAAACGTTTGAGTGACATGACTTTAGAAAAAATGGAAATAAGTTATTTGCGATTTTGAAGTGTACCACTATTTTTCAATGTTTTTATTAGGGTTCAGACCCATATTTATAACTAGAGAATTTTTTTTCATATCTTATACTGTAACGTCAACCCATCCCCATCTTTGCAGACGTGAATACAGGCCCATATTTCCGGAATTCGTTTTATTCCGTATAATTTCCTGTGCGTATGTATTTATTAGTTTCAGTCACTAAAATATTCCGGATAGCATTGGATAAAAACAAGCAGATATATGTTAGAGGAGGACTGATTCTGGGAGGGCAATTTCATATACCAGCGTTTCGAAACTTGAACTTCTCTCCCACTTTTATTTCTGGCTCTGAAGGATAAACTCTTGTCCACTTCGGTTCTGTTTTGTCAACTGCATTACCGTCATTATCATTATTATCATCAGTGGCTGGTTCATTGTGTTCCACATCATCGTCAATAACAGTGTCGAAATCACTTAGCCTAGGCTCATATAACTCGCCACTACGTGACGAATTATTGTCAACTTCATCGTTAATTCCTTCTAAAAGTACGTCACTACCACCTTCGCCGTCCCGATCAAACAAACAATTACGAATTTCACTACTTCCCTGACAATGCACTCATTTTGCGTCACGAAAGCTAATGCACATCGGACAACCACAGCAAGCACAACAGAATGAACGTCTGCAAAGCGCTCTCGTTTTTCCACGTGTATACCGCACACACTGTCACACTAAACTACTTCAGAATTGTGGTGTATTTATAGAGTAGAGTTTCCTCTTCAATATGATGCAAGATATGTCATAAAGATGTTGAGTGTCAAGACGCTATCTCGAAATTATTCAGTGCTGGCGTAATGCATCTCGATAGCGACTCTGCCGGTTGAGTAACAGGGAAATGAGTAGCGATCGCGACGATTGCCGGTTCCAGGGTTAACGCTCATATACCCGATTCACGTTGTTTCCGATTACCCTGTGCAAGTGGAGATATACGAGGGCAAGTCATTAAGTGTCTGCAATTTTGCTCTAACTGTCTTTAGGTTGGCTCTATGGCGATTTGTGCTCACCAGCCGCTAGATGGCACCGTTGTTTACGTCTGTGGTAGGTTTCATCGTTATCAGATCAGTAGAGCTGGCGCTGTTGCGACGTAAAGATGGTCGCGCAACTCTCTGTTTGCACCAAGGAAGAACAGTGTTCCGTAATCTATTTTGTCTGGTCTGAGGGTGTACCAGGAGTTAAAATTCATAGAACAGTCACTCTTCTGTTATTCAGGATTATATCACGCACTTGTTCCTTATTGACATCAGTTACGGCTGCAGATGGACGGCCGGATCTTTCCTCATTGTTGCATACAAGGAACGTGGTATACAGTGACACAACATAAAGTTTATTGTTTCAATGATTTGATACAATATATATAAGAAATAAAACTGAATTCTTCTTGAAACTTGTTGAATACACGCAGTTAATGTTGAAATTAGATCTTAAATTGAATGTCTGTTGCATATGAACAATTATACAATACGAAAGTTCTATATACACTTAGTTCTATCTTGAGGAGATAGTCTGTTTCACTAATAAATTGGCCTGATAGTCGGAAACTATCTTCTGTGAAATTACAAGCGTAACTTGTAGAGAGAGGCAGAATGCTGGTACTAGGTTTATACTTGCAAGGAACTTGCATTACTTTATTCAAATAGCAGAATGCTAAGGTGGACGTCGGAGCACTGGTGAGGACTAAAGAGAGTAGCAGAATACTATACTCGGTGCTCGACGTGGCTACGGGGATCAGGATAATGAGGCAATGTTCAGAGGTGAAACCTCACGGCCAGCAATTTGTCCACCTGTTCAGAACACGTTTTTAAGAGGAATGCCTCCGTGTCTGACTTGCGGTGTGGTCTGGTCGTCGAACATTGGGGTAGTCCTGGAGAGGCAGCAGCAGCAGCAGCATCCGTTTTAGGTCGTTTCATGTGACATGAAACGAGTGAGTGACAGCATTGCTCGACCTATTTGGTCTCTAAATGCTATTTGAATGATGGCTCTTAGAGCGTGCGACTTATGGTGTTTGTTTGATTATATTGTTATAATGTTCAATAGGTATATAAGATGTAAGCATGCAGTGTTTAAATAAAACGGCGTCTCTTTTCAGGATGGGAATGTTAGACATGTTTATGAGAATTTTATGTATGGTTTATGTGTATTATGGTGTTATGGTGTTATGGTTAGGGTAATTTTGGAAGGAAATTTGTAGATGTTTTGGCAGATAAGTGTGGGGTTAGTGGATGAGTGTTTTAGGATGTTTGAGGGAATAGAAAACTCTGCTATCCATGTTATGGATTTGTCGGATTAGATCGTTGGCATGTTGTTGTCCAGGGCGATAGAAGTGTTTGGCAGTGTCCTTAATATGTTGTTTTATTGTTGGAATTTTCAGTTGTCTATGGATATCCGTGTTACGGATGTGGAATGGAGCGTTAGTGATTTGTCGAAGAATTTTATTTTGAAACTTTTGAAGTTTTTTAATGTAACAGTCTTTAGCGATCCCCCATACTGTTGAGGCATACAGAGTGACCGTGCGGATAAGTGTTTTATAGATTAGGAGTTTGTTCGTGAGGTTTAATTTTGATGTTTTAGAAAGGAGGCAGTAGACCGAATGATATGCTTTTGCTGATTTTTCTAGGGTATTTTTGAAGTGTGATTTAAATTGCAATGTTTTATCGAGGGTGACTCCTAGATATTTTGCTTCATTGGCCCATTTTATGGTTTCATTTTCATAGAATAATGTTGTTTTGGGTTTTCGTTCGTATCTGCGTGTGAAATAAACTGCAGTGGACTTGCTGGGGTTGATTTTTACCCTCCACATTTTACACCATATTTGCATGTGATGTAGGGCATCTTGCAGATGGTTAATGATAATGTGCGGCATAAAGGACTCAGCCATGATTGCAGTGTCGTCTGCATAGAGAGCTAGTTCAGTTTTCTGGGTTGTAGGAATGTCAGAGGTAAAATGTAGGTAGAGATATGGACCTAAAATGCTGCCTTGAGGCACGCCAGCTGTTATTAATTTGTTGTCAGAATTTTCTCCTTGGAGATGTACAAAGAAGGAACGTTCTGTGAGATAGCTGTGTAGTAGTAGGAAGTATTGATGTGGTAGTCCGTTGTGCTTTAATTTCCATAGTAAGCCTGAGTGCCAGACACGATCGAAGGCCTGGGCAACGTCAAGAAATACTACGCCTCTGCCTCTTTTGGTATTTAAGGTGTGTGTTATAGAGTTGACAATTCTAATTAATTGTTGAACTGTGGAATGTCCTTTTCGAAATCCAAATTGTTGCGGTGGTAAAGAAGTATTAATTTTGGTATCAAACAGTAATCTTTTATAAATGAGTCTTTCCAGGATTTTACCAAGGCCATCCAATAAGCTGATGGGCCGGTATCCATTTGGATGTGTCTTATCTTTGCCCGGCTTGGGTAGGGGTATTATTTTAGCCGTTTTCCATTTGGTGGGGAAATACTTGAGCGTTAGAGCAGCGTTGTAGATTTGCAGTAGATGCTCTAGTGCAGTCGGTGAGAGGTTTTTAAGTATGTGATTGTCTATACCGTCAGGGCCAGGAGCCTTATTGTTAGGTAGTTTTTTGATGATTTTCTTGACTTCCGCCAGAGTAGCTGGAGGGGGATTAATTGTAGGATCATTTGGTTGCTGTAAGGCTTGTTGTACTTCACGTTCTATTTCAGCCGTAAAGTCCGTGTACTGTGGTTCTTGATTGGGAGAAAATTGATTTTGGAGTGTTTCAGAAATTAGATCAGCTTTTTCTTTGTTAGTAGTTGCAGTTACGTTGGGTGTAGTTAACGTGGGGATGTTGGTTGGGGTTTTCTTTAATGCTTTGGACATTCTCCATATGCTATTGTCCTTGGTGGAGAGGGAAGTAAGAGTTTTGTTCCATTCTTCATTACGGTGTTGAGAGATTTCTGTGGAGCATTTTTTCGTAAGAAAGTTATATGTTTTCTTATGTTGCTGTTGACGAGTTCGTTGCCATCTCCTCCTGGCAATACTCTTGAGCTTTAGGAGGAAGAGTAGTCTATCCGGAAGGTCTGAAATTACTCGTTTGGTGGGTGGTTTGATAGCTGCTTTAGCTGAAGAACGGATAGTGGCTGTAAAACTCTCAATGTAGTTGTCCAGTTCTTGCTTAGTAGTAAGAAGGGGCGGTGGTTCGTGGAAATAATTATTCAGGTGGCGCTGAAATGTTGGCCAATCAATGTGCTTGGTATTTATGTGGGAGGGGTCTGTAGTAATTTTGATATTGACCTCCGAATTTATGGTGAGTAAAACTGGATTATGATCTGAGTCGGTGGCCCATATGGTTTCTGTTTCAATGTCATGCGGAAGATCTTGAGCAAGGACTATATCAATGACATCCGGGAGTTGATTGGACTGATATGGGATGTGTGTTGGTTCAACTGGTCCATAGGTAAGGACATTATGATCGTCACAGTAATTTTTAAGTTGTCTACCTGGTGTATTGATGAGTCTAGAATTCCAGTCAGTATGTTTAGCATTTAAATCTCCAGCTATTATTGTAGGGATACCATTGTTGAAGAGCTTATCTAGATCTGCAGAATATATTTTATTTTTAGGTGGTCTATATACTGCGATGATTTGAAGTGGGCCGAAGTTTGTGTATATTCTGAAGGCGTGTGCTTCCATTGCAGTGAGAGTAGGAAGGAAAATTTCGTCATACTTAATACGCTGCTTCAGGAAAATGGCTATGCCCCCACCGTCTCCTGATCTATCAGCTCGTATTATTTTGTAGCCCTTAATATTGAATTTTATGCCAGGTTTTAGTAATGTTTCTGAAACTAGTGCAATATCAATTTGTAGGCTGTGTAGAATATATTGGAATTCAAGTTTTTTGTTGCGAATACCATTGGCATTCCAGTAAATAATCCTGGGAAACTTGGATATGGCATTGGTTTGGATAGAACTGTTAGATCGGTGTACTGCTCGGTACAAATTAGCGGCCATAGGAGGTGGCGAAAATGTGCTGGTAAATTACAGCTTCTCTAGACATACCTGGGGGCGGGTAGATGAGATCTAAGAACATGTTAGTGATTTGTTGTGCAATGCCTGAAGTCTGGATATGTGACATGAGTATGTTATAATGTTGGTCCGGAGGAATAGTGGCAAGAAGGTTGAGAGCTTCTTGTCTAGTGCTCGGAAGAATGGAGGAACAATTTTGCGAGTTTTGTCCGACGTTTTGAGGTAGGGAAGATAATTTTGAGGTGGGAGAGGGGGCTATTGTATTTACTGAAGACTTAGGAGCCAGTTTCATTTGGGAAGATACGTGAGATGAAGAAGAGAGCACGGTTTGAGGGTGCTGGGCCCATTGGCTATTGACTTGTGACGATACGTTCTGTGATTGGCTGGTTGTGTCTTCTTGGATTTTAGACGTGGAAGGCAATGGCGGGAAGTCCTTTTGTGCTAGTTGAAAGGTTTTAGAATTGCTCTGTGTCCTCTGATTCTTCGCCTGAGTTGCGCGGAGTATAACGGGGCAACCCCGATAATTAGCAGTGTGGTTTCCTTTGCAGTTTACGCATTGAAATTGCGCAGGTTCTATTAGAGTGCACTCATCAGTGCTGTGGGGACCGGGGCATTTTACGCATCTAGGCGTGAGGTTACAATTTTTATGGGTGTGGCCTGTACGCTGGCACCTTTTGCATTGCGGAGGACCAAGCGGAGTGTTTGGACGTTCAATGGTAACCTGCAGGTCAAGTAAGTGGGTTTCTTTGAAAATGTTTTTAGCTTTCTCTGTGAATTTCATGGTGACGGCGAAAAGTGGAATTTTTCTTCTTTCTCGTTTGGGTTCCGAGCTTTTAGGCTCTTGATTTGCCTCAGGCTCTTGATTTGCCACAGGATAGGATTTAGTAAGTTGAATAGTTTGATAGACAGGGTAACCAAGTTCAATTAGCGCTGAGGTAATTTCTTCAGGATCAGTGTCTATGGGAAGGTGGCGAATGATGGCTGAGAGGGTTGATGCTGGCTCTGATGGCTGTGTAAAGAAGGTAACCTCCTCTTGTTTGAGTGCCTTAAGGAGTGAGTGATAATCGTTAGGGTCGTTAATGTAATATTGCTGCGTACTACACGGGCTGTGAAAGTGCCATGTATGTTCATTTTAACAAAGGCCCTTCGTGTTGAATAGGACACTTTATCATCCTTGATGGTGATGGGGGGCGGTTTTCTAAGTTGAGAAGATGTTGAGGGGGAGGTAGATGGATTTTCAGAGGTCGTATCCATTTCTTCGGAGATTAGTTGATATTGATTTTCTACATTTACTTGGGCTGCATTTTCGGCCGGTTGTATTCGTGCTGTTTTTCGAGAGGCAGGATACTGGTAACCATTTTCATCTACTATTGCATATGAGCGTTTTGGTTTGTTAGTGGGAGTATTGCCTTCATTTGTGGGCTGGATCTCATTTGATTGAGAGCTGGGTGTTGCCGATTGAGATATTTGTTGAATGGCTTGTTGGGGGTTAGGTATTTTACTAATGTTAGACACGATGTTAGTTTGTTCTTTAGGTTTTACTTTAGAGTGGGTTTTGAAGGCTACAGTTTTTCTAGCAGATACTGGCGTTTTAGGTTTTTCAGGCTGATTTTTCTTCAGGTATTCCTGATATTTTTTCAGTTTCAATTGTCCACCTGACGAGGGGGGGTGATCAAGAGAGGAGATAGATTGAGTAGAATGTCCTGGTAGGGGTGTAGTGGAGACCGAAGTGCTCCTTTCGAAGGATGAAAGGTCACATTCGAAGGATGTCTCATCATTTTGGTGCTTGTGAGTGCCAATGTCCGAAGAGATGGACATTATTGCAGTGTTCTATGGGTGGTGTTACCAGGAGTGAGTTCAGAAGGTATGGTGTATGTGTTAGCACGCTCTAATTGCCGAGTTTCTGACCAAGGGCCCGAAGGCCGGTCGCGCTTGGCTAGGGAGGACCAGTCAAACACCCGAAGGTGGACCTTCTTAATTTGGGAAAAAAGTCCCCCAGGTGTGAATGTGTTTCAGGCAACAGTTAATGAGTGGTGTCTCCACGGCAAGAAACACAATCCACACCCAAAGGAACTCAGACAAATTTGCTGCTTTCTGATTGGCTGTCACTCAGCCAAGTCGACCAATTACAGTCAAGCTGGTAATGGCCGGCTGTATTCAATGATTGACGGGCTCGGGAGCTCTATGAACACGTCCTTTCACGTTCAGATCCAGTCGAAGAATGCCTCCTGGAGAGGCTCGGAACGAAGCTCCTTATATATCGCTGGCTGACGTCATCGGTGAGCGTGCCAGGCGCAGTGAAGACACCTCGTAGCTGCTGGAAACTTCGGTGCTACGGCGGGTTGCGGAGCTTGTAGGCGCAGAGCTTGCGATGCGAAGGACACACGCAAGACTCATCCTTCGCGCCCGTGCTACCACTTTTGAACTGTTCAGTCCACTGGTAAATACTTCAGTGTGCCTAAACATTGTCCCCGTATTGTGCTGGAAGTCTTCTATGAATTTCCGCTCCTGGTACACACTCAGACCACAAAAAACGGATTACGGAAAACTGTTCTTCCTTGGTGCAAACAGAGAGTGGCACCGACACAGATAGGTCTTATGGCGACGATACTTATTGACTTGCCTACGTATATATCCTCCCCAGTGTTCTATGTATACAAGTGGATGTAGGCCCTATACAGGGTGAAGCGAAATTCGCGCACTCGGACGTCGCAGCGCGATTCCTCACATGCCAGCAATAACTAAATGTCCCTTACAAAAGTTCGTCCTGCGAGTATATCCGGCAGAAAAAGGACGTTAAAGAGTGGAAATGTGGCAACACTGTAACCACTTGTAGATTTAACTATCTCTGTCAGCACGTGTTAGTCGTTCTGTACAGTTGGTGCAGAGGATAGAGTTTTGGGGTACCATACAGGAGGTCGAGGGGTCGATCCTGGGTTGAGGCGTATGTTTTTTATTTCATAAATGTAGTCCAGGTGGTATTGTATCTAGCATCTTAATCACCAGCAGCGAATAAATACACGCCCAGGACGTGGAAAGGGCGTCTTTCAAAGCTGACCAATGAAAACGATTGTTCGTCCATTTCTAGAATCGTGGTATCTATGTGGTTCTAGAGGATCCGCTGCAATCGCTCTTGACGATTAAGATGCCAGATACCATACCGCCTGGACTATATTTACGAAATAAAAAGCATACGCCTCAACCTAGGATCGACCCCTTGACCTCCGGCATGCTAAACCAAAACTCCATCCACTGCACCAACTGTACAGCACGGCTGATATTTTCTGACAGAGGTAGTTACCCTACATGTGGTTACATTGTTACCAGATTGCCACTCTTCAAACATCCTTTTTTCTGCCGGATATACTCCCAGGACGAACTTTTTTGAGATACTATTTTTTTATTACTGGCATGTGAGGAGTCGCGCTATGACGCGCGAGTGCGCGAATTTCGCTTCATCCTGTATATCTCCCCCAGTGTTCCGTCACTGCATTGCCCTAGACAGTAGCTTTGCAGCAGTGTCTCAGGTTGCACTAACCGCCAGCATCTTGAGAAGGTGTTTCAGTCTAACTGAAGATCCCACTGTACAGCGGTTACAAGTCCCAAAACAGTGACCAAAATTCCCTAAAACCAAGTTTCAATTTGGGGACTTTTAAGACTCTATATTGTTAGGCTGGTACCAGCAGCGTTAGAAATTAGCATTTAGGACGTCCGACAGAAACATGTGAGTTTCATAACCTCACGCAAATTGCCAGTTCAAGTGCAGCGTGTAAGAAGGTTGCATTTAGCTTCTTTTTTTTTGGACCGCGTTGAATGTTTGTGCCTGTACGTTTTATGACTGATTTTATCACAGAAAGAACTATTGAAAGTAGGTATATTTGTACAAAGTAAAGAAAATATCATTAAATGTAATTATTATATTATTTAAACAATTAAAATAGCCTACAATATTGTTGGTAATCAATGTTCCATAATGTATAAGTTAAAAGTCACACAAGATCCTGCCATAAATCTAATATCCCAAATTATGACATATTTTTTCATAAACTACACAATAAAAGCAGGAGCCCATTCATGCCCATTTTAAATAACGTTTTTGGTAAAACTGCATTTTACCTTATTTGAGATATTACGCTGGTCTTAGGCTGTGTATATTACCATTATTTATGAATATAATCAATTATTGGTCATTTTTAATCATCATCATCATCATCTGTTTACCCTCCAGGTTCGGCCTTTCCCTCGGACTGAGCGAGGGATCCCACCTCTACCGCCTCAAGGGCAGTGTCCTGGAGCTTCAGACTCTTGGTCGGGGGATACAACTGGGGAGTATGACCAGTACCTCGCCCAGGCGTCTCACCCGCTATAGTGAACAGGGGCCTAGTAGGGGGATGGGAAGATTGGAAGGGATAGGCAAGGATGAGGGAAGGAAGCGGCCGTGGCCTTAAGATAGGTACCATCCCGGCATTTGCCTGGAGGTGAAGTGGGAAACCACGGAAAACCACTTCGAGGATGGCTGAGGTGGGAATCGAACCCGCCTCTACTCAGTTGACCTCCCGAGGCTGAGTGGACCCCGTTCCAGCCCTCGTACCACTTTTCAAATTTCGTGGCAGAGCCGGGAATCGAACCCGGACCTCCGGGGGTGGCAGCTAATCACGCTAACCACTACACCACAGAGGCGGCGGTCATTTTTAATAATTCTGTAAATAAGTAAATGAAAATAAATTAATGAACTGAACAAATTGTATGACATTATTTTAAATTTTATGTCCGCCATATTGTTTTCCAGAAGAAATGTCTGATTCGAATTAAGCAACCTAAAAACCCTTATATGTTCAGATGTATTTAAAAAATAGTACATGTTTCGGACATTTGACCGCGATTTCCGCATTTGGAACCACTGTATACTCGTACGAAACGCTGGTAATTTCACGATTTAAAAAAAGCCTGAAAAGCTTGAATAATTTAATATTCGAAACCAGAGGAATTAAATTATTGTTCCCTTTCGGGAACTTAATTTTTGACACTATATTGTACCTTATACAGAAGCCAGCTACTTGGTAGGGTGGCCAGCGTCGTTACCTGTCGTTCATATGGGCCCGGCTTCGACTCTTAGCAGGTTGGGGTTAATTACTCCGACTAGGGGGAGGTTGTTTGTATTTGATCAATACACTCCTCTTTGTGTACACATAGCACAAACACCATACGAACAACCAACATTGAATATATCTGTCTACATACAGTTAGCGGCAAGAAGAGCATTCGGGAGTAAAACAGAACCAAATCCAGACACTTCACACTCATAACCCCTTCATGGTGTGGAAGCAGAAGTAGAAGAACAAGAGGAAGAAGTACTCACGTTTAATAATATAAAATGAACATGTTCCAACTGGCAAAATCGAGATAAATCCGCCCCTTCATATTCCGTATTCCCGCCTCTCTCTTGTTCTCTTTATCTTCTGACAGGAACTTGGCCTTTTTTTTCTTCGTATGCCTCCGTGAATCGATTCTTCTTTTACTTAACCTACCTCATTTTCTTCATATTCCTTTATCTCTCTTCTCATTACGTACAATTATGTATTGTACTTAATGTAATATTTATTTTATTCACTCATTCATTTATTTATGTATTTATTTATTACCGTACTATACCGTTACTTATGTGTTTTACCTGTATTTATCACACTGTGTCTAGCTATAAGTTCACCTCTTCGCTTTACATTTAATCCGTAATTTTCCTCAATGTTTCCTTTGCCTTTATGTTTTGTTGTTAATCGTTGTGTCTCTACAGTTATTTGGTTCGTTTTTAATATTTTCCTCTATTTTTAACATTACCTGATGTTTCCTCATTGTTCTTCCACTTATTTGTTTATGTTTGCATTCTGCTGCTCCAATGTATATATTCATTGCGGAACTCTGTAATTCGGCATCTCGCTGTTTTGGTTTCCAAATAAATAAATAAATAAATAAATAAAATAAATAAAATTAATAAATAAATAAATAGGCTATAAGGAGGAAGGATATTTCTACCGTAAAGAAGAAGGAAAAAAAGAGAACTTTGGAAATTAAGAAGCAGGAAATATATCAGAACATATATAATATAACAGAAACAATAACAAAAAAGTGATTGCTATTTTTTGGACTTATCTATAGAATGAATAATGTGGCTCAGGTGGCCACGAAACCTGTCAACAAAGCTAACATTGTTCTGTTATTTAGTGCCTTCTTATTAAATTGCTCCTCGTTCCACTCCGTATGATCATTGTGAGATCCGTAATTGCAGATATCAACACAACACTGGATTCCAAATGCGTCAGTCTAATGTAACATCTATATGCTGTATATACTATTAATGAAAACAACATTCTGTCTGTTCCGGATAGGCTCGAAAACTAGTGGACCGATTATGCTGAAGTTTTGTATGGATATAGCTTAAAATACGGAGACACGCAATGGAAATTTTGACTTTGATATATTTCACAGTTTAAAACATTGGGATATTAAACAGAGCCATGTCTCAAATGTGGGCAAATTTGGCTCCACATAACCTAAAATAACGGGTAATCTGTTGTCCCAATTGAAAAACGAAGTGCATCGTGTGGTCTTGAAATTGAATTTTCTACAATAAAAATCATCTACATTTTTTTTCGTAACTCTAATGGTTTCTCGGAAAAGTTCAGCTTGCTTGTGGTTTCAACTACGGTCATCTTTACAAACTAATAGTCTACTCATTTTTCACATAAGTCGTTGCTCTCTGCGGAAAACGTGTGTAGGCTACAGTTGTATTCTTGAGAGTGTTAAGCGTACGTATCCATATCTGAGAACTGCACTGGACTCTAGTTTATTTGAAAGAATGAAATGAAAATCCACAGCCATTTTTCAGTCATTTAACCGGGTTAGAAATGGCATGAATGAAACTCCCATCTAGCGGAGAGGATAGGAATTGAGCCGGCTACCTTAGGCTGTCACATTCCTCTGGGGCAATGATTAATGATTGACAGATGAAATGGTATTGGAGATTGTTGCTGGAATGAAAGATAACAGGGAAAATGGAGTACCTGGGAAAAACCTGTCCCGCCTCCGCTTCGTCCAGCACAAATCTCACATGGAGTGACCGGAATTTGAACCACAGAACCCAGCGATGAGTGGCAGGCGCTCTGTCGCCTGAGCCACCGAAGATCCCTGTATTTTATTTATTCAGCCATTTTCATTTTTGTCATCTTCATCGTATTATTTGTACATTCCGTGTTTCTATTTATTTAATACCGAGCGAATTGGCCGTGTGGTTAAAGGCGTGCGGCTGTGAGCTTACACTAGGGGATGGTGGGTTTGAACCGCACGGTCGGCAGTCCTGAAGATGATTAACCGTGGTTTCCCTGTTTCACACCTGGCAAATGCTATGCCTGTATCCTGATTAAGGCCACGACCACTTCCTCCCCACTCCTAGCCTTTTCCCCTTTCATCGTCGCCATAACAACTATCTGTATCAGTGCGAAGTTAATCAACTTGTAAAAATATTATGGTGGTTTACGATTCACTTTTAGCGGGTTTAAAATTTACATTTCATTTCAGGTAATTATTTAAAGAACCGATGCTTAAGTCAACGGCCAGCTTCACGGGGCGTATTCACGGGTGTCGAGGTGGCATAACCTATATACTTTTACAGTCAATAACTTCTTGGACTGGCGCCTACAGTGTAGGCAACACACTGTACACCTGTGTACGTACTACAGTCAATATGTTCGTGCACTGGCGCCTATAGCGTAGGCAACACAGTATACACCTATGTACGTACTACAGTCAATATGTTCGTGGACTGGCGCCTACAGCGTAGGCAATACACTGTACACCTATGTACATACTACAGTCAATATGTTCGTGGACTAGCGCTTGTAGTTCAAGGATAACAGTATTTTTGCCTGTCTTTCTTGCGTCTTTTTCCCGTCGTGGTGATCCGGAAGATTTTGACTTGATCATCTCAAACGTTTCGCTAGCGGATTTTACATTCACACGTCCCATCGCTGACGTTCAACTACCCTTCACAACAGAGACCGTAGTTCTGCTTATACTGTATGCACTAAATTGCTTCTTGCTGGAAATAGCGAAGAACTGTCACAACAACATTCTGTGGAGCAAACTCTCCACTGTAGATCACCACAGCGACACTAGACGACCAGTCCACGAACATAAGGACTCTACTACGTATTTATATACCTGATGAGAAGGTCGTAATTATTGTTTACAAGGGCGTTTTTCAACACAAACACTTATTTGCCGGCTACCAAAATTTACCACTTTAATCCTTGATCATAAATCCTTACGACGAACGGAGACATTAACTACTGTACTATAAACATATAAGTCATTGCTGGATAAACGTGAACAGCAGATGGGCAACAATTTCAGTACCATTTATTTTGCGGCATACTGTATTTATGGGACTGGTACTAAGTAGAGTCCGGATGCTTAAGCAGTAATATGGTTATTAAGAGATGTCGACTATCCTGTTCTTCTGCTATGTGGCAGGAGTAACATAAATTACAGAGGTTCTGATGGGTCCTACAGCGGCAATACCACTAATGTTTATGCAACACTCGTAACATTATCGTTGTGTAGGGTAGACTATATTTGTTACCCACTTCAACAACCTTGCATTATAAGCTAAAAATCCGGACTCTAGGTATAAGCGTTTATCTTTGAATTTTGTACTTGAATCTCGTTGTGATTTGTACGTGTACGAAAGCACACTAGTAGCACTAGTATATTACAAGTTGAGAGATCCCCCTTGTAATTCCTTCCTGTTTAACTATCACGTAATAAGTACATCCCTTGTTTGTTCGTAACATCATAACATAAACGAGAAACTATGTTCTCTACTTAACTTCACATTACTCACGCTTAGCTTCCTCGGAAATTAGGTCTTCCGCCGCGGTATTGTGGCGTGTGGCGTGGTTTAATATTTACATGCTGATGGCAAAATTACCGATTCGTGTGTGCGGACAAGTGGAAGAGATTGTTTGGACATATCTGCAAATAAACTTTGCAAACATGTTTCTGCTAGAAGCGAGCTGTCACTGCTTAATGAAATCCGTCTAAGTATATTAAAACGGCACCAATGAGGTGTTCAGTTCCTCTGCAGGTGTACATTGATTGTGAGACACTTTCTCGTGGACCCTGATACTCGATAGATATGATATCTTACATAATTTTAGGGGTATCGTTCAAACAATTCGATTGCGATATCTTTGAAGGAATTTCAAGCATGGAGTGGCTAACATAGAGCACCTAAGAGAATCCCGTACCACTTACACCAGGCTTCCTACTTTCTTCCAACACGATTTATTCAAACCTTTTCCTCTTGTGATGTTGACAGCATTAATTTTAAGAGGACTAAGGCATTTTTTAATGTCACTTTTCCTCTACTTTTATGAAACCAGTCAACCTGACTAGCTTAAATTATTATTATTAACAAATACATAGCATGATACAGTATAGGCTTTTGGGCTTATGCCGTGTCATGAAAATAAGGTGAAATTCTTAACGTTTCGCAGAGAACTGTGCTCTGCGTCCTCAGAAGAAATCTCAACTGTCCACGAGAAAGGCTTCTTAAACAATGGCGCTTTGAAATTTGGACTTTATAATAGAAGTGGAAATGGTACGTTCATTCGCCACCAGATGGCTCCCATGACGTGGCAAAACGCTAGTGCTCGAAGCAAAAGCTGACCGAACCATCACAATCAGTCTCAGCGGGCCGTGAAAGCATTAATGACAAATATATAGCAATTGGGTGGCAATGGTTACTTACAGCAGTGTGATAATAAAGTAAAGTTAATACATAATTACAACAACAAAAACAATAACAAGAGTACAGCAAGCAATTCCATGGAAAGGAAATATTACAAGAAATACTACTAGTTTGCCGTTCTAAATGCAGCATCTTCATATACAATAAATGGCAGAGTGCTGCCCATATGAACTCAATTTCACAGAACCAATCCCGGCTCAGTCCGGTAGCTTCGTGTCGGTAGATTTAATGACATAAAAGAGAACTAATGCGAAACAAAATTCAGGCATTCTGACGTCTTCAAAAACTATACAAGCAGTTATTAGTGGTAACTGAAACTAACAAAATCACTTTACGGTACCTTCATTCTTCGATGCTTTGGCGCTTTCCCCCCTACCGGTAAGTGGGAAAGATTATCTTGAATATTTCTTTAAGTCACTCACCACCACCACAACCATTATATTTATTATTATTATTATTATTATTATTATTATTATTATTATTATTATTATTATTATTATTATTAAACATTTTGTATACGAGATTTTTCCACCAAGTTCCCACACAGTTCGAAAATATTCCAAAATATTTAGTAACGTCCTTCAGGATCGTATATCTCTTAAATATAGAAATGTTACTTCATAATTTTTATCTTTCTTGTCACACCTCTTTCGTTGTTACTATTCCAGCTGGTGGACTGGTGGCATGGCAGACTACCTACATGGATGTAAAGGTAGTTGTCTAAGCATTTGTCTTAGAGTTGATAAGATGCAAATCATTCATTTGTATCTGCTCGGTACTGGTCTTGTAAGTGTTAACTTGCATTCGTGGGTGATAGGTTCTAACTAGACCAACTGCAGCCATGAAGATGGCTTTAATACATTCCCATTTCCATACAAGGTAAATACTGGGTCTATACCTTAATTAAAACCACGGTGATTTCCTTCCCACTCCTAGACTTTTCCTATCCCATCTTCGCCATAAGTCCAATCTGTATCGGTTCGACGTAAAGCATTTCGTTTTAAATAAAGCAACGGAGAGTTCCTACCCAATTCCAGGCCTTCTCTCAACCTCTTTAACCTTGTTAAACCATCGAAGAAAGAGAAAGCATTTTTTGTAAAACCTAATACATATAAACCATAGTTTCCTTCAAAGTACGCATTTAAGAGGCAAACTGGGAGCAGGAAATGTCGATCGGTATCAGCATTAGTGGCAAGAATATCTGAGGTTCTCACAT
The DNA here is from genome assembly GCF_040414725.1 of Anabrus simplex. Classification (NCBI taxonomy): domain Eukaryota; kingdom Metazoa; phylum Arthropoda; class Insecta; order Orthoptera; family Tettigoniidae; genus Anabrus; species Anabrus simplex. Next base: position 25,318,883 of record NC_090276.1, on the reverse strand, counting down.
AACATTGTCCTTTACTTGGAGAGTCCCGTACAACTTCAGAAAACCGTATATCCAATTAAACTCAGCAAACAAGTTGAACTCACAGTTAATGAAAAATACGACTATTATGCCCATGACCAACAGGTTTGAGAAAGAAATGAAGTTCAATGGTAACTGTATACAGTATGCATAAAACTATGTATGTCTAAGTTAGACAGTTCAATTCCTTAACGAACAAGACAAAGAGGTCAGGAGAAAAATGGAAAATACTTGGTGTCAGTAATAGTCATTAAGTTTTATCCTCAAATATTGTTATCTATTGAACATCAAAATAGTCATATTCAACACGTGTTTAATGCCTCATCTTTGATATGGTGCTAAGGTAGTTGAATAAACTTAAGTGTTTGCCACGGAAGAATGAGGAAGAGTTTGCTAGGAATATCCCTGTACAACCGTCTGTGACATTGACATCAACTGCAAGACCGGAGAACAAGACGTTCGATGAGAAATCTGGGCTCAGAATTTTAGTTGTGCATGCCTAATGCAACGACTGTCCGACTCGTTGGCTGAATGGTCAGCGTACTGGCTTTCGATTCAGAGGGTCCCGGGTTCGATTCCCGGCCGGGTCGGGGATTTTAAACTTCATTGGTTAATTCCAGTGTCCCGGGGGCTGGGTGTTTGTGCTGTCCCCAACATCCCTGCAACTCACACAGCACACATAACACTGTCCTCCACCACAATAACACGCAGTTACCTACACATCGCAGATGCCGCCCACCCTCATAGGAGGGTCTGCCTTACAAGGGCTGCACTCGGCTAGGAATAGCCGGGAGATAGTAGGTTCGAATCCCACTATCGGCAGCCGTGAAGATGGTTTTCCGTGGTTTCCCATTTTCACACCAGGCAAATGCTGGGGCTGTACCTTAATTAAGGCCACGGCCGCTTCCTTCCAACTCCTAGGCCTTTCCCATCCCATCGTGTGTGGAAAATACCTTTTTGTATCACAATAACGTTTCCCGTATAGGAAGACTGTGGCTGGATGCGATTACCGACAGATGTGCTGGTGATTATTTTTTAAGAGGAAGTTCAACTGTGCAACCATCCTCTATATAACACTAGGCAGAGAGAAAAAAATGGATGGGATCCGATAATTCGAAAAATGAAGGTATCGGCCAAAGGAAAACAAGGGCCGCAATGAGTGTGAAAATGAAAGGCTCCCTAGGCCTAAAGTGTTCTAATACAGTCGCGGTTGGTAAAGAACAAGTGTTGACCAGGGGAGGCCGAATAGGATAGATGAAAGTGAGGAGCCTGGCACAATTAAGCGGGAGCTGTGCCAGGACTCATCTGAGGGCCCCGTGGTCGTCAACCTACGCTCTCAAATTCAGAGCCGCTGGAGGTCTTTAACGACAAAATGTATGACAGTCTCCAAATTCTCAAAACCTCTTCGTTTAAATATTAATGGCTCAGATAGAAATCAAGTCAGAATATTAAAGGACAGAAAGTTTTACAGTGAACTTAACCATCGTATCACAGGCCACAACTGACCTTATGCAAAAGAGCAGATTACTGTGTATCAATCAACTTAATCTTGAAGCCCGAATGAGAATTCCATGAGCATATGCGTCGACAGTTTATGACAAACTTTGGCGTTAAATAAAAATAAACGAACATAAAGCCTTCCAGATGTGGTTCTATTGAAATATGATGAAGGAGCCGACGTCTAGCATGATGGGAACACACGATGCGCCATTCCAGTTTAATGAAAATGGCTTCATTGAAGAAAATGATCCACATGAGATGACCTAGAAATACGTCTCCTTCTTCTTCGTCTGGATGTCGGCTGTTATCAGGACGATCTGGTTCTCGTTCTCAGCAACTCGTGAAAGAGTGGAGGGTACTGAATCCATTCTCGCAGATTCCGTAGCTAACATATTCTCCTTCTTCCCTTACTTATCCTTCCTTCAATTTTACTTTGTAAGCTAAGCTGAAGAAGACTACACTCATGTTCACAAAAACCATAACACTTTGAAATACTAGATATTGAAAGTTCATATTCACAGGATAGGTACTTTAGTATGTTCTGAAGAAACGATTAGCATTTCAACTATGTCGGCCCTCTACTTTAAGGTCCAAATCGATATCTCGGCGCACCACCACCGACTGGTAAAATGTGCCTGCGGCTCTCGTTGTCGCTATAAACCGAAGGTAATGGGTCAATGTGACTAGATCAGATGTGGAGGATACCTCGGAGACGTAAGCGAGAACTGTATCGTCAAATGAGTGATAGGCATGAGAGAACGTGATGGATCCGTCGGGGAAATTGCTGCTCGTGTGGGACGAAGTGTGTCGGTAGTGCAACGGGTTTGTACAGAATGGTTTGCAGAAGGCCGTACCACTAAGACCACACCCCGAGAAGATCGAGACCTTGTCCGAATGGCATTGCAGGACAGATCTGCATCCTCCTCGGCTCTGGCCCAACAGAGGAACATCGTACAATCAGCAGTGACAGTCTGTCACCGTTTATTACGGTCTGGATTACCGGCGCGTCACCCACTTCTCGGACTACCTTTGACAATTGTACATAAACATGCTAGAATGCAATAGTGAGCGGAACGTCATCACCGGGGCAGGAATGGCATCAGGTAGTGTTTTCGGACGAATTCAGGTTCTGTTTGTTCGAAAATGATGGCCGCATCTTGGTTGGCCGCAGACAGGGGGAGAGGCATTGCATTGAATACATTCGCACAAAATATCTGTTGCCCTGGCCCGCCCGATCACCGGACTTGTAGCCAATCGAAAATGTGTGGGATACGGCGAAACGACGAGTGCGGCGCTATGACCCAATGCCAACCACCAAAGATGAACTGTTGAACCAGGTGAATGCAGCATGGATGGCTTATACCGCAGGACGCCATTCGCGCCTTATACGCGTCGATGCTATCCCGCGTGGAACAAGTTATTTTTACCCATGGAGGACCCAGTGCCTACTAGGCAACGGGATACGTGATGAACTAGGTGATTGAAATGGTAACCGTTTCATCAAAATGTACTAATGAACTTGTCCTGTGAATATGAACTTCCTATCTCTAGTCTTTCAAGGTGTTCTGTTTTTTATGAACATGGGCGTAATTAACCCCTCAGGGATTTAAATGGGAGTTATGATCCGAATAATAAATATTCTTTCCTCACTGTTGGTGGTATCTATTTTATATCCTAGGTATGAAATAGCTAATATTTCAAAACATTCGTCCCTTAAAGTGTTAAATGGGGGTTAGTTCCGGAAATGAAAGTATTCGACCATCTAAAACCGTTCGAATAATGAAGCTGTCATTTTACAAGGAGTTATTATAATATTTCCTCGGTGTCAAACATAATTTACTTGGAAATACTTCTCCCCTAAGGGGTGTAGATGGGGATTGACTCTACTAGGAAACAGGGCACGTAATGATCCTAGGAGACTGAAATACTGCAGAACATACTAATCAACATGTCCTGTAAATATTTCGAGGTGTCCTGTTTTTATGAACATTTGTGTGTATGTGTAACATATCGAATAATGTGGCCAAGGTACTCAAGTTTTTCTTTTCGAAATATTCTCCAGCTATTTGTTCAGGGGTTTGAATACTTCAGGGTTATGTATTCTGCCAACTCATGATATTCTGAACAGGCGCCAGTAGCACCACATCTCAATTGATCGAAGTTTTTCGGTGGTGTTCTCCGTTATGATCCAAGTCTCGGCACAATAAAGTAAGACAGAAAATACAAAACACTGAAGTAAACAGACGGACATTGATCTTAATGTCCCTGTTACAGAGAAGTTTGCTCATTATCTTAATGCAGTCCTTGCCTGTTCAATCCGGCACCTAATTTCAACAGCAAGGAAGACGTTTTAATAAATCATAATTGAGATTTAGGCACGCAATAATGTTTCAATGAGGGAATATACGAATAACTGGATAATCTGTAAATGTATCTTGCATATTAGCAGTCTTGGAAGTAAAAACCAGTGCTGGCGATATTGAAAACACTTTGATCTTTACATGCCACCAACCAGTGTGAAATGTTTTGGGAACGATCTAATGGCTTCAGAGACGGTGCAATCCTTAAACAAAATTGGTGACTCCATTATGTCATTAATCGGAATTTCAGAAGACTATTTGAGTGACATATCACTGACTTTTCACTAAGATAACTGTGATAAAGATATCATCAGTTTTGTAAAACAACATGTTTGATTATTACTTACGTAAATGAGAGATCGAACATTCACTTCGAATACGGACGTAAAGGTTAATATCACTCGTAATGTTATCCAGCTATTATGGAACTTCTATGAGTTTAGAACTAATAGACACCTCACGCCGTGACACAAGTCTTTGTATTTCAGAGGTGAACACATAATACAGTTCTTATCTTATTTACATACTCATATGTTTTGTTATCAATCTGTTTCATTTCACTCGTTCTTTTCGTCCATCTGTCAAGTTGCATTAAGAATTACCAAACGACATACAAGACTGGCCAAACTTATTTGCCTTTCATCTTTAGTTAATCTAAAAGTCATTAAAATACACCTTAAACAGAATACTCGTTATGAAATATCTCTTATTTAAAGACAGCATTAAAGTTTTACTTTTGTGTCTCCTTACAAGCTATCTAAATATTAACAACACGCACCAAGTTCGCAACGTTGTTTCTTCCGTAAGTTAATAGAATGAATACAAAAGATTTTACTCATTACTTTATTTGAAAAGGAAAAGTCTCTTTCTCTGAAGGAAGTTTTCTTACAATACTTATGAAAAGATTAAATGAACATCTGTGTGTAACGATACTTTCTCCATTTCACTGTTTCCTTTTCTTAGAAATATAGCGCACGTCCAATGGCAGTGGTGCTATGCAGAGAACGTAGGGGAAAATATGGAGATTAGTATCTTAGAAAGCTTAATATACTTTGTAAAAGACAGAAAATACGGCAACAGAAAAGCTACAGGTGCGTGAATAGGAGATTAATTAGAAATACAGAAACAAAATGTAGGATATGCCCTCCAGGTATTTTTATCAACAGCCAAGCTAAAATAATTTCTTCGCAACCGAAAATGCTTTCGTTTTCATATCTTCCAATTCAATTATTGTCTTCACATTTATCTCTTACTCTGGCTCTAATGAAGGTTCATATATAGAGCCCGGATACTCAGGTAGCGATAGGTTAGAATTACGTCTAATTAGGCTAGTAGGAAGCGTCATCTTAGCCCGTCTTTCCGTAATGTAGCGAGAGTAACATACATTCTAGGGGTTCCATTAGGCCGGCCGTCTAATGTTTATGCAAACCTCTTAGCAGAACCATTGAGCGAGCTCACCTCAATAATTTTAAGTTCTAACCTATAATTTTTCTATTCATAAGCAGTATAGGTTTTGATCGCTCATTGGATAGTAAAATTTTAACGTAGCATTTAATTACTGCACGAACTAAATAATATTGCATCACTACCCAAGGAGTCGGTACGGGGTTACCACTGGGAGAAGTGGTGGTGGTGGTGGTGGTGGTGACCATTGTTTTAAGAAGTACAACTAGGCAACCATCCTCTATATAACATTAATCAGAAAGAAAAATGGAAGGGATCCGAAACTTCGAAAAATGAAGGTATCGGCCAGAGGAAAACAAGGGTCGCGCAGGGCGTGAAAATGAATGACTCCCTAGGCCTAGAGTGCTCTAATACCTTCGGGGTCGGAAAAGAACAAGAGTCGACCTAGGAAGGTCGGACAGGATAGATTAAAGTGAGGAGCCTGACATAAGTAAGCGGAAGCAATGCCAGGACTCATCCAATGACCCCGTGGTAGCCAACCCACGTTCAAAAATTCAAAGCCCCTTCTGCACCTTTTAGTCACCTCTTGTGACAGGCAGGGGATAACATGGGTGTTACTTTACCGCCCCCAGCCACAGGATGGGAGAAAGACGATCCGCAGATTAGGTCAGGATGACGATGGTGAACGTGCTTCCGGCAGAAATAGACAACTGAGGTGTTGTCCACTGAAGACCGGAAGCCACGTTCTAATGTCCGTTGTTCCACTCTCCTTATAGGTTGCTCTACCCATTCTGTGAACTGGAATGTAGCGCAAAATCGTCCGCATATAACGCCCTGCAGCGGCAATAACAATACCGTTTGTGGTAACCGTGAACTGACAGACACCTGTGGGACACCATTTTCCTACAAATGGTCCTACCATTATGCTTCCTCTAGATAGACAGATAATCAAAAATTCTTCCCCCACCTCCAAAATACACTGACTGACAGTGACAATGCAACACCAAGGAGGAGTGGTTCGAAAGGGATGAAAGTTGGGGAAAAAACAGAGACGGCACGGATGAATAATTGATGTTTATTTCAAACCGATATGCAGGTTACACAATGCACACGGCATCGACTCAGTAGGATGTAGGACCACCGCGAGTGGCGATACACGCAGAAACACGTCGAGGTACAGAGTCAATAAGAGTGCGGATGGTGTCCTGAGGGATGGTTCTCCATTCTCTGTCAACCATTTGCCACAGTTGGTCGTCCGTACGAGGCTAGGGCAGAGTTTGCAAACGGCGTCCAATGAGATCCCACACGTGTTCGATTGGTGAGAGATCCGGAGAGTACGCTGGCCACGGAAGCATCTGTACACCTCGTAGAGCCTGTTGGGAGATGCGAGCAGTGTGTGGGCGGGCATTATCCTGCTGAAACAGAGCATTGGGCAGCCCCTGAAGGTACGGGAGTGCCACCGGCCGCAGCACATGCTGCACGTAGCGGTGGGCATTTAACGTGCCTTGAATACGCACTAGAAGTGACGTGGAATCATACGCAATAGCGCCCCAAACCATGATGCCGCGTTGTCTAGCGGTAGGGCGCTCCACAGTTACTGCCGGATTTGACCTTTCTCCACGCCGACGCTACACTCGTCTGCGGTGACTATCACTGACAGAACAGAAGCGTGACTCATCGGAGAACACGACGTTCCGCCATTCCCTCGTCCAAGTCGCTCTAGCCCGGCACCATGCCAGGCGTGCACGTCTATGCTGTGGAGTCAATGGTAGTCTTCTGAGCGGACGCCGGGAGTGCAGGCCTCCTTCAACCAATCGACGGGAAATTGTTCTGGTCGATAGTCGATATTGGAACAGCCAGGGTGTCTTGCACATGCTGAAGAATGGCGGTTGACGTGGCGTGCGGGGCTGCCACCGCTTGGCGGCGGATGCGCCGATCCTCGCGTGCTGACGTCACTCGGGCTGCGCCTGGACCCCTCGCACGTGCCACATGTCCCTGCGCCAACCAGCTTTGCCACAGGCGCTGCACCGTGGACACATCCCTATGGGTATCGGCTGCGATTTGACGAAGCGACCAACCTGCCCTTCTCAGCCCGATCACCATACCCCTCGTAAAGTCGTCTGTCTGCTGGAAATGCCTCCGTTGACGGCGGCCTGGCATTCTTAGCTATACACGTGTCCTGTGGCACACGACAACACGTTCTACAATGACTGTCGGCTGAGAAATCACGGTACGAAGTGGGCCATTCGCCAACGCCGTATCCCATTTATCGTTCGCTACGTGCGCAGCACAGCGGCGCATTTCACATCATGAGCATACCTCAGTGACGTCAGTCTACCCTGCAACTGGCATAAAGTTCTGACCACTCCTTCTTGGTGTTGCATTTGCTCTGTCAGTCAGTGTATATACTGGCTAATTATCTCGGAATTTACACTTATGTGGGGTTGAAAAGAAAGAAGTGTAACAAAATGTCATTGTCATTGCTAAAGCAAGGAATAAACACTGCCTGTACAATCCAGGAACATACACTGCAATTAGCTTCTCGGGTAAGAAGCCGAGGTGTCATAATTGACTGTAAACTGACCTCCTTTGCTCATACCGAATCAATAAAATCCAGAGCTATGCGTAGGCAACGCATTCTTTACAGGTTCACTGAAATTAAAGATATTAAAGGTATAAAATTATACTTTATCTCCTATGTTCTCCCCGATATTGATACTCGTTCCCCTATTTGGTCCTCATCTGCTATGACAAACATATCTCAACCAAATAGAATTTTAAACGTTTCACCTTCATTGTTAAAACTCGCAGTCCTGTTTTTAAGGACTAAACAAAATCTATAGTTGGGCCCACGAGTCTGACGTTTAGTGCCACCGGCGGGAGAAAGTTGACTAACGCGCCTCGAAAATGGTCTGTTGCTATGGCAACGATAACAGAGGTGCCACATTTAAGGAAGATATCGCCACGTGGCTTGGCTTGCTCTCAGTCGCCTTTGTGATTTTCGTAGTGGTTCTGTGTTAGCCTTGTTAGTAGTTGCTAGTTTATGTAATTATCTAAGTGTCTGTTTCCTGAAGATTATTTTCGTTTTTAGTTTACCTTTTTTGTAAGTTAATCAGTGGCTAATTGTACAGTTCTATTCTCTATTTAACACGTGGATTTGTTGATGTTATTTATTGTTTAGTGTTTACGAAATTTCAAATTTATCGGCATTGACTTGTTCTGTCTTAAATGCTGGAATTGGTACCACGAGCTTAGGAACGGGTCAAAGTTTATTGAATTGCATTAGGCCAACATAGTTGCTACAATATTCAGCCTGTATGAAGGAGCGAAATGCCGCAGGTGGAGGTAACTATGACAACGCAGCGTACTTCGTAGTTACTGTTTTCGCCCCTCAAATGTCAGACTCCAACTCTTGTGGGCCCAACTATAGTATCTTGAACTACATGAGTGTGCTCGAGCTGTACAGCCGCTTACAGTTCTCCGATCCATGTTTACCTTAAAAAAATAATCAATGGCTATACCAAATGCAATACTCTTCCGATGTACATCCCTATACACGTCTCACGCCCCCCCACTCCACACAAGACGTAACCGGCATACACTTCATGTGTCCCGTCCGCGCCTAATTTTACAACAACATCCTATTTTCCACCTTCTCCCTACTCTTGGTAACTCACTACCCGATATTGGCATATTCACACCTTTCGCATCCTTCAAACACAAAATTAAATGTCCCTTGAAGTCTTCTCCAGGCTTCCACTTTCATCCGCCCTCCAACCCATGAACTTTCTTCTTGCTGACTCTATAACCGATCCTTGCCAGTTATCGGTGTCATTGTTGTTACATTGTTATTGTTATTTACTGTTGATACTTTTGTTTATACTGATTGTTATCTTATTATACTCATTCACATTTGTATACTATTAGTGTGAAATGGCGCTCCATAAGCTGTATCTAATAAATAAATACCGCCATGTGGTGTCATAGGCTTTGTCCTAACGTCCATACCATCCCTATACGTGTACAATGAATAATGAGCTCTAAATTTATCACTTGTTCTGTAAATAGGAGAATATATATTTCATAACATATAAAACTTACCGGCATACTTCATAGTAATAATTAAATTATCTATTTTATAAGAGAATAGATAAAAAATGGCTTTAATACAATGCATAAACACAAAATGGGGAAGCATAAAAGCAACCGCAATATTTTAACAAACTTCTTTCTTTATGGAGCGTTGCATAAGAAGAGTTTAATATGTGCACTTCGTTTTTCTCATTTTGCTCAGGAATATATTTCACGTCATTAGCATGTCCTAGACTCTGATATTACCTCGCTAGCATTCATAAAACCCCCGCAACATCTCACAAAGGATACTGGTATTTTTAAATGGTATTGTGGGCATATTGTGAGTGAGTTGTGTAGAATACAATACAATCTTTCTCTGCAAGTCCGAGGCCCCTTGATGTATAATAAATCTTCTACGTCTTCTTCAACTTATTATCAATGACAATTAATGTTTCGTCAAACCATTCATTCCAGCCTTAAATTAAAACACTCATGATTATGCTACATTTGCACGGTCAAAATACCACGGCGCTTTAATTCAAATCAGAGGCAGACCCGACCTTAAATTCAACTCAAAAGGACACATTTTTATAAATAGGGGAACAATAAATTTGTCTAGCTCCTTTGTATAAATAAACATCAAATAAATATGCTACACTCCACGTATACTAACTTTATCATTATTACGAATGTAAAATATGTTTAACAATTCACTCCAATATACCACTTAACATTATTACAAAATCATACTAAAATAAAATGTATGACATTATTCAAATGACGGTTAATTTAAAGCCTACAATTTTGAATACACTTACAATAATTATAATACATATTCTAAAGCTTATCCCTTAACATATTATACAGGTAGGCGTCGTTATACACGATAGTTATGTTCCGCGAAATTGCCGCGTACATCGAGAGTCATTTTATACGTGAGATATAGGGTTAGGTTTCCGTTTACTCACATATTAAGTTTAAAATAGCAGAGAATCTTAGTATTTTTACCAAAAATAACCATTATCATGTTTCTGAAACGCATTTTAATACAAATTTATACCCGCAAAAAATTAACACCGAAACACACAATAATAAACTAAAAATGCATACAAGTTCTTGGCTTTAGCTTGAATAGCAGCTCCGGAGAGAGACATGTGTTGTTAGTTGAGATGCTCAACCCAATGGCTTAGCATTTTTTTTTTCATTTTTTCCATCGCTTTCGAACGAGATTTGGCCATTCTAGTCACACTTACATTTGTAGAAGGTTGAGCAGTTTTTAGAATTGAATTCGCATTGTCATGAATAGTTCTTTCATTGGATTCACTAAGTCCTAAAGCACGCTGAATATCAACAATACGCTCACCTTTGTCATAGCGATCCAAAACTTCTAACTTCGTTTCTAACGAATACGACTTTCGTAGAAGCTTCTTTCCTTTTATCCGGCATTTTAAATACGAAACCTGTTAAATGCAACTTCACATATCCACTGACCGGAACTGACGATTCACAAACACGACAGAAGATGCGCACAGGGATGCACTTGCCCCGTTTAACCTTGGCGCGCAATGTAGTGTACGTTACAGAATTCGGAACGCATGTCTGTACTCGCCTTAAGGTATTAGAGTTTCCACGTACTGTTAACAAATGACAACACTAGACATAAAACTAAAATCGCGTATATGCGAAATCGCGGATAACGAATCCTGTGCCTAATTAGCAACCAACGCGTAAATACAAATGTTACCGTTAAATACTGAATTAAATTCATTTCTTGGAGAATCAGACTATCATTTCATTACAAACTTACTATTCTTAATAATGATAACACATTAACCACATAATAAATTAGCTCGTTTTAATTCCGGGAAAATATGATCACTATTCCAATTTTAATAAACCCTGTCACACAAGGTACAATATTAATCTACTTTCTAAAAGTTCCATTTTCTGAATTTTCCAACTTTCTATGACTATACTACCAAACCAAACCCCATAGCGGAACATCCCCGAAGGGCCATGGCCTTCCAAACGATCGCTGCTCAGCCCGAAGGTGTCGTGGAATCAGCACGACAAATCCTCCCGGCCGTTATTGACATTCTTGAATTTCTAGACCGGGCTTGCTATACTATTCAACTATAAATTAATTAATTAATTTATTCTATTCCTATGCTAAAAACCAAAAAATTGAAGTCATTTCGCGTAACAACATCCTTTATTACAATAAACTTAAATTCGTACTTTCAGAATTCTTCTTCTTCTGCTTGTACAATTGTTCTCACCCCTGTGAGGTGGCGGGTGCGCATTGTGTCGCACATCTGAATTTTGCCCTGTTTTACGATCGGATATACTTGTTGGCACCAAGTATGTTTGAAGTGAAATAATCACTATTGCGTGTTTTTCTGGTGGTTGGTAGTGTCATGTTTTGTCTGAATATGCAGAGGAGATTGGTGGGACAAACACAAACATGCAGTCTCCGGGCGAAAAGAATTAATCAGATGCGATTAGAATCGCGGAACCGGCCGAGAATCGAACCAGAGGCCAAAGACCTCAACGCTGACCATTCAGCCAAAGTTCTAAGGTGAAAGTTTTCACATAGGAAATTTTGTAGACGCAACGATGATATTCTGTTGATGAACGGGAAAAGTCACTGAAACGAGTAACGAGTATACTCTAGTGTGCACAACGGTTATGGTATGAATTTTGCATAAACAATGAGCTAGATGACGCTTCCTAATTACCAAATTAATGTGCATTCTGACCTATGAGTGACAAAAAATCTATGCATATGTTCGACTGCTTGGCTGAATTAATAAAGTTTAAAAACTTAATTCCCCTTTTTTGAGGCTACTTGCATAATTACAAAAACACTGGACGCTTAGTGACACGGATTACTCAACATCTCGTGGGGACATAAGTCTGCTCTCACTGTAATCCATACAATAGGAATATTCAGCCTGGAGAGGCCACAACCCGCTCCACAGCAGCGTTACACAAGTGTCCTTGCACTAGAATGGCTAGGAGTTAAGCCGGCAAATTGTCTGTCCACGCCGTCAAGCGGTTATGCATACATTCCAGGCGTTATAAATGGTGATACAAACGGAGTTTGGTTCCCATCAGATATACAGGGTGTATCATAATTAATAGCGCAAATTGAAACAGCTGTAAGTACACTATACTGGAAGCAAAAATGCCCTAGTAAGTATGGGTCCGTACGTGAGACAGTTTAGAATTTGTGATTACCAGCCACTGAGTAACTAACACTGTTTTCTTGTTCATTAAAAACAACTGCATTTCTACCAAAAAACTAATAAAATTTATTATTAATGTTGTGTTGGTACCGTTTCCTAACTAGGATGATGTTTACTGGCTGGCAACCACAAAATTTAAATTATCTCGCAAAAGGCTTGTTTGCGGATCCATTTTTACAAAGACATTATTGCTTCTAGTATCACCGAGCTCGATAGCTGCAGTCGCTTAAGTGTGGCCAGTATCCAGTATTCGGGAGATAGTAGGTTCGAACCCCACTGTCGGCAGCCCTGAAAATGGTTTTCCGTGGTTTCCCATTTTCACACCAGGCAAATGCTGCGGCTGTACCTTAATTAAGGCCACGTCCGCTTCCTTCCAACTCCTATCCCTTCCCTGTCCCATAGTCGCCATAAGACCTATCTGTGTCGGTGCGACGTAAAGCAACTAGCAAAAAAAAAAAAAAAGCTTCTAGAAAGCAACTAGCAAAAAAAAAAAAGCTTCTAGTATCTAGTACTTACAGCTGTTTCAATTATTATCATAGACCCTGCATAGGTCGAGCAGGTGAAAGCCGTACCATTGCGTGTCATTTCGCACCAGTCGGCGCTGCCCTTATGGAAGTTGTATGATTCCGTGATGTTATAATTCATTAAGTTGTGAATTCTGAGAATAGTTATGATGGCACAGTTCAATCTTGTTCGAATTCTTCTTTCCAATGATACACACCAAAGTTACGTTACAAAACACTTGTAAACTTTCGAAATTGCGTGTATAATTATAACGTTTGTCTTCATTGTCCTAATTCTACAGCAATGGTATCAGCTGTCTCGGGCGTAGGATTCTCTATACAACGATGTCAATCAAGTGGAGAAATTCCCAACTTACCAATCCCCACATAACGTGCTCTAAGACTCTAGCAGTCATCTTGGTCTGTTACCATCCATGACTGAGTCCGTTATCCTACTGGCTAATCTATTTCCCTCCATACGCCTCATATTATCCCACCATCGACGCCAGTTTATGCGTAGAGCTTCATCCATCGAGATGATTCCTAACTTAGATTTCATCTTCTCATTCCGAGTACCCTCTTGCCAATGTTCCCATCTGTTTTTACTCGTGACCATTCCTGCTACTTTCCTCTCTGTTACTTCTGATTTATGAATAAGATATCCTGACTCCACCCAGATTTCACTCCCATAACGCAAAGTTGGTCTGAAAACAGACCGGTGTAAAGATAGTTTCATCCGGGAGCTGATGAATTATTTCCTAGTGACTATTATTAACTGCAGCTCACTGCATTAGCTTTACTGCAACTCGATTCAGACTCACTACTACCATCCTGGAATAATACATATTCTAAATACTTGAAGCGATCTACCTGCACCAGTTCTGAATTTCCAACCGGACATTCAATTCTCTTAGGTTTCTTACCTACTGTCATAATTTTAGTTAGTCTTACAATATTATTTTATGGGGGATTCAAACCATTTTGTTATGCAAATCTTATGCAAAAAGTGCTGCCTCCATATAGGTCTGTATATTATTTTTTACTTCCAGAGTTATTAATTGCGAAATATATCAGTGGTAGAGTGTCGGCCTCCGGATCCCAAGATAGCGGGTTCAAACCCGGCAGAGGTAGTCGGATTTTTGAAGGGCGGAAGAAAGCCCATTCGACACTCCATGTCATACGACGTCGGCATGTAAAAGATCTCTGGTAACACATTTGGTGTTTACCTGACAAAATTCATTAAATCTCAGTCATATTCGCCCAAGAGAGTTTCGGTTTACTCGGTCTGCCATGTAGTAGGCCTAGAGTAAAACGGAACGTCGAAATTGGCCAGCGGACAGACAGATGGCGTCAAATTGAAATGTCTGCACCCTGTAGCTGAGGCCATACAATTATTATTACTATTATTATTATTATTATTATTATTATTATTATTATTATTATTATCACAAAATTGTTACTTATTTAAAGCTGCGTATTTTTTATCGAGACTAACCGAGTGTCATTTATTTCCTCTCTTCATATATTTACAGTCAAACTGTACCTCTACCAATTGGATTATATCGAATACATAGCAACGGAGGTATAAGTCCCAATATGAACACACAATTTCGTTACATTAATATTCGAGCATGTGTAGCCTAATTTTAAAGAGTCTAAGAGTGCAACGAAGACAATCTCTAGTACGGACACAAACCAGAAGGGTAGACCAAACAAAGACGCTAGTGGGGAAGTTGCTAAGTTGCCTCAGGACCGCAGCTCTCGGCGGAAACTTCAAGTTCTACATGACATTTTACCGCACCCTGTCAAGTATAGGACAAAGAGAGAGAGAGAGAGGGATAGAAGAAAAAAATTGGTGCGTTCCAAAGGAACTAGTTCACTGTTCCAAGTCAACGTAATGATCACAGTAACCTAATACTGTATTTTAAATTCCGACTTCATTTTTACAGTAGATACAGCTCGCGCTACTCACTAATCCGCTCAAAGAGTTCATTACTTCCTTCTCAAGCTTGAACATTCAGATCCTCGCTCAATGATCCTTTAAACAATTTTCACTTCCAATTGAATTCTTGCAACCCGTCTAGAATGTGTTATGAGCTAATTTCAAGCAAATAACCATTCCGTTCCTTTTCTACTTCATTCAGAAAACTTGCCAGATGTTTGTACTTCGAACTAACCTGGATTTATTTATTTATTTATTTATTTATTTATTTATTTATTTATTTATTTATTTATTTATTTATTTATTTATTTATTTATTTATTTATTTATTTATTTCGAAAATATTTCTTAGCTGACAATGTATGGGTTCCAGAGTACGAAAAACGTAAAATTTAGTAATTCCCTAAATTGTGACGAAAGTTGAAGGGCTATTCTAATCGACCGGACAACGAGGAATAAGAAAAGGATTGTAATTTTTAGGAATAAATATATAATATAATCTCATACTCAGTTAAATTAAAAGGTTTCATATTGTGAGAAACGGATAGTTTTATCAAACTGAAAGAACAAATTTAGAAAATCGCTTCCGGCTTAAATTCAGCTCCGGAGAAACAGCCTAAAATTGCTTTTCTTTACTCGCTTTCTTTTTGACTCAAATCCTAGCCAAATTAACTTATTAACATAATCATTTCTGTAATATGTTCCTTGGTTCAATACCTTCAGGCTTTTTTTATTTTTTTAATAAAGTTCACACCAAATGTAGTTATAAGGGCTTAAGTGAAACTCTGCATTGTTTGACATTAGCGCTCGTAGTGGTACTAAGTGAAACAATGCATTGACTCACATTGGCGCTCGTAATGATATAAAAAGATGCAAACGCTATTCTAATCGACCGGACAACGATATTCTCATACTCTATTAAATTTAATTACCTAAAATTCGTAGCTCATATCCCTAGGCTGTTTTCAACATGGAACTGCTTGCCTGTGGGGCTCATTTACACAACGATCATAGCTTTTTCTTTCTTTTCTCTTCAACCGGAATTCCTTTTTTTCTCCGGTTCCTTCTTGCTCGTCCTTCCTCGAAAAATTCTCTATTTGTTTTCTTTAGATTCCCTTACGTCAGTGTCCGTCGTCGCATCACTTTTCTCACACAGTCCATTCACCGTCGTCTTCGTCTTTTTATCCTGCTACCCGCAATCCACTTTCATTTCAAGTACATTCCTTCCGACATAACCTTTATCCCATCCCAAATCTTGTCCAAACCGCAGCAACTGTCTTCCCTGCACTTCTTAAAAATATTTATATCACTATTACACATCTCTAAATTCTTCATTTCTTATACAATCCATCCTCGTAAAACCAAATATATCCCTTGGCATCTTCATCTCTGTCACGTTCAGTTTCTTCTCCCCAGATCCTGGTTTCCCATGTCCCTCCTCCGTATAACATTGCATGTTAAACCCCAGTTTTACCTGCATTTTCCTTCAGTGTAGTGGCCAGACCACGTTCCATATCGGTTTCCAGTTCATCCAGGCTAGCGGTATTCTTTGCACTTATATCTCCGTGCTTGGCTACCGCTGTTCCTAGACATATGAAATTATTATTATTACTGCCTGTACTACTACAAGTTGCTCTACATCACACCAACACAGATACGGCTTATGGCGACGATGGAATAGGAAAGGGCTAGGAGTGGGCAGGAAGTCAATGTGGCCTTAATTACGGTACGCACCCATAATTTGCTTGGTAATAAAATGGGAAACCACGGAAAAATCACCTTCAGGGCTGCCGACAGTGGGGTTCGACCCACTATTTCCCGAATGCAAGCTCACAGCTACGAACCCCTATCCGAACGGCCAACTCTCCCGTTCATCAGGAAGAAACGCATTTCATGTTTTTGAACATCTAAGCAGGACACCAGAGAACAGGATCATCACGAGAATAATAGAAAAATTATGGAATAGTAAGTGCTACATTAAGTGGATTACAGATATCAAGGAAGATATGGATGAACTACAAATTAAAGTGGAAGACCTAAGAAACAAAATCAGGAAACTCACAGACAAGCAAACCAGAATCAACAAACAGACAATAGGAAGAGTGATTTTCGATTAAGGAAGAAGGATAAGATCAGAGAGAATGAAGAAGTACTGGGCTGACAGGAAACTGAAAATTTATTTGTATAAAGTTGGCTAGAGTGGTCCAATGAAGGCCATAAAATGTAAATAATAATAATAATAATAATAATAATAATAATAATAATAATAATAATAATAATATATAATTATTGTTATAATAACGTAATTACCAGTTGTTGACGTGACAGACACTTAACATGTGCCATGATCACATTTTTTCATACCCCTCATGTTGTTCCTGAGATTCCATGGTACAATATACCTCTCCCTGTCTGCGGCTTGTCAGTGACGTACTCGCTCCTTTTCTCTCTGTGGTTCTTTACAGTAGCATCATTTGCATTATTCTTCTTCTTGATTTGATCCCTTTACAACTACAGCGAAACCTGTATTAATCGACCATTGACTGTTCCGCGAAGAAATGGCCTTTCATAGGGGGGGGGGGTTGCTTAAAAGGGGGGCAGCAATTTTCAATTTCTTTTTAACTTTGTAAACAAACTGAAAGTGACTACAGTTTATCTACGCTTATACGCTACAGTGCTTTACTTCACTATGAAACACAATACTAACTTTGCAATTAACCTTTTACTTTCATTTTAAACTTCAAAAAAAAAAGAAATGAAATTAGTTTATTTTTCATTGCCTCTAATTTAACAATTTCATTATCCAAATTGTCCAGTCATATTAAAATCTCTTTTGACTTTAAAACGGAATTGACCTGAGTTCTGCTACATATAAATTTTTCGACTAATTTCCCTAATTTTCCTTCACCCTCGCGGATCATTTTTACGCGATCTTCAAGAGGTAACATGTTTCTCGCATGCCTAGACATCTCTACCATCACAGTAAATGAACTGTTAAGACACACATCCTCTCCCGCTGCTTTTAAAGGTGTACTGAACTTCTAACAAGCAAAGTTTACTGGGCTTCCTTACTAATTAATAGTGGGAATTCCTGATTCACTAGGTATGCCCTACTCGGTCAATTATTCACGCAGATACGAAATGTAGAGCAACAAAACTCTGATGGAGACTGTCTTTACATCTTGTCCACCCCCTCGATCCTTGTGGGTGGGGCGTCAGAATAACATCCTCGCTATCCCCTCCTTGTCGAAAGAAGTGACTAAAAGGGGCACCAAGGTCTCTTAACTTGGGAGCGTCCAGTCCTCGGGTCCCTCATCTGAGTCCTGGCATTGCTTTCACTTACGTGTGTTAGGCTCTTCACTTTCATCTATCCTATCCGACCACTCTTTTCTGACCCCAATGTTATTAAGTTTCGAGGCGCAAGGAGTTTTCCATTCTCACGTCCTTTGTGGGCCTTTTATTTCTTCGTCTGGTACTTTCAATTATCGAAGGGTCAGATCCCTTCCAAACTTTCCCTCTGATTGATGTTAATAGAGGGTGGTCGCCCGGTTGTACTTACCCTTAAAACAATCAGCATCACCACCATTACATCTCTCTTCAAGAACTTGATGAGGACTTGCCAGTCATAAGTAAAACCCAATTTTTTACGTTAGAACGCAAACTTACTGAAGCGAGTAACAAGTATACTCCAGACTGCACTACGGTAATGCTATGGGTTTTGCATAAACATAAGGGGTGAGGCCCATTAGAAAACCTAGAATGTATGTTACACTCGCTACATTACGGAAGAACGGATCAAACGACACTTCCTAATAACCAAATCAGTTTTCATTCTAACTCATTACTACAAAAAGAAACCAGAGTCTAGCCATAATTCTTTCCCACACCTGTTATACTCCTCAAAATTTCACTGGGAAGTGGTCATTCGAAAGAAAGTGAATGGTCGTTGTCCGGGGAGAGGGGTAGTCTTAAAGAAGAGGTAAAAAATGCATTATCGTCATGGAATTTTTACTCGGTTCCTTTAATTATCGGTCTCTAAAAGGGCAGGACGATCGTTTTGACAGGTTAATATCCAGAAAATGCACAAACAATTTTAAATTTAATGTTGTCGGGATGATCTTTATAAAAACTCTCAGTGGAGTTCGTTGTCGCCTTATTGACTTGACATTTCCCTTACATGTACCCATGCTTGAAAAATGCATGGAACAAAAGAGTTTGTAAGAAATTTTCTAAATATTTTTTATTCGAGGGCAATTTTCCATTAAAACCAACCGTAACAGAGATACATCGACTTTTATGTTTTAGAAACTCTCTGAAACTTCCTGACAACTGATTCTTTTTTAAATTTATACGAAAGATCCTAATGGTCCTCATTATTAAAAAAATACGAAATTTCACAAAAATATACTAAATTTTCCCATGATATCGTCACACAAAACAAAAATTAAAATGAACTTGATACAAGTAATTATTTGTACGGCGTAGAAACCAAGCATCGTGTACGCATTAAAAATCTGCAGCGAGAAAGATGACACTATATTATATATTATTATTATTATTATTATTATTATTATTATTATTATTATTATTATTATTATTGTTGTTGTTATTATTATTATTATTTCGAATTGCCCAACTAAGGACCGCGACGTTCAACGATTCTGTTTGGAGAGTGATTTGATGTTTGCCCAATTATCTCGCATCCTCTGGCTATGTGCTTCCTTTTTCTCTTTCTTCCAGAGGTTGCCTGTTTCCTTGTCCTGGAACCCGCTGTTTCTTAATATCCTTCTGAGACGTATTCGGGCTGTAATGTCACCTTCTGTTAGCCATGGTGTTTTGATGTGTTTTTTTTTTTTTTTTACTATTTACTTTACGTCGCACCGACACAGATATGTCTTATGGCGAGGATGGGCTGGGAATAGGAGCGAAGTGGCCGTGGCCTTAACTAAGGTACAGACCAAGCATTTGCCTGGTATGAAAATGAGAAACCACGGAATACGATATTCAGGGTTGCTGACATTTGGGTTCGAACCCACTATCTTCCGAATGCGAGCTCACAGCTGGGCGACCCCAACCCCGCGGCCAACTTGCTCGGTCCTGGTCTTCCTAATATTCCCGTAAGTAAGAAACCGAGTGGTTAGTCTGATTGAATTCATCCTCGAGATATGAACGTAGAAGTTTAGACACTTCCTAGCCAAGTCTGTAATCATCCAGTGGACCTGTATGCCTCCAGGTTGGGTATTTGTCCTTTACTTTGACTAGTCCTGATATCTTCCGTAAAACCTTTCTTTACTGGCCCTCCAGTTTGTCCCTCAGTCCTTTTCTGTTCAGGCACTTAGTGGTATACAGAGCTTGTCCTAAATTGTGTACTGTCTTTTTATATTTTCCTCCTTAATATTCACTCCTGATACATTCCTGTACACTTGTATGAGCCACCCAGGCTGAAGTTTCCACTTACCTTGCAGAGGGTGTGTTCTATTGGCCAACCTCTCTTGACTCATTCTTCTAATGGGTCCATAAAAATAAAAATCAGTCTCCTTTTCCTCATCTTCGTTATTATTTCATTCTTTCTTTGCTTCTTTCTTTTTGAATCAGTTCTCCCTCCAGGGTTGGTTTTCCCCTCATTCTCAACGAGCGATCCCATCTCTAGCGCCTCAAAGGCAGTGTTCTGGAGCGTGAAACTTTGGGTCTGGGGAATACGACTGACCAGGAGGACCAGTACTTCACCCGGGTGATCTCACCTGCTATGCTGAACAAGGGGGGGGGGGAGTGAAAGGGATAGACAAGGAAGAGGGAAGGAAGTATCTGTGGTCTTAAGTTAGGTGCCATCCCCGCATTTGCCTGGAGGAAAAGTGGGAAACCACGGAAAACCACTTCGAGGATGGCTTAGGTGGGAATCGAATTCCCCTCCACTCGTACCACTTTTCAAATTTCGTGACAGGGCCGGTAATCGGACTGGGGCGTCCAGGGTTGACAGCTAATCACACTAATCACTATTATTATTATTATTATTATTATTATTATTATTATTATTATTATTATTATTATTATTATTATTATTATTATTATTATTATTATTTATTTCTCTATTGCGGTCTTCTAGGGACCACGCACCAAATTTCAATGCCTCATCCTAAGTTGTTTTTCTTCTTCCTTGAATACTCTTTATCTTCTCACTACCTACCCATTTCCTCTCCTTGGATTATTTTGAGCCTGTTTTCTTTCCCTTTTGACGCTGGAATCTTTCCATTTTTTACACTTTCTTTCTAAAAATCTCTTTCTAATTTGCTTCTTCTTCTTCTCCTTTATTGTTTCTTTCAAAATCTTCTTTGACTTCATGAATCCAGGATGTGGTTCACTTTTTTTTTCGAAAGATATTTGAAAGTCTGTTTGGTTAATATGTTGCCATCTATTATATTATTATTATTATTATTATTATTATTATTATTATTATTATTATTATTATTATTATTATTATTATTATTTAGAGTAACCATTGACTAACTCCGTAATTCCACTATCAGCATATGGCAACCGATATAAATCATAACAGACCGCCCGTCTTGTGTGGCATCTCAGCTTTAAGTGCCAGTACGGTCGATAGAGTGGCCGGAATGGAATAGATTGTAGATGCACTTTCTGTCTCGCAGACACGAGAAACCTAGTGGGGCAGGATAGGTGTAAATACTAAAAGGGAATCTGTGGATAAACCCTTCGTTGGTTGAGAAATTATGGAGGGGATTTTTAGGGACGACATGAAGAGGGTAGAACTACAATTAGAGGGATATTAAAGGAATCAAAAGGATATTAGAATAACCCATCTTGTCAGCGGAGTAATTAAAATTTGATGAATACAAATTTGATCTTTGGTGTGGAGAAATGCTTCAAAACCGTAAAGAGAAAAAATGAAAATCGAAATAATAACGACATGTCAAAACCTGCGAGGGAACATGTTACGATGTACGATACTCGTATAAGGATAAAATGTTAGCTAGAGAAAGGAACAACGGAGAACGCAAGGGACGATTGGCGAGAACTATCTAATAGAATATAATATACATGGTCTAACAGGTAACAGCAACGACTGAAAAATATCGAGGAAAAGAAGAAGAATTACGCTGAAGAATTAAGATCATAGTAATGATGATGTTCAAAGAAGCTTAATATCGAAATGAATTCAAACCACATAATCGATACCTATGAAGATGCTTCTCTGCCATTTTCCTACACAATCGTCACCAAAAACCTTTCTGAATTGGTATTGGGATATTAAAACAAAACAAAAACCCCATGCCGAAACAATTCCAAAGGGCCGTGGCCTGCTAAGCGACTGTTGATCAGCGCGAATGCCTGCAGATTACGAGGTGTCGTGTGGTCATCACGACCTGGCCAGCCATTTTACCGTCAGCTAGGCCCTCAGTTGTAATCACGTGGACTGATTGGACCTCGAACCAGCCATCAGATCCAGGTAAAATTCTTTACTTGGCCGGGAATCAAATCCGGGACATCCCCTGGACAGCGGAACCGGCTTTCGGTATTAAACCACAAGGAAAGAAGCATATAGGTCACCAGTCCTCTAGTAGAATAATTCTATTACTTCAAATATTTAGTTAAACTATGTGTAGTGCCCATCGTGGATGGATTAATGGACGATTCACAGCCTCAGTAGAGAAAACGAAGTAGATACTAGTCCTGTTGATATGAAAACCTTCGTCATATGTCCAAATATACGGCCCCTTGGTTGAATAGTCAGTGTGCTGTCCTTTTGTTTAGAGGTCCCCAAGTTCGACTCCCGGCCAGGCAAGGTTTTTTATCTTAAATAGTTGATTTTCTTGACTCGGAGCTTGGATATTTGAATACTATAAACTAAAAAGTGTCTAAGTGCCAAAATTGAAAATTCCAGGTTTTTCAATTAATAAGGTTGTATGTAACAACGCAATATATGCGTAAAAGGATTGTAGCCCAAAAGTTGTTGGAAGTTGTTTTAACACCCTAAAGGCTGCTTTACACGGGTAGAGTAGAGTGGGTTTCCGCTGTGGTAAAGTAACTCTACCACTCTCCTAACACCTCCACCATTACCGAGCCGAGGACGCTCGATTTTTCAGTCAGCGCGTCATTCGACTACGTAATTTCCATGTGTGTACGAACGGTAGTCCGTGAAGCAGAGTAAATTGAGCATCTGTGGGTTTGTTTAGCGGCAATATGAAATGGACGGAAGAAGAAAATTGCAAATTTCGAGAACTTTACCGTGAAAAAAAATGTTTATGGAACATGAACAGCATTATTTACAGAAACAAGAATATGAGGCGGGCGGCGGAAGTGGCTTGGTTAGGAAAATTGGTAAAGAAGGTTTTGGTATAATGGAACTGAAACAGAGAATTTTAAAAAATTACGATGTATCTACAACCAACAACTGATGAAGTTTCGTAAATCCAATAAGTCTAGAGGTGGTGTAGCCGTTATTTACACACCCTCTCTTAATTGGTTTAGGACAATGTATGCATGTTAAAGGATACAAGGCTTCTTTATCCTGTCGCAAGTTCTCTCAGTATTTCTTTTTCTTTTTACTGTTTGCCTTACGTTGCATCGACACAGATAAGTCTTATGGCGACGATAGGAGAGGAAATGCCTAGGAATAGGAAGGGAGCGGCCGTGACCTTAATTAAAGTACAGCCCCAGCATTTGCCTGCTGTGAAAATGGGAAATCACGGAAGACCATCTTCAGGGCTACCGACAGTGGGGTTCGAACCCACTATCACCCGGATGCAAGCTCACAGCTGCGCGCCCCTAACCGCACGGCCAACTCGCCCGGTAGAGACTAGGTGAGCACAGGATATGATGGCATGGAGAGCACTCTACGATCTGATGAAACAAACAACAATAAAATCGAAACAGGTATCCGAAGTATCTGGGGGTTACACTGATGGAACAGTCCTTCAAACAACACCACCAAAATCCAGCATACAAAGAGATATAAACTGATCACGGAAGAATACTATTATCTGCCAGATACTCTCTGATACTCAAACCTTCCACAGCTACCAAATATATTCAACAGAAGGCAGAGCATTCCTAATAAGTTACATGCTGGTAAGAGAAAAAAGTCTACGTACAAACAGACCGCATCATGACATGCGCCTTAGACATTATCTGGGAACACCTACCGAACGATAACCTAGCTACACTAGAAAAAGTGAAGGCCATGTATCTTATAAAAGATCTCTACTTGGCTAAAATCGCTCCTTCGAGACTAACCTATGAGCTCACAAAACAATCATTTTACGTAGAAGAACTGCGTTTAAAAATACAATTGCCTCCTACGACACAGCAGCACGAGTTTTCTAGCATAATATTAACATTATTTCCCTCCTGTTATGTTTACAATCATTCTTCAGATACAATCTTCTAGATATATATGAGCAAACTGTTAGTCTGAAATTCCCTCAATGGGATACCACTTTTTTTTAATTAAATATTACTGTTTACACTACGAAGTGAATCGTTGAACTCAAAGAATCACACAAACTGAGGTAATCTCTAGATCCAAGACTCACAAATGGTATGATGGCCAGCGCCATAAACCGAAGGAAGCGGCAGGAACAGCTTGGGACTAAAGAGAGTAGGAAGCCCATTGTAAGAGAATAGAAGAAATATCGAGACAAAGAAAGGGAAACGAACAACATTTAGAAGAGCACTGTTTGGATTGCACTAGATATATTTCAAGGAGACTTGGTAAAATCAGTAGTTAACATATTCTAAACTTAATGGCTATTTTGTCGTGAAGTCGACGGTAGTATTATAATTAAAGCCCGGAGTTTAGACACTAGTAAATTAGAATGCAAATTTACTGAGAAGAGTAGCAAGTATACACTAGCCTGCGTAACGGTTATGCTATGAGTTTTACATAAACAGTAGGGGTTAGGCCCATTAGAGCCCCTAGAATTTATGTTACTCTCGCTACATTACAGAACAGTGGACTAGACGAGACTTCCTAATAACCAAATTAGTTTGCAATCTAACTTAACGCTTGTCCGACCCCGCAATGTTGGGGGCAACGCGTCCGCCTGTCACCCGGCGGCCACGGGTTCGATTCCCGGCGGATCAGGGGTTTTTAATTGTAAATGATTAATATTCCTGGCCTGGAGACTGGGTTTTTGTGCCCTCCTTAACGTTCCTTTCCTCACATTCAACACTTAACACTTCCGCAATTATAATTACATGCAGGTCCATAACATAAGGTGCAAGTAATGGGAAAAGATTATTAGAGGTCGACGCCACGCGCAAATATAATTTTTTTTAAACTTAACGCTTCCTAAGACGCAGAATCTAGTTACAATATGTTGCTGAAAAAATAGCTAGGCGGCACTAGCAGTTTGCTGGTAAGGAAATACAGCAGATGAAATATGTCTATTTTTAAGTTACAGAGAAAAGTTTACACCGGAAATGAGAGTCTGAAAACACGAATGGAATTTCACAGTATACGAGTGTATTAACTTTTTAGGATTTTTTTACTTGTATTTATGGGTTTGAACCCAACTGTCGGCACCCCTGAAGATTGATTTCCCATTTCCACACCATTTAAATGCTGGATATCTACCTTAAATAAGGCGAAAATCACTTCATTCCCACGCCTAGCCCTTTCCTACACCATCCTCGCCTTAAGACTTATCTGCGTCAGTGTGACGTAAAACCAATAGAAGAATTCCGCGCTTGTTTATTTCCCCCTCTACATATAAAAGCATAGAACCATAAATATCATTTCGGCTGTAGAAGACGAAGGATCGAGTACAGATTATTTCATTGTTCCCCTAGTTATTTATTTATTTATTTATTTATTTATTTATTTATTTATTTATTTATTTATTTATTTATTTATTTATTTATTTATTTATTTATTTATTTATTTATTTATTTATTTAGTTATTTATTATTTGTTTATTCATGCATTCATCCATTTATTTATTTATTTATTTATTTATTTATTTATTTATTTATTTATTTATTTATTTATTTATTTATTTATTTATTTATTTATTTATTTATTTATTTATTTATTGTACGGTATTTATTAAGTTATTTAATTGCAGGATTCAACAGGGTAGTAAACCCAAATTACAGTAAAGCTAAAAGAATTAAAGAACTTAATAAATTACATTGTCCGCCTCTGCGGTGTAGTGGTTAGTGTGATTAGCTGCCACCCCCGGGTTCGATTCCCGGCTCTGCCACGAAATTTGAAAAGTGGTACGAGGGCTGGAACGGGGTCAACTCAGCCTCGGGAGGTCAACTGTGTAGAGGTGGGTTCGATTCCCACCCCAGCCATCCTGGAAGTGGTTTTCCGTGGTTTCCCACTTCTCCTCCAGGCAAATGCCGGGATGGTCCCTAATTAAGACCACGGCCGCTTCCTTCCCTCTTCCTTGCCTATCCCTTCCAATCTTCCCATCCCCGCAAGTCCCCTGTTCAGCATAGCAGTTGAGGCCACCTGGGCGAGGTTACTGGTCATTCTCACCAGTTGTATCCCTCAACCCAGAGTCTGAAGCTCCAGGACGCTGCCCTTGAGGCGGTAGAGGTGGGATCCCTCGCTGAGTCTGGGGGAAAAACCAAACCTGGAGGGTAAGCAGATTAAGAAGAAGAAGAATAAATTACATTGATACAAGTCTTAATTCTCAATAACAAAAAAATACATTTCTTAATAACTAAATTATTCGTTGAAAATGAAAATCCAGAGCCAGTCTCCAGTCTTTGGATCGGGTCAAGAATGGAATGAATACAGCCTTATTTAGCGGCCAGGTCTGTTTGTTTGCCTGTTTGTTTTTCTATTTGTCCATAACTTGAAAACTACTGGATATATTTCTACCAAACTTTATATTTAGGACTAATACTGTTTCTAAATCCCTGAATTGACTGGGAGTTTATACGATACCGAAACAGTGATTTTGAACTCCCACAAAATATGCACAACTAAACATAATGGAAATCTACCTGCCTGAATGTAAATATATTTCTAAAACTTTCTTCTCATAAGCATATTACGATATACGCATTAATAAGGGAGATATCATTTACGGGCCGTTTTTGAGTCCAACTTCGAGCGGACTTAGCCTAAAAGCCGGTCCGTGTAAAATAGATTTCTTATAACTGCAAAACTACTGGAAATATTTTTACGAAACGTCGTATTTACCATCCCCTGTCCAAAGGTAGCTTTTAAGGTCCATAGCATTTCAAATAACCCGGAGTGGACTGGGTTTCTAGGAAACCGGAGCTGTGATTTCACTCTCCAACAAAATTTACCAGACCAACCTGGATAGGAAACAACAAACCTTGATGGAAATCCATTTCTAAAACATTTTCCTCACGTGCACATTTTCTATAGGATGATAAGGCAGATACAATTATCGGACCGTTTCACCGGCTAAGTCCAGTGGTCATAGCCGAAAAGGTGTTGTACGTGGAGCAGATTCCTTGTCTATGTTAATAAAATCGTAACGACCATGTGTCCGTACTTTGACTATTTTGGCGATATTTTCATTCAGTTATCCGTTTCATATGTAATAATGACATCCAGCATATCTTTGATGTTTGTTAGATTGTCTTTCTCTCTAAGTTCTTATAACTTAAGAACTACTGGATATATTTCTACCAAACTTCATATTTAGAATCCACCTTGTCATTGGGTAGGTTTCAGGACCAACACTGTTTCTAAATCCCTGTACTGAGTGGGAGATTATACGTAACCGAAAATGTGATTTTACACTTCTAAAAAATATACCAACCAAACTTAATGGAAACCTACCTGCCTTAATGTAAATTAATTTCTAAAACTTTTTTCTCACGTGCATCATTACGAGTAGGGAGATATCATTAACGAGCCGTTCTTCAGTCTAACTTCAAGCGGACTATTTTTAGCTTTTATGTCGATTTGTCTGTTCGTCCTTTTGATGAGTTCTTATAACTGGGAAACTACTCTACATATTTCTACCAAACTTTATATCAGTTCTTGGGTAGGTATTAGGGTCAATATTATATCTAAATCCCGGACTGTTTTCGGGGTTTATAGGAAGTCGAAACAGTGACTTTTACCCTCCCACAAAATATACATGAGCAACTTTAATGGAAAACTACCAGCCTTAATGGAAATCAATTTCAAAAAAAGTTTGTTTTCCTCAGGAGGATGACAAGGGAGTTTCCATTAATGGACTGTTTTACAGGCTACCATGTAATTTAAAATTGGGTTAAATGGTTCAATTAAAGGATCCATTTTACTCTTTTCGATAGAACAGATAATGAGGGAGGTTATCGTCAACGATTGGTTTCATAAGCCTTCAGCCACAGTACCACACCCGGTTTCAGATGAACAACAACATGCAACTGACAAGTAGGGAGAATTAGGCTCAACTTCGGACCAGGGCTGTATCGTTCACCAAACTATGTGATCTACCCCATTCTGTCTCCACTTTGTTCAGCTTTACCGTACTTCATTTTGTTTCCACGTGCTTTCGTAAAAGAATACCGGTTTAACATGCCCTTATAAACGTTTGAATGCAGGCATGTAACTTCGCATAAATACATTAAGGAATCGTGAAATCTATTACCAATTCCCATGCGAAGAACTGGAACATATGCTAATTATTATTATTATTATTATTATTATTATTATTATTATTATTATTATTATTATTATTATTAGCCCGCCCTGTAGTGTAGAGGTAAAGTGTCTGTTTTTATATCAAGGCTCTGCGTTCGTTTTCAAGCCAGCTCAAGTAGTTTAATTTCGTACTGGAGAGTACAATTCAGTTTATTTGATGCAAGATATTTCCAAGCTCTTAGCTACAGGAGGAAAGCACACAGTGAGAAGATGCCGCAACTGACTTATAGTAGTTCACATATTTGAACAGTGGTTTCCATAATTAAAATATTGTCGAGAAACTGATGACTCTAATTCAAGGTGGTGGTGGTGGTGATTATTGTTTTAAGAGGAGGTACAACTAGGAAACTATCCTCTACATAACACTAATCAGGGAAAAGAATGGAGATATCGGCCAAGGGAAGACAAGGGTCACGAAGGGCGTGAAAATTAAAGACTTCCTAGGGCTCGAGTGCTCTAATACCGTCGGGGTCGGAAAAGAACAAGAGTTGACCAAGAGAGGTCGGATAGAATATATGAAAGTGAGAATCCTGGCACAAGAAAGTGGATGCAATGCCAGCACTCAGCTAAAAGCCCCGTGGTCGCCAACCCAGGCTACAAAGTTCAGAGCCCCTGGGGCCCCTAATTCCACCCACAAGCATAGCCATAATTTAAAATATTACGGAATGTGGCAAAAGAAAGATACCAACATTATTACCCATATGCAGTCCAAATTTCCCCAACAACTAATTATTTATTTATTGCAAGTAATAGTTTTACATATTCAAAAACGAAAAGCTTTCAGGCTGTTTCAGAGAAAAAAATATGATTACCTTTTACGGACATTTGGTCCCGATGAATCCAGGGAGGCTAACGAAGAGAATATTTGATCATTTCAATAAAAATCCCAAAAGGAAAGTTTGACTATGCTTCGAAGTTAAATAGGATATGCCTGAGCTAAATATGACAAGAAAATAGATATTGGATAGAGCCATTTTCAGAAAGAAGATTGGAGAGACACCAGGAGAAAGAGAAGAAACAAAGAAAATCTGTCTGGATGGAGGAAAGAAGGAGGAAAATATTGAAACATACACACATCGTCATTATAGACTGTTATGCATTTCAACGTTCAGTCTGGAAGCCTCTTTGAATTTGCTAATCGCCGTCACAATCTTCTATTTGTAACTAACGCTGTGGCCTCCTTTAGTTCTATACCTCTTATCTTTAAATCGTTAGAAACCGAGTCTAATCATCGTCGTCTTGGTCTCCCTCTACCCTTCTTACCCTCCTTAACAGAGTCCATTATTTTCGTCGGTAACCTATCCTCCTCCATTCACCTCACATGACCCCACCACCGAAGCCGGCTTATGCGTACTGTTTCATCCATCGTGTTCATTCCTAACTTAGCCATTATCTCCTCATTCCGAGTACTCTCCTGCCATTGTTCCCACTTATTTGTACCAGAAATCATTCTCGCTACTTTCATTTCTGTTACTTCTAACTTATAAATAAGATATCCTGAGTCCACCCAGCTTTCGCTCCCGTAAAGCAAAGTTGGTCTGAAAAAAAGCCGATGTAAAGGTAGTTTCGTCCGGAAGCTGACTTCCTTCTTACAGAACACTGTCGATCGCAACTGCGAGTTCACTGCATTACCTTTGCTACACCTTGATACAATCTCACTTACTTTATTACCATCGTGGGAGAACACCCAACCTAAATACTTAAAATTACCTACTTGTTCCAGCTTTGTATCACCAATCTGACATTCAATTCCGTTGAATTTCTTACCCTAACTGACATCATTGTTCGAAAGGCTAATTTTCATACCATAGTCATTGCACCTATTTTCAAGTTCCAAGATATTTGACTGCAGGATTTCGGCACAATCTGCCATTAAGACCAAGTCGTCAGCATAGGCCAGACTGCTTACTACCGAATTAAATCCCTCCATGCCACTTAATACCTTTCAGCAGATGATCCATGTAAACTACGAACAGCAAAGGTGAAATATTATAGCCTTGTCTAACCCCTATGGATACCCTGAACCAATTCTCACTGCAGCTCAATTGCCAACTCAAATGCCTTTGATGGATTTTAATAATCTACCCGTAATTCCATAGTCCCCCCAGTATTGCGAGCATCTCTTCCGTCGGTACCCTGTCATATGCTTTCTCTACATTTACGAAAATAAACCGAACTGTCTATTCCTTTCGTATCATTTTTCAATTACCTGACACATACTGAAAATATGATCCTGATAGCCCCTCAGTGGTCTGAAACCACACTGGTTTTCATCCAACTTTCTCTCAAACACTGATCGAATCCTACCTTCAAAGATGCCAGTGAATACTTTACCTGGTATACTAATCAATGGTGCCTTTGTTGGCAGGACCTAGTGTTTACAGTGCACTATGTCTTCTGGTATAGGCTAGAGCAATTTTGTTACTTTCATTGATCTATCTCTGTCTTATCCTTGGCTTTGACAATATGAAAGTGACTGAGGTATGAGCGATGCTAGTAATGCCATTCCTTCTGCAGCCAATCCCTGCTACGAATGGTGTGAACATGTTGCTCATAGGGTCGGTTGGTGCATGCATTCCAGTGGGCTTGGCAGAAGGGTATGTAATAGCAACTTCTGGCTCGGTCAGGAAATCAACGGGAAACTACCTCGCTCCTCATTTCCCTAGTATGCCTCTTCAGTGATGCCTAGGCCATCTATGACAGCTGATGGCAAAGCTGTTGAGGATCCAACCAGCCTTAGGGCTGAAGACTGAACATATATACATACATACATACATACATACTAATCAATGAGATACCTCGATAGTTGTTGTAATCCTTCCTGTTTCCTTGCTTGTATATCATTGAAACGTAATTTTAAGAATATTTTAGTTAATACTTTCTTTCTTTCTTTCTTTCTTTCTTTCTTTCTTTCTTTCTTTCTTAATCTGTTTACCCACCAGGGATGGCTTTTCCCCACGGACTCAGCGGGGGATCCCACCTCTATCGCCTCAAGTGCAGTGTCCTGGAGCGTGAGACATTGGGTCTGGGAATACAACTGGGGAGAATGGCCAGTACCTCGCCCAGGCGGCCTCACCTGCTATGCTGAACAGGGGGCCTTGGTGGGTGATGGGAAGATTCGAAAGGAGAAGGAGAAGGGAGGGAAGGGACCGTGGCCTTAAGTTGGGTACCATCCCGGCATTTGCCTGGAGGAGAAGTGGAAAATTACGGAAAATCACTTCCAGGATGGCTGAGGTGGGAATCGAACCCACCTCTACTCAGTGACCTCCCGAGGCTGAGTGTACCCCGTTCCAGCCCCTCGTACCCCTTTTCACATTTTGTGGCAGAGCCGGGAATCGAACCCAGACCTCCGGGGGTAGCAGCTAATCACACTAACTACTACACCACAAAAGCGACCAGTTAATGCTTTACATATAAGTATGGTGTGGACATGGTAATAGCAACATAACCTGTTAGGTTCGCAATAAATAAATAAATAAATAAATAAATAAATAAATAAATAAATAAATAAATAAATAAATAAATAAACGACAGGCCTTCAGCTCGCACAGGTATTTTCTTCATTAGAATATTAGGGATCATTTCCCATTAGTTTGCCTCTTAAATGTTCCATCCACACTGAAAACAGTAACCTTGAACATGCTTTACTATCCAGGTTGTCTCGCCCTTTCTCTCCATGTTATACGAGATTTATTAATACAATACATGAAGTAATGGTGAATCATTTGGACCATAATGTGATGTAAAATACATATTGTGGCACTAAATAACGTACATTTGTGATGTCGATATTATTATTGTACCATCAAGATCACAGATTGACTTGTAATGAAATAATTATAAACACTGTTAATTGAGCTTACTTAATAGTAAGCACAGGCTGAAATCCTGAAAAGAATCATCTCTCGCTGTTACCAAAATTATTAATGAAAAAATTCCTAACCTTAAACTTTCAACAACAACAACAACAGAAAAGGTACATTTATGGGCTGAATATTAAAGTAAGAAATTTCAGTTTAGACACACACAGGAAAAGAATGCAGACATTATAGAAGACAATGAGACATACTTCGTTTAGTAATTCAAGATTTCCCTCCAATCAGATTAATACACAAACTAATAATTCAAAGTTGACTTATGCAGTAGTTTTTGTGATAATATATCTTAATCTTATGAAATCTTCCCCGTGGCTTAATCGTCTTTGTACTGGTCTTCAGTTCACGGGGCTCTGATTTCGATTCCTTGAAAGGTCTGAGATTTTAAATGCCTAAATTAAGTAGGTACCTCTCTCGTTCTCGATGACTGGGTGTTTCTATTCTCGTCAATAAACTTTCATGCATCTACATAAAACACACTGTACTACCAATAAGCACAAAATCACGATATAGTGAATGCATCCCTCCATATGGGATTGAAGTCAGGCAGGGCAGATGGCTGGAAAACTGGGCCCAGTTCACTTTTAGTGTCGTCCCCAGTAAATAGAGAAAAACCAAAGAAGAAGAAAAGAAGTATCTTATTCTTATTCAAATGATAGTTATGGGAAATAGCCTTTGAAAATATTCTGAAAAATCTTAACAAATATTTGATTTATTTCTTCTTAATCTGTTTTCCCTCCAGGGTCGGTTTTTCCCTCGGACGCAGCGAGGGATCCCTCCTCTACCGTCTCAAGGGCAGTGTTCTGGAGCTTCAGGCTCTGGGTCTAGGGATACAACTGGGGAGAATGACCAGTACCTCGCCCAGGCGGCCTCACCTGCTATGCTGAACAGGGGCCTTGTGGAGGGATGGGAGGATTGGATGGGACAGGCAAGGAAGAGGGAAGGAAGCGGCCGTGGCCTTAAGTTAGGTACCATCCCGGCATTTGCCGGGAGGAGAAGTGGGTAACCACGGAAAAACACTTCCAGGATGGCTGAGGTGGGAATCGAACCCACCTCTACTCAGTTGACCTCCTGAGGCTGAGTTGACCCCGTTCCAGCCCTCGTACCACTTTTCAAATTTCGTGGCAGAGCCGGGAATCGAACCCGGACCTCCGGGGGTGGCAGCTAATCACGCTAACCACTACACCACAGAGGCGTACTTTTTGATTTATTTAATGGATTCAAACATTTTAACTCGAACTTAGCACTTATTTACTTTCGTCGGGTCACGGAGATCCGAGTGAATGTTTTCTTTATCAATTCTCAGTTATACTTAGTATTATAAAATATCGTCAGCTTTATGTAATTGTATCTGCTGTTGAGTTATTTGTCATAATGCAATTGGAGTCAATGTTCACAATAATTTCTTGCGAATCTGTTATTCTTGTGAGATTTGACCCAACACGAGTTTGTGTGTTCCAATAGAAGATATACGTAAAAATGACTAGAAAATTAGTGAGCGACTAAACAGTTTTTTATTTTATTTTTCAATTTCATGTGTGTTACTTTATTGTGCGGCTGCATGGTTTAACTGGTTAGCATTCTGGCTTTCACTCCAAGGGTTCCATGGTTCGATTCCCGGCTGGGTAAGTGATTTTGAACTTCATTAGTTATTTCCTGCAGCTCGTGACTGGGTGTTTGTGCCGCATTCAACAGTAGATGCCACAGTATGCATTTCCCCTTTCTCTCAAGTGGACAGGTCGCCCACATGAGCGTCAACTTGAAAAACTTGCAGCAGGCCATTAAAATATTTATACCTATATAGTGTTTTGTAATTAATAATATCAAATTTCATGTGGCTATTTCTAGCAGAGTGCAGCCCTTGTAAGATAGACCCTCCGATGAGGGTGGGCGGCATCTGCCATGTGTAGGTAACTGCATGTTATTGTGTTGGAGGATAGTGTTATGTGTGGTGTGTGAGTTGCAGGGAGGTTGGAGACAGGACAAACACCCAGCCCAATGAAGTTTAAAATCCCCGACCCGGCCGAGAATCGAATTCGGGACCTTCTGGACCAAAGGCCAGCACGCTAACGATTTAGCCATGGAGCCGAGCATGTTTTGTAATAGTCGGTAGAGTGATGTGTAACGTGCGTATAAAAATAGATATAAACATCCAGTCCCCGATCGAGAATAATCGCCATACGAAGTTAACATCCTAGACCCGGCCAAGAATCTAACCCAGAGCACTTTAAACCGAAGGCCACTACGCTGGTCATTCAGCAAAGGAACATGACTTCATACCTCGTACAAGAATGAATAATTTCGCTCATATTACGCCATGCAACTGTGGGGCGAAAAGACGCGAGTAATTTAGAGTGAATGTTGATTCATGGTATTCGCGTAAACATAACCTAAAAATAAATTTTATAATATTAAAAACACATAATCGGTTCTCACTGTCTTATGAAATATGTGGTTATCTGCGTATTGTGTAGTGGACGTTCCCTAACCTAATGATAAAGCACTGAAAAAGTCTCTGATACACAAGTATTGTAAAAAAATATTGTAGCTGTAAATCTTACCTTGGAAATGTATGTTTCGGTTGGTTGAAACTGCCAGAGTTCTTTCGAGAGATACGAGCAGGAAGGAGATGACGAACGGGAAGAACATTTTTGAATAAAACCAGTAATCAATGCATTCATTCAAAATGATACACGAGACAGTAGAAGGGTGTCATTTCACTCTGCCGGCATGAAATCCCATAATTTTTAAATGGATAAGTTGCAGCTGGTGTTCTTACTGGCATTGAAATACATGAGTAACACAATATAAGGAAAGCACGGTTAACTAGAGAGAAATGGGGCAACGTTTAAGTCACGTAATACACAAGGGATGACGTCCCATCGGAACATGTCATTAGGGAGTCCCAACTGCTCAATTTTATCACGCACAGACGAACCCAAGTCCGCAACACAACTGAGGAACCGTGCCCAGATAGCTTCCATATCTACCCCTGCTGTGGCAGCACCTGTGTTCGACTGCGCATGCGTTGTTTGTAAAGTTCTGTCTCTCTGTCGCACATAACCTGATTGCGAGCAGACCTCCCTTATCAGACGGCGGGTCAACCCTTCTGTTTGACCTTACAAAACATCACCCGCTTCACGCCTATTGTCATGGATGCAATGGACTTCGCATGCTGATACCTTCCAAGCCTGATTTTCGACTGACACAATAGATTCACTGATCAATGCATAGAATTGTTGGAGGCTTTACACGTTTTCAATACTGAATACAGTTTTTCGTTATTGTATGATATTTAGACTAGGTCTTTTGATACATGACAGAAAATTTGGTTTACAGCATTGGTTTCCAAACTAGGGGCCGCGACACCCTAGTGGGGCGTGTGAGCTTCACAGGGGTCACAAACAATTTACAATCAATATTCTAAAGGCTAAAGCCTTCTCGATTCAACCACTCTTTTCTTTCATTGGCTGTTCCTTTCAGTTCCATTTAATTGACACAAGCTAAACTCTTCTTGAAGCCGTCCAAATACTTCATCCTAGGTCTTCCTCTTCCAGCACTTTCCCAGCACTTTCCCTTCAAGTATGTTAGTGATGGAAGTACTGTGTCTGATGACATGTCCAATAAATTTTAATTTCCTGCTTTCCATTTCGTTTAAAAATCTTCTCTCTTCTTTAACTTCCCTTAAGACTTCCAGGTTGGTTTTCCTTTCCGTCCAGCTTGTTCTGGTCATTTTCCGCCATATCCACATTCCAGCAGCTTCAAGTCGATTCCTTTCTAATTTACCCAGAGTCCAACTCTCACTTCCATACTGAAGTGTGCTCCATACAAATGATTTTGCAAAGTATTTTCTGACATCTGTATTCATGTGTGTGCTGGTTAAAATGTTTGCCAATTCTATTCTTCTCTTTACTTCCAGAAAGCATCTTTTATCCTCTGTTATCATACTACCAAGATAAGAGAATTGTTTCACCTGATCAATTCTGACACCATCAATTTTTATATTGGTTTTAATTTCTTCCATATTTTTCCGTACTACCATTACTGTCGTTTTCCGTTTGTTTACTTTTAATTTCCATACTTTAAGAGTCCCTGAGAGGACTTTCAGCATTTTATTCATTACTTTTTCTGAGTCGGCAATTAATACGATGTCATCTACAAATCTGATACAATGTATCCTTTCACCATTGACTTTTATTCCCTTTGTCTTTTCCTTCATGATCTGAATAGCTTCCTCAATGTACATATTAAATAAATACGGTGATAGGGGACAAACTTGTCTAACTCCTTTCTTAATCCTCGACTTTTCTTCTATCTGATTGATGATTATTTTTGTTATTTGGTTCAGATACAGTTGATTAATCATTCTTCTATCCTTCCAGTCTAGTCCTATTTTCCTCATAGTCCTAAACACTAGTTCCCAGTTCACGTTTTCAAAATCTTTTTCTAAGTCAATGAAGGTAAGATAAGTCGTTCTATTCATTTCCATCCTTCTCTCCAATAACATGCGTAAGACCAAAATTGCTTCTCTTGTTCCTCTACCTTCTCTAAATGCAAATTGGTCTTTTCCAACATACTTATCTACCTTGGAGGCATGTGTTAATATAGATAGTGTTCTATAATTGGTGCAGTTAACTGCCCTTCCTATTTTAGGTATGGTAAAGTTCTGCATCGTGTGAAGTCTTCTGGCACGATTCCTCTTTCGTAGCATTCATTCATTTATTACTCTGAATAACTGGTCTTTCATGTTGATACCTAATTTTTTTAGTAATTCTGCTGGGATGTCATCTACACCGGTTGCTTTTCCTTCTTTCAGACTCTGAAGGGCATGTTCAAATTCATGTCTTATGATTGGAGGACCTTGAATTTCTCCTCCACACTCATTGATGTCTTCAATTAGTTTATTGTCATTCTTGAAGTCCTTATCATCGTACAGTTCTTCTAGGTATTCCTTCCATCGAGCACATATCTTATCATTGTCTATCAGTAACATTCCTTCAAATTGTGTAATGATTTATTCAGTAAATAGTTGTAGCACGTACAACCGCAATTGAAGCGGTGATTTCCAAAACAACTCAAGTCCAAATCGGGTTTGTCGTGGCTTGTTAGTATATGAAGTGGACCGCATCCAGCGACGAGAAAAACTACCCTACCTTGCATTTCACTGCCGTGTATAACGACAACTGGATCTTACAGTGATTTCAAGATAATCCCAAGTCCATTACTTGGGAGGTTTTTGGACTCACGCTCCGTCTCGCATAGCGATTCTGTTACCGATGCGTGGAAGTATCAAAGAAGAAATTTTCTGTGCATGGCTTAGAAACAGAAGAAGTTATTGATTTCGAGGAAGGTTTCAAGACATACTTTAAGTCAAGCATAACAATAAATAAACAGAAGATTTTCCTTACAAAGTATAAACTTTTCAAA
The DNA here is from genome assembly GCF_040414725.1 of Anabrus simplex. Classification (NCBI taxonomy): domain Eukaryota; kingdom Metazoa; phylum Arthropoda; class Insecta; order Orthoptera; family Tettigoniidae; genus Anabrus; species Anabrus simplex. Next base: position 25,280,891 of record NC_090276.1, on the reverse strand, counting down.
TTTGATGTGACTGAAGTTAGCGTAGATTAAACAATCAGTGGGATCTAATATGAAGCCGATAATTCCTGAATATAAGGCTTTCAACAAATTAATCACAATTCATCAAAAGAAACTTGATGTTGTTAAGTCTCTGATGAAGTATTAACAGCCACATGCTGTGAAGTTCATTAAGTCATTTCTTGATATAATGATCAATATAACGAGGAAGAAAATGGAGATTATGGCGCTGTTGCAAAAAGTCTGTGAAAGAATATTTTCAGGAATGCTTTGCGAATTGCGCAGTGGGTATGTTTGGGACTCGAATAGCAAATTTTTATTTCTATGTCCTGTAATAACGCACAACCTTGCAATAAAAATTATTCAACCCGAGTGAAACTCATGTTACTTCAATATAAGGAGCACTCATTTCAAAAATATTCCAAGTCCACTTGTTTTGAACACCCACCGACGGTCACAAAACAAAACTTACAAAATTCCTTTTTTCAAGGAATATAGATTGAATGGACCACTATTTTGCGGGGTTAAAAATTTTGGCTGTTATAATTAGTTTTTATATAGCCCACTTTTTTATTTCTCTGGACTTGTCACGTTTTTGAAATCACCGTGTCGATTATGTAACCCGTAGTATTGTAATTACTGAATAAACTTATGTTTAATAAGAAAAAAGAACTGTAATTCTATACACTAGACAAACAATAATAGATATAACGTAAAATTTCAATATGAATATTTAAATAGTTGACTAAAGCATGTATTTAAGTGGGTCATCGGCGATCCCAGAATATGGGTTATGTCATGAAATTGACAGGGTGTTGTTGTAGGGTTAAGAATAGTTTTACCAATACCAAACTAGTTGGCCGTGCGGTTAGGGGCGCTTACCTTTGAGCTTGCTTCGGTTGATAGTGCGTTTGAACCCCACTTCCGGCAGCCCTGAAGATGGCTTTCCGTGGTTTCCCATTTCAACACGAGGCAAACGCTGAACGGGGCTGTACCTTAATTATGGCCACGGTAGCTTCCTTCCCACTCCCAGCCATTTCTTATCCCACCGTCGACCTAAGACCTATCTGTGTCGGAGCGACTTAAGGCAACTTTTAAAAGAAAAAACTTTTACCAATAATTGGGAAACTCCGTTTTCCAAAGGCATAAGTTTAATATTATGCTTTGGATCAAAACACTAGGATTTATATTTGAAATAGTATGAATATCGTTCCCCTTAAACCAGAAGCACGAAATTGCATTTTACTACTTTAAAAACTCGAATCTGAATTCTTGAAGACAATTTAAAGTTCAGTATTTCGAACTCTTCTAGCTGGTGTGGGACGCAATGATATTTAAAATAACAGATGTGGAATTTAATTCGATTTATCCCCTTATTTTTTATTAATTTTTGGTCTTATTGTTGTTTATACGTAAAACAACAATGGGTTTATACCTTTTTCAGTACTCATACCTTTGATGTAAGTCCTTAAGTTTACAGTGCACTGTGTCTTCTGGTATGGGCCAGAGCAATTTTCATACCTTCATGGATCTGTCCTAGTCTTATCCTTGGCTTTGACAATATGAAAGTGACTGAGGTATGAGCGATGCTAGTAATGCCATTCCTTACACAGCCTTTCCCTGTCAGGAATGGTGTGAAAATGTTGCTCATAGGGACGTTTGGTGCGTGCAAATCAGTGAGCTTGGCAGACTGATACGAAATAGCAACTTCTGGGTCAGTAAGGAAAGCAACAGGAAACTACCTCATTCCTAGCACGCCTCTTCAGTGATGCCTAGGCCATCTATGACAGCTGATGGCGGAGCTGTTGAGGATCCAACCAACCTCGGGCTGAGGAGTGAACATACACACCTTTGAGGATCGTCCTCTTTCCTCACTTTTCCCTTCTTACTTAGGAATCGGTCGTCAATTTCTACGAAATATAAAAAGAATGTATGTATTACAATAAAAACACAAGTATTCCACTTAAACTATCGCTACATCCCTCCAAGCCGCAGGGATTCGTTATGTTTGTGATTTTTAGCATTTTTATTTCAGCCTTTCTTTTAAACACTGAATATTAGATTTGAAATGATGCAAAGAACACACTAGTATTACGACAGAAATAACAGCAAATATTGTTGGAAATCAAACCGCTTCATCTCTTTTTATTTCATCATTGCCTGGTCAGACAAGGCATTACGAAAACATTCATCACTCTTCACTCTGTGTAATATGCATAATGCTCTCGTGAATCATCAGTTTATCACACATACTATAGGGAACTTTGTGTTTTAGAGTAGATATTGAGCATTTTCCATCATAATGTGAGGTCAACCAATTTTCATATTTAGGATAGGTTCATGATAGTTTTTGAGGAACAGACATAGATAATGATTATAAAAACTACTGAATCAAGTCACGCCAATGTGCTAAAAAAGATATTACTGGTTTTAGAAAAAAGTATATCGTCTCTAATTTGCAAATAAATTGAGCACTTATCTTAAAATATCAAATCTGGAACATTTATTGCTTTAACTTATACTGTAGAGGACGATAATACACGGTTTATTGAACGCATTTTCACCTCAATTTGAAGAACGCCAGGGACACGATTCTCAGGATTTTTATTAGTGTTATGTGGCATGATCCATTTCGCTGGTAATGAATAATTAATTATCACTGAACTGTAAAAACCACTACGTTTTCTTTTCAGGAATGACATCGCATGGGCGTGAACATATATTTTCAGTATCTAAATAATGTATTTCTGTATGGAGCCCAGGACCATTAAAAATACCAACAGAGCGAGTTGGCTGCGCGATTCTGGTCGCGTAGCTGCGAGTTTGCATTAGGGAGGAAGTGGTATCGAACCCCACTGTCGGCAGCTCTGAAGATGATTTTCCCTGGTTTCCAGTTTCTGACCACCCTTTCTTATCCAATCGTCGCTATGAGACCTATCTCCATCGGTACGACGTAAAGGAAAATTGTAAAGAAATTGATTGATTGATTGATTGATTGATTGATTGATTGATTGATTGATTGATTGATTGATTGATTGATTGATTGATTGATTGATTGATTGATTGATTGATTGATTGATTGATTGATTGATTGATTGATTGATTGATTGATTGATTGATTGATTGATTGATTGATTGATTGATTGATTGATTGATTGATTGATTGATTGATTGATTGATTGATTGATTGATTGATTGATTGATTGATTGATTGATTGATTGATTGATTGATTGATTGATTGATTGATTGATTGATTGATTGATTGATTGATTGATTGATTGATTGATTGATTGATTGATCCTACCCTTTCTTACCCTTGTGCTGCCGATAACCTTCCATGTTTTAGTGTGAGCTAAACCATTAGCAAATAGATACGAGGGTTTCTGGGCTATAACTGTCACATGAGCACATCATAGTCTAATAAGTATAAAATCAACATGATCAACATAATCACCCATAAAACAAAACTAATTAAATAAATCTTAATTCTATTATTCTGTCAATCCTGAATTATCTGAGTATATCGAACAGATTGTTTATAGATTATCTGGCCACCTCAATCCTCACTTCAACCTTGATCCATAGTTTAGTATATAAAAGTGTAAGATATTTAGTATATGTAAATTTACATGAAGGAACTAGGCAAATTTAATGATATTAGACTGCAATTCTAAAGGAGTAGGTAAAATATATTAAGGCTTAAAGACACTGTCTTTATTTATAGCTTTGAAGGCTATGTTTTATTAACTTAAAGCCTTAAAGCATAAAATAGATGACAGAACAGAAGGGTAATCCAAATGTTGAAATTCCAGTGGAGGTTAATAGGAGGGGTAAAAAGGTGTGATTAATTTGGGAATTTTTTTTTTTTTTTTTTTTAGTATGTACGAGTTTAGGAGTCAAATGTACTTATATACTAAATAAGGGGATTCGCAGTTGATAATGCTACTCTCACGCGATTCTTCACTTTCCATTTTGTGGGATAGATCGTAAAATTGCATATGCGAAAAGGAAATTTCATTGACTACCATTAAATATTTTAGTACTAAAGGGAGATTTATGTATGTTGTGATTGTGTTTGGGCAGAGAAAACCATAATTATATGACGTGAATTTATATGGTCTGACACGTTGTTAGCCGGTTCGAATTCACGTTGCTCGTAAAAAATATCCCTATCTGATTGTTGGTCGGCAGGGTAGGATAGTGGTTGTATACAGTTTCTTATCACTAGAATAATACGTGCCAAAAATTTGGACTAAATTCTGAACTTCTCCGCTGTGCTCAAATTGAAGTGTCGAGATATGACACTGTTTATCGTGATTCGACTATCAAATGTTAAGCATTGAGTAGACCCGTTTGTGATATTCAACAGGAATAGGATATAAGCCGGCAACAGGTTTCACGCTCTGCCTTTCTATCATATGTCACGTCACTCGTTTCATACCATTAACCCTTCTGATGAACTTGACGCCAGTAAGGGTCATAAAAACTCGCTTAATTTAATTTCAAAACCGACCCCGTAAATAAACGGAACAAGATTTGAACACACAGTATTCATGTAACCAAGTTTTAAATAATAATAAATGCATAATCATCATCATTAGTCTTTTTGCTCATTGCTGAGTGTTGAGTCCTCATATCTCTATCAATTCTGCGTTGTAGTCTTGGGCGAGGTTTCTCCATCCAGAGCGGATTCAGCTTTCCTTAACATGATCTGAAGAGGTAGGCCAGTGATTTTCTTCGCCTGATCTAACCATCTTCAGGGTCCCTGATATAAACTAAGACCGAACACACAGTGTTGGTATTCTGCGTTATGGCAGCTGCCTCAGCCGAACATATATCGCGCGCGGCCGCCCTGCTTTAAGTGTGCATACAGCTTTATACGAAATCTTACCCTTATCATAGATGCTGGAAGTGTCATCTTTCGTCCTGCACTGTACCTGGTAACCACATTCTGGCTGATGCGAGTCAGTTTTTCTATTGTAATGTTTCTGTTATCATTCGTAATATTTTCTTTCAGTTCCTCCAATGTGTGAGGATTTGTTCGATAACGTTTCCTTTCAATTTACCCCACAAGTACAAATCGCACACTGTTAGATCTGGAGAACGAGAGGTAAATATACCAGCACTGATCATTCTGCCTGCAAACACTTCCACACGTAAGAATGGAATCTTCTGCTGTATGACCAGGAGGCTGAAGTTTGTTGACACCACCCACGCGATTTTTCTTCTTCCTTTAACTGATGGAAGTACTACGTCAAAATACCATCTTGGTACCTCTCAGCATTTACTGTCGTCTCGAAGAAAATAGGCCCAATTATTCATCTTTCACTAACAGCACACCAAACACCAATTGACCTATCATAATGAGGAAATTCATAAACACCATCAGGATTACCTGCACATCAATAGCGAGAGTGCGCGGCTGTGAGCTTGCATCCGGGAGATAGTAGGTTCGAATCCCACTATCGGCAGCCCTGAAGATGGTTTTCCGTGGTTTCCCATTTTCACACCAGGCAAATGCTGGGGCTGTACCTTAATTAAGGCCACGGCCGCTTCCTTCCAACTCCTAGGCCTTTCCTATCCCATCGTCGCCATAAGACCTATCTGTGTCGGTGTGACGTAAAGCAACTAGCAAAAAAAAAAATAGCGAGAGTTATGGCTGTTCACACGACCATTACGATGAAACCAGAAATTTTACATACGAAAATACGGTGTTTCAATGATAAGTGACTCACCATGTTAACTGCTGAGATTCAGACTGGCGACTGCTGCTTGCCAGGTCGAACACGTGCAAGCAACTTGCAAGGTCAAAATCTATGCGAGTGCCTTCCATACTGCAGCTTACGTATTGCAGAGTAAATTCGTCGCTTCGACGGTCTTAGTTTAGATGAGGGACCCTGAACTTGCTGTTCTTCCTCGTTATCTTCTGCCTTCAACTTTGTCTTGCAAAATGGTCTTTTCAAATTTCTTCTATTCTCTTCTGAAAATGTGGCTTAGGAACTGGAGGTAACACTCACTCAGGCCGGAAGATAGACGTGTCCTGGTGATCAATTCGTATATAACAGAAACATTAGTTCTTCTTTCTGTCCAGGGTACACGTAGTATTCTTCGCCAACACCACATCTCAGAGGCATCAATTCGAATGTTTTCTCTAGCATTCACGGTCAAGTTCTCGCAGCCGTACAAAAATAATGAGAACACTAGTGATTCTACAAAGTGCATCTTCGAAGCTTTTGATATTGTCCGGTTTTACTATATCTTACCGAGTTTAACCATTACTGCTCGACCTAGGACAATACGTTGTTAGCTCGCATCCGGGAGATAGTAGGTTCGAATCCCCCTATCGGCAGCCTTGAAAATGGTTTTCCGTGGTTTCCCATTTTCACACCAGACAAATCCTGGGGCTGTACCTTAATTAAGGCCACGGCCGCTTCCTTCCAACTCCTAGGCCTTTCCTATCTCATCGTCGCCATAAGACCTATCTGTGTCGGCGCGACGAAAAGCCCTTAACAAGAAGAAGGACAATACGTCGTTTGATCTCTTTTCTTGCACCTTCTTGTGTCATTGATGACTGATCCTAGGTATAAAAACTCTAATTTCTCCTTCAAACTTCTCGGAAAACTGTGTTTCATTCCACTCCATGACAAATGAAAATAATGTTTCCAATTTTGAGTATTGTTCGACATATATCAAACAGTAACTAATTCATGCACTCCTAAATAGCCATACATCTGCTTGTGACATATGCTGTAGATTAACATGAAGCAGCAGCAGTAGATTGCAAACTAACTTTCTACAAAGTTCATAGTCTAATTTAACGAGATACAAGTAACGTAGACTTAAATTATACAGCCAGTTTCTTGCTGTAGGAACGAGGAAACAGTTTGGCTGTATTTTGGGAAGTGATTCATCATTGATTTTCCGTCGGATGCCGAATGAAACACCAGGGAACCAATTAGCGTATTTCCCGTTAAAGTTGTGATGCTGCCTGAGGGAGTCCAATCAGGTCTCCCTCTCACTCTCCTCCCTGCAGTGTAAAATAATTGAATTGAAGAGCTTAAATTTGAATTTTCTTTTCTTTTACGTGATAACGAACAAGCATATGGTGGGGACACATTTTGCTTTGTTTTAAATATGGAAAGTAGACTTGTTTGAATCTACAAGTAACCTAGTGATGCTCCCACAATTAACCCTCAGCTGGTCACGCGTCGGTCTCTTTAGACGCCGTTTTACCCCCAACCAGTGGTAATAATGTTAAAGTTTCCTAAAGGGTGTTTTCCTTTTGTAGATTCTATTCCTTTTATAAACTATAAAATATTTATTTATTTATTTATTTATTTATTTATTTATTTATTTATTTATTTATTTATTTATTTATTTTCTTTGCATTTAGGCCATCTGTGGACCACGGTGCTTGTGTTCTAGCTGTGTTTTCGTCGTCGTCTGCCCGTTTTAGTGTACTGGATTGTGTTCTTAGTGGTCTCGTGAGCCTTCCTGTTGGCCCAGTATTCCTTCATTTTATTGATGAATTCTTTCCTACGCTCCTCTGACCAATTCCCGGCTCCTTTGTGGCTAGCTGATGTAAGGGATGTTAGGAAAGGTTTAGTTTTGACCATTAAACGGTATGCATTTCTGTCAGTAATGGCGGCATGATTAATATTAAGCTCTGCAAGATCTTTGTCCACTTGTTTGGTCCAGGGGAATCCAGTAGCTTTGCCTTTGTTAGCAACCTTGAAGATCTTATGGGATAACTTATTAGGATCCATTCTGTATAGGTGTCCATAGAAAGTCAGACGTTTTCTCCTGATGGCATCTATGAGGTTTTCTTGATGCTGGTAGAGCTCATTATTGGGTTTGTACCATCGCCTTCCATCTGGTAGGATCCTTGGCCTATTATTCTTCTCAGGAATTTCCGTTCTTGCATTTCCAGGGCTCTCAGTGGGGTCTTTTTAGTTAGGGATAGGCATTCTGCTGCGTAGAGGACTGATGGTCTGACTACTGCATTATAGTATCTCAGTTTTACATTCTTTGATAAATGCTTTGAGGCATACAGTTTTCTGATGGCATGGTAGGCCTTGTCTAATTTGATTCTCCTTTGTTCAAGAGCCATCGTTTCACTTAGGTCCTCCGATATCCACTCTCCAGGTACTTCACATTTTTAGCTCTCTTGATGTGTTTTGTATCACTGACTCCCATTGTTGTAGGGGCATCTTTGATGTTGGCCATAAACTCGGTCTTTCCAATGTTGATCATGAGGCCCGCTTTAGCTGCTATAGAGTGCAGTGTTTGAAGCTGCATAGTGGCCTCACGCATGTCGTTTGCTAATAAAGTAAGGTCATCAGCGAAGGCCAGGCATGGAATCCTCAGGTTGTCTGATTTAAACCCCATCCTTAATCCGGTGTTCTCAGGTAATGACCTGGTCCATTCTCTTATGATCTTTTCCAGGACACAGTTAAATAATATGCATGAGATACCATCTCCTTGCCTCACCCCTGTTTTCATTGTGAAGCTCTCTGATAATTGACTTGTAAACTTTATTTATTTATTTATTTATTTATTTATTTATTTATTTATTTATTTATTTATTTATTTATTTATTTATTTATTTATTTAAACATTGCATTTTTACAGACGTCGCCTCCAACTACAAAACGCAGTACCTAGTACAGTATACTCTCGATTATCCGGTTTTCGGATTAACCGTGCACGTTTTCGCCTTACTAAAAGTACTTTAATTGAAATGGAATAGTTTGAAATTGACAGTTTAATTGAGGTTGCAGAGAAAGAAAGTGATGTATGTGTTTCTCATTCTGACATTATTGCCGCACGCAAAAACACGTCTCGAGGCAAGGAAGCAGATGAACAACCAAAAGCAGAGAACCATTACAGACTTGTTCAGAGCACAAAAATGTGTGTGAGTAGTATAGCCTACTTTATATGGTACTGTATTTAAAAATAATATACAAGGTATTTTCCTGCAATAAACACATATTTTTGGGTTACCCGTGTTTTCCGATTATCCGTGTTTTCCGATTATCCGTGTTTTCCGATTATCCGTGTTTTCCGTTTATCCGTGTTTTTCGATTATCCGTGTTTTCCGATTACCCGTGCTTTCCGATTACCCGTGTTTTCCGATTATCCGTGTTTTCCGATTATCCGTGTTTTCCGATTATCCGTAACATTCACCCCGGTCTATATCCCGGATAATCGAGAGTAAACTGAATATACATCTTCATCGTCGTCAGCTTTAACTCGTTTCCGAATAAAAAATTCCTTCCAATAAATTCACTTCTGTCTGTGGACGTACTTACGACGGTTGAACAGGCCAATTCTAGCGTAGAATAAGCATGCACACAGATTACACAGAATTGTTGGTGAAGGGCGTGGTTGTGCTGCACGGAGATTTCGTAGTGCCCTCCTGGCCTCTTCAAATCTGCGTCGTTCCCCTTCAATCAAATTGACATCAGCAGGGATGGTCCGGCGCCAAATTGTACTGTCTTCACCAAGCGTGTCCGAGATTTGAGGATTTAAACCTGTCATCTTCACAGCGTGCTTAAGCTGGTCCTTGTAGTGCCTTATGGGGGATCCAAGAGGTCTGGTGCCGGAACAAAGTACACTGTACAGGATATGGCGTGAAAATCTGGTATCACTCATCCGAAGGACCTGGCCAATTCACCTAAGCTGATGACGAATGATGGACGATTCTATGCTCTTGGCATACGTTTTCTCAAGAGCAGCATTGTTGGTGACATGGTCTTCCGTTTTGATCCTAAGGATGGATCGAAGTTCTAGTTGGTGAAAGCGCTCAAGCTTTTGGAAGTCACGTCGGTAAAGGGTCCAAGTTTCACAACCGTATAGCAATGTTGTAATGGCAACAGCGTTCTACACCATGAGTTCCGTCTTCACGGTCAGGTCTTTATTCATGAACACCCGGTGTGATCGTCGTCCAAATGCTTCATGGGCAGCACCAATTCCCTTCTCCACACCTTGCTCACAGTTACAGCGCACAGGTAGGATACTACTCATGTACGAAAAATGGACTAACTGCTCAAGTGGAGTACCTCGAGTTGGAGATGTTGAAATGTGGAAGGGTTGTGCCTGATGAAGGTTGTGCCAGGACCTTGATTTTTTGAACGTTAATGGTGAGACCGAAACGATCATATGCATTCTTGTAGCAGCTGTTGCAATTCCTCTGGTGTGAGTGTAGACGATGCATCATCATCTGCATACAGTATTTTGGTTACCTTTGTAATGTGGGTGATCCTTCGGAAATGAAGTTCAAAAGAAAGTTAGAAAGGTTGAACGAAAAGTCGATATTAGTTATATTTGTTGCTTCTTTCGTGCTTCAAGTGTTTCTAAACACGGGGCCGGTCGGTTAGACCGTGGCGCACCTTGTAAGAAAGTGAGATGTTTGTAGCGATGGCGTGTTTTCATTCTGAAATTCCGTGTCATACATTGTACATTTTTTATAATTGGCGGACTTCCACGATTTTATAAACCACTAACGAGAGATCCTTGATATGGACAAAATTAATGTATATGAGCCGGGGGAGGGAGAAGATCTTTTGCAAGAACGAGGTCAGTAGACGGACACCGAGGATGAAACTGAAGAAGAAGCTAAGGTTGTGTGTGATTTATCAGGTACCGATGGGACTTACCACACATTTGTTTTAGTTTATTACGCAAAAAGGAGGAGGGGACGATAACAAACTTAAGAGGGGGAAAAAAAGTGGTTGCAATGTTTGAAATAGTTTGTACTTAATTTTTTTTCAATCCTCTTTACGACGTACAAGGCTCTATTAAACATGTAAACGATGCAGCTAGCAATTTAGACACAAGAACCAAGTGTGGCGGAACGACCGACATGCAACCACTAGCGGTACAGAATTCAGTGCGGGTTAAAATTTTATTTTGTAAAAAATTACTTCTTTTTAATATCATATTTTCTAAACATCGTTACGGCTTCATTAGATCATACTTGTTTAGGTTCACGTATCCCTGCCCACATGTCCTTTATTCTCTTGATGTGAGAGTTTCTTGTCCTATGACCAGGGAAGTCGTTTGAATGATTTGACGTCATTTGAATAGGATATCCATTAAGACACAGTGGTCTAAAAAGGGGGAGGTACACCATTCGCTAGTGCATATTTAATGAAATTCACATTTTTTTATATCTGCTAAAGCTGCTTTTCGTAAACTCTTTCAATGTATACATTGAAACATGCTCATCTTATCTAACTCTTCCGAATGAAAATTTCGCCATGATGCTAAGTGGGAACTTCCTATACATTCCTTCTAAAACATTTGAATTAAGCTACCGTTTTTTGTGCTGAGCGCTCGTACCTTAGTTCTCCCAATTCTAACCAAAGGCTTTTTGTTCTAGACTCATTTTCTAGTTTGATACAATGAGGAGATTTCAAGATTCTCCACTCTCCAAGTTAACGCTAATAATATACCTTCTACCGGTTCGTGATCGCTCCCTCGCTAATTATAAAATGTAACACTAGAGGTCGTGTTCTTCTGAAGTACTCTCGGGAGACCTGACGTCAGAGCTTAACGCGTGGTTATAATGGCACAGAGGAGCAATTGAGAGCCTCCAGTTAAGAAACTGTATGAAGTTGTGTCTTTCTTATTAGAGAGTTGATAATATAAAGGAAATGAACGTTAAAAATAGATGAGTTTAATAAGTCGAGGGATCAGGCGGGCTTGCTAGATTACTAGAGTAATTCTCTGTTGCCATATATCCCCTCTTATATGACATGTTGTTCAAATGTCTCGTCCAAATATCCCTGAAAAATATACTCGATTTCATAAAATCACGGGAATAGAACGAGAGTCTTGTACTCTGCGTGCCAATCCATCTGATGAGCCCAAACGGCACGTCTGGGCGAAACTGTGCCAATGCACACGGCCTAACCCCGCAAAAGTTAGTTCTATTCCCGTAATTTTGATATCTGCGGCCGTGAAAGACATTTATGAAATTTTATCTCATGGAGAGTACATATTTTGAAAACGTAGAATTCAGTTCTCCTTCAGCATGTTAGCGATCCCTACTTCTAACACGGCAGAACCACGCAGTTGGTCCGTCACTGCTAAACGTCTGGGTGAAAGTGTGCAAACGCACACGACCTAACCACCCAAAACTGGTTCTATTCCCGTGATTATACGCGGTGTTTCAGTGAAAGCGTACAAAATTTAAGAGGAAATAAGTGAAGCGCTGCTGAAAATTTTGAAAAAGGGAAACAACACAAATATGATTTTTGGGCCGGGGGTCTCTCTGGAGTTAGAGCCATCAATATTCCGATACCATTATAACCATGGCAACCGCTGCTCGTCTACTACACTAGGTCAGTGACGTCATCTTCTCACTGTGCGCTTCCTTCCTGTAACTAAGAATTTAGAAAATCTCGTATCATGTGAATCTAGTTTTACTCCTCAGTCGAGGCGTGTTGTGTTTGGCCTCCCCGGTCCCCGGACCTCAATACGTGCGATTACCTGAAGTCGCAAGTCTACCGCGATCGCCCGAACTCATTAGGGATGCTAAAATACAACATCTGACGGCAGTTTCTCACGGTACCTACGGATATGCTGTACAGTGCTGTTCACAACATTGTCCTTCGACTACAAATATTGTTTATGAATGACGGCCGACATGTTCAGCATGTGTTGCAAAGAACATCTTCTTTGCTAAACCTCAAATACTATGCTAATTATTGCTTGTGTATCGTATGAAGTGCCATCTGTTGGTCATTTCGTGTACTTTATTTTGGTGTATTAATTTTTAACTTATCTACAATAAATTTGCAATTAATCAATACGGTAATACGATAAGAATTCTTTTTAGATGTATAGCAACTCTTTTTCTACTCTGTGGATGGAATCAAAAGATGCATTGTTCCTCTGCATATCGTAAGATAATAAGTGTGCAACAATCAACGATTTGCACCAGCTCTTATTCTAGGCCCAAAACATATCCATTATTCTATGCTTTTTTCCAGTAAGAAGCTGTGGATAATGGTGTTGTTCCTACAAAGAGCTTCCCAAGACATAAGAAGCTCGAATCCTCCTTTCTTTAGGCTTGATTTTGGGTCTTCGGGCATCGATAAATGCGAACAATTCGTTCATGTTATGCCGTTTCTGTGTAATATATATTCTGTGTATTCTTTCATATCCTGAAACACAATTTCCCAGAATTTTTCATATGTGTACATTCTCGAGAATAAACGAAAACCTATATCTATAAAATAACATGTCCAGACCAGACTGACTGACTGACTGAATGACTCATCATGGCCGAGCCAAAACTACTGGAGATAAAGAAATTAAATTTTGGGGATACATCTATATTCCGACGCTTAAGAGTATATCCTTATCTCAAAATATAACAGTTTAAAGACGTCGAAATTGGTATTTGTAACCCCCTTTGAAAATGAAGGGGCTGCCTGGCCGAGGCGGTAAAGGCGTGCTCGATTCGCCCGGAAGAACATGGGTTCGAATCCCCGTCAGGAAGTCGTAAAATTTAAAAAAAGAGATTTCCACTTCAGGAGGTGCATATGGCCCTGAGGTTCACTCAGCCTACACCAAAAATGAGTACCAGGTTAATTCCTGGGGGCAAAGGCGGCCGGGCGTGAAGCTAACCACTTTACCACATCACATGCCGAGGTTAACAATGGTGGAAGCCTTTACTTCTACACCTCCAAGGGCCTTCATGGCTTTACTTTGCTATGCTTTGCCTTTGAGAATAAAGAAACATTTAATTTTTCGTTTTTGTAAAAACTACTTAAGGGGAGTAAAATAAGTGGAAAAAGGGTGGGATCATTTTTATGAGGATACCTATATCTCAAGAACAGAAGAAGTTAGAGACGTAAAATTTGGTACATGGAATCTCCTTTAATTATAAAGAAACAAGTATATTTTTGTTTCCAGAAAATCCACTTAAGGGGGAGTTGGTTGAATTATTTTTATGAGGATACTTATATCTTAAGACCTGAAGATGTTACATATGTTTAAATTGATATTTGGAATCTCCTTAAAAAATAAAGAAACATGTATATTTTTCTTTTCCAAAAATCCACTTAAGGGGTTGAAAAGAAGTGAAGGAGTCGACTTCTTTTCTGTTTAGGATACTTATATCTCAGAATCTGAAGAGGTTACGAACGTGAAAATAGGTATTTGGAACCTTTAAAGTAAAGAAACAATTTTTTTTCTCGACTTTAGACAGGGCTTTTTTAACATGTACAGTTCTGTGTCGCATGTTCCAGAATTAGCTCTGCCAGTAGCCTCGTCACCTTATCCCCAAAAGGCAATGCCACAAACGTGATTTACAAAGAGATTCTGGGGTAAGAGAAACTCATTTTTTCGATGAGTTTTTATATTTGAGGGATTTCCAGGTAATGTCTTAATGCAGTACGGAGGAATGATTACTTTTATTAAATCACGAAATTCACGTGAGTGAAGACGCGGGTAAACATCAAAATAATTAGGTATACACTTGATTAATTTTTCTAAAATATATATATAAATATACCACACATTTTATTCAGATTTGCTAGATGAATGGTCAGCATCCTGGCTAGCGGTACATGGGACCCTGTGTTCGACTCCTCTGGCATGGGTATTATGTGTTTATATTTTTATAATAAACTTATTTTCGTGTAAGCCCTACGCATCACATGACCAACCATCACAGGAGCAGGTAACAGTGAATAATCTTCACTTCGGGTTGTCATAAGTGGGGCATCAAGCCGTAAAACTGAGTCAAATCCAGCCCCGTATCTACGCCAGTAAATTGGAAAAAGTCCAGGAAGAAAAATATATACATTCAGTTCCTGTTAATCCTCTTGATGTAACTTAGAAGCTTTTCAGTCTGTTGGAAACACTAGTTTAAACATAATACAGGGTACCATCTCGGTAAAGACACACCCACTATTAAACAAAAAACCGAGCTCGATAGCTGCAGTCCCTTAAATGCGGCCAGTATCCAGTATTCGGGAAATAGTAGGTTCGAACCCCACTGTCGGCAGCCCTGAAAATGGTTTTCCGTGGTTTCCCATTTTCACACCAGGCAAATGCTGGGGCCGTACCTTAATTAAGGCCACAGCCGCTTCCTTCCCACTCCTAGCCCTTTCCTGTCCCATCGTCGCCATAAGACCTATCTGTGTCGGTGCGACGTAAAGAAACTAGCAAAAAAAATTAAACAAAAAACCACATGTCTCGCTCTTCAAGAACATCCTCAGATTCTATCAAATCATGCTTATACAGGGTGGTAGGAAGCAACGTGATCCTAGTATGTGAGCGTTAGAGGGGTGGTCATACTCATAAAAAAATTGAAAAAAGAATTATTTGATACCTCGCGCCACTCTCATTTTATCAGCTGCTGATGTTAGATAATCAGATCGCTTGGCGGGAGAATTCAAATGCGCTTTGCGAGGCGACGTTGCTAAATCTGCAGGTGACTTAGACCGTCTTGAGAGTCATGCCGAGAAATCAGCATAAAAAACAAACACACCTGGTTTTTCAGCTGATGTCACCGTAGCATACTTTCCTTTCAGCTGGGAGGTCCGTGTTCAAAATCCTCCTATAGCAAAGTTTCTCTTAGACTGGTGCTCTCGAGCCGGTCCTGTACCACGCGCAAAGCGCATTTTAAATTCACCCGCGAAGCGACCTGATTGGCCAACTTCAGCAGCTGATACGATGACAACGTCCCCAGATATTGAATTAGTTTTTCTTCTTCTTAATCTCTTTTCCCTGCAGGGTCGGTTTTTCCCTCGGACTCAGCGAGGGATCCCACCTCTACCGCCTCAAGGGCAGTGTCCTGGAGCCTCAGACTCTGGGTCGGGAGATACAACTGGGGAGTATGACCAGTACCTCGCATAGGCGGCCTCACCTGCTATGTTGAACAGGGGCCTTGTGAAGGGATGGGAAGATTGGATGGGACAGGCAATGAAGAGGGAATGAAGCGGTCGTGGCCTTAAGTTAGGTACCATCCCGGCATTTGCCTGGCGGAGAAGTGGGAAACCACGGTAAACCACTTCCAGCATGGCTGAGGTGGGAATAGAACCCACCTCTACTAAGTTGACCTCCCGAGGCTGAGTGTACCCCGTTCCAGCCCTTCGTATCCCTTTTCAAATTTCGTGGCAGAGCCGGGAATCAAACCCGGGCCTGCGGGGATGGCACCTAATCATGTTAACCACTACACCACAGAGGCGGACTTGAAT
Source organism: Anabrus simplex (assembly GCF_040414725.1). Classification (NCBI taxonomy): domain Eukaryota; kingdom Metazoa; phylum Arthropoda; class Insecta; order Orthoptera; family Tettigoniidae; genus Anabrus; species Anabrus simplex. The sequence continues at coordinate 25,264,676 of NC_090276.1, read as the reverse complement.
TAGTTTTTCGAATTATTATTTATCAGTATGGCCAACACTCTAACGCGCATATACGTGGTTCACGTTTTTTCCGACCACAAATCAGTGATTATGAATTGTCGATGTTATGTAGAAATACGAATAAATCTTCTTGAAAAAAAGCCCTCCTCTTAAGAGGAGTAAAGTAATTGTCAGGTTTTGCTTCACTATTGCTTCAGGTAAGCAACTCAATGTTGAAAACATCCTAGGGATATGAGGTACAAAATTTTAGGTAAATAATATATAATAAAAATGAGAATATATTATTTATTTATTCCTAAACATTGCTATCTTTTTTCTTAATCATCCTTCTCCGGTCGATTAGACTAGAAGTTTTCTTTTTTTCTACCACTACGACCGATAATGTCAGTCAATACATAGATTCACTAAACCCTTATAACTACATTCGGTGTGGAAATTTTTCAAAAAATCAAAAAGTGCGTGAGGGTATTGAACCAAGGAACTCATTACAGGAAGAATTATGAAAATAAGTTACTTTGACTACGATTTGAATCAAGAAGAAAACGAGTAAAGAAACAAGTGATTTTAGGCCGGTTTTTCCGAAACTGCAGTTAGGCCGGAAGTGATTTTCGATTTTTTTTTTTTTTTTTTTTTTTTTTTTTTTTTTTTTTTTTTTGATAGAACTATCCAAGACCCACAGTTTGAAATTTTTCCGGGCTCTTTAGCACTTAATCTTTCGGCACAATTGAGGAAATTATTCAATTTAACGTTTTTCATAATATGGGAAACCCTACTTTGTCTCTTAAAATTTTTTAACATTAAAAACGTTCATTTTAAGTCCTAAGCAATGAAACAAAATAATATGTTTTCCATCGTATGAAACTTTCAGTACATTTCAGCCAAATTTCAGGAACAACACTCTATTAGTGCCAACGGCCGTAGCCGTGTTAAAACACTGGATCCCGTGAGATCTCCAAAGTTAAGCAACATTGGCCGTGGTCAAGATTTGGATGAGTTGCCGCGCGCTGTTGGTGGGGGGTAAGAGAATGGAGGAGCTGAAAGGAACTGGCCGCTCTACCGTACGTAAACTCCGGCTCAGGCACACCTCTGCAGAGGTTCGGACCTGCCTTCGGGCTGAATACACCCTTACCTTAACTACTCTGTTAGTTGCAGAGATACTGAATACCTTCTGAAATGCGTCTTGGGTAGTGCGTGAAACCTCTTAAATGTTTGGCGTAGCACATATATATTAAACCTGCCATAGTTCATAACTAGAGCCCGGATTTTTATGCATTAATAGGTTAGAATAGGCTACAAACTAACTGAAGCGAGTAACAAGTATAGTCTACCTTCACAACGACTATGCTATGGGGATTGCATGAACGTTAGGGGTACGGCCCATCAGAACTCCTATAATTTATGTTACTCTTGCTACATTATGGAAGAGCGGGTGGCCGACACTTCCTACTAACCTAATTAGTTTGCAATCTAACCTGTTACTGCATAAAAATCCGGGCTTTATTCATAACATTCCCTTCAGAGACATGGAAATCCATCGTTCGAATTTTTTGTTAGAGATATTCTCCATCATACTCCTGAGTGTTAGTAGGGAGACGTTCAGGAGGTGAATAAATGCTCCATATCTACACAAAGGAAGGTAAAACAAAACTGCTACATAAATATGTAACACGAGTGGGGAGACGGTGAATATGAACATATTACAAAGAACTCATCAGTATAAGAGGAAGCTGTTTTTCCCGTCTGAGAACGACTCCAATAAAGGAACAGCTCTTACCAGAATGAGCAATCCCGGTGATGTGCTGCGTGTATCCATCTTAATATCACGCGGACTGAAAAAATTGAACCAAAGGTGGGATTAAACTTGACTTTTACAGGAAAACCTTGCCAGGAATCTCCAACTTCAACAAAGAGTTACAGGGAGCGTGCTTGTATGCAGTACCAAGTGTCGTGGGTGGTTCCAAAACTGAATTTTTAAAAATCTCAATAAATATCAGTAAAAGCTGACACATATTTTAATTTCAGTGCTAACTTATAATCTGTAAAAATTAAATTTCACAAAAAAAGGAGGTTTAAATTTGTACAATTTGTTTTACGTCACACCAACACAGATAGGTCTTATGGTGACGATGGAATGGGAAAGGCCTAGGAGTGGGAAGGAAGTGGTCGTGGCCTTAATTAAGGTACAGCCCCAGCATTTGCCTGGTGTAAAAATGAGAAACCACGGAAAACCATCTTCAGGGCTGTCGACAGTGGGGTTCGAACACACTATCTCCCGAATAATGGATACTGGCCGCACTTAAGCGACTGCAGCTATCGAGGTCCGTAATAATAATAATAATAATAATAATAATAATAATAATAATAATAATAATAATAATAATATAAGCCTGTAGCTCTGGCCTAAACATCCCCACCATAATGTAAAAGATCGTAAAATATCGATTTCCGTGGCAACTTTGTAAATAAAACTATTTAAGAGAGTGTAAACAAAAAAAACCTGCGCTACTGTTATGATGGGCCTTGGGCTACCAATTGACCGCTGCTCGTCCCGAAGCCTGCAGATTACGAGATAATCCATGGTCAGTGCTACGAATTTTCTCAGCCATTATTTTTTATTTCTGTCTCACCGTCAGGTAGCTCCTGAATCGCAATCTTGCAGGTTTTCTGGTCTTCGAACCAAACCTCAGATCCTAGTAAAAGAAATCCCCGACCTAATCTGGAATCGAACTCGCAGTCTCCGCTACCCTATACCACGCGGCCGAATTTTCAAAAGAGACTAATGTCGTGAAATGTAACAACATTCCTTAATTTTGCTATAATGTGATAGTTTGCAAATAATTTCAAAAATAATGTGCAGGAGTGTCCTCGAAAAAGTTTCGGATATTTACAGAGGAGGCAGCACGCAACAAATGGAGGGGGAAAAGGTCATAAAATCATTGACCGCAAACCCAGTATCTTTTGAGTTATGGTCCGATAAAGTTACTACCAATGATCACGATAATCCAATAATTTATCGGAGGGTCGTGTGCAAAAAAACACGGAAATATATTCTTCTCTAAACATTGGTCGTAAGCCTACTGGCGTGTTGTGTTATGGTACATGCAGGATGAGTCACTAGGCAATATTCGTCTTAGGTTAGGCGACACCAATCACGGTTTTTCTATGAGCTCGGGGAGGGCCTGCCCGTTCGCCTGACCTTAACCCATTTATTTTGGCCTTTCGGGACATGTTAAGACCACGGTGTATACCGTCCCCATAAATGATGTGAATACACTACAAGAACCGGGTTTAATTCCTGTAATACAATCCGACAACACCACAGGAGTTCCAACGAATGTGCAATTATAGGGTGGAAGGCTGCATTGCAATAGATGGCGTTCACATCGAGCACATGTTGTGAAGAATAATTCAACGATATGGTGACCATTGATGGTAACGGACCATAACTCCAAAGATATTGTGTAGCGAGCAATGTTTAGAGGGCCTGTCTTCCTAAGTTTGTTGTGTGCTATATCCTCTGTAAATACTGCAACCTTTTTCAAAGACACTGTATATATCTACATATTAGTTCGATATTGTGATATAAAACATGAATAACATTATGACAGTTTCCTCTGAGATTGTTTGTAAGAATTTACTTTAAATGATATCCAGTGATTTATATGAGAGGCGTCCCCGTGATGTAGGCGTAGCGTGCCTGCCTCTCATCCAGAGGCCCCGGGTTCGATTCCCGTCCAGGCCAAGGATTTTTCTCTCGACCTGAGGGCTGGTTCGAGGTCCACTCAGCCTACGGGATTAGAATTGAGGAGCTATCTGACGCTGAGATGGCGGTCCCGGTCTCGAAAGCCCAGAATAACGGCCGAGATGATGCGTCGTGCTGACCACACGGCCCCTCGTAATCCGCAGGCCTTCCGGCTGAGCAGCAGTCACTGGGCAGGCCACAGCCCTTTCAAGGGCGTTATGTGCCGTGGGGTTTGGTTTTTTTTTGGATTCAGATGAAATCTCCTTTCAGTAGCATTTAGACAGACAGGCGTCATTTCATATTTATATACAGATATTGTAGCACAGCCAGGCTCAATGATCAACATAGACGGAGAAATATATTTTCTTATTTATCCCGGAGAGCCTAATGTTTATTTTTTTTTTTTGCTAGGGGCTTTACGTCGCTCCGACACAGATAGGTCTTATGGCGACGATGGGATGGGAAAGGCCTAGGAGTTGGAAGGAAGCGGCCGTGGCCTTAATTAAGGTACAGCCCCAGCATTTGCCTGGTGTGAAAATGGGAAACCACGGAAAACCATCTTCAGGGCTGCCGATAGTGGGATTCGAACCTACTATCTCCCGGATGCAAGCTCACAGCCGCGCGCCTCTACGCGCACGGCCAACTCGCCCGGTCCTAATGTTTATTGGGTGCTGATTTCTCTCATATTCTATTCTCATATCACCGTTCGAGATACGCAAAATCAGATGAACTGCATCCTTTCAGCCCAGTTAGCACAATATACCCCTCAAGGAGGATGCAAATAAATGAAGATCAAACCTCTTTCTTGTGAGAGAAGGGGAGGATTCAAGAAGATATATTAGTGAAACTTTTACGACTTAATTCCCTTCTAAAGCGGCACTTAATTTGAATATCATCTGCTCCACATTTTATTGTGTGCTGGAAGCACATTTGAGATCAGAAACTTCTGTGTCACAAAGAGAGATACTAGAACGAACTTTGAAAACGGGGCATGATTATATCAGAGGATTTATAGCATCACTACAGAATGAACATAGGGACTTCCGGATTTCTTCTTCGTATTCTTCTACTAATATTACCTCTATTACTACCACTACTTCTCCTTTTATTCAGATGGCTATTATATACCTGGTAGTGATAAAAATGGCCAGGTCGGATGCGCATTCATTGTACATAAAAACGACATCGAAATGTTCTCAACGGATTACGAGCTCTTCTTATTATTTTCAGTTTTCCTAGATGAACTTTTGGGCATAAAGTACGTTTGGGAAAATATAATTATAATACATATCTAGTGAAAAAGAAATGTAATGAAATAAAATGGCGTATGGCTTTTAGTGCCGGAAATGTCTGAGGAAATGTTCGACTCGCCAGGTGCAGGTCTTCTGATTTGACACCCTGCGCGTCGTGATTCGGATGATGAAGACGACACGTACACCCAGCCCCCGTGCCAGCGAAATGAACCAATGGTTGTTAAAATTCCCGACCCTGGTGGCAATCGAACAAGGGAACCCTGTGAACAAAGGCCAGCACGCTGACCATTTAGCCATGGAGCTGGACATACTCGTACGTATCTGGTGAGGAGATGAGTCCGATCGTACTGTAATCCATTTAGACTTTGGAGGCCTCAACCCGCTCTACAGCATCGATAACACAGGTATCATTCAGTGGAATGGCTAGGAGTTAAGCCGGCAATTTGCACGTCCACGCTGTTAAGTGGCTATGCATACATTCCAGGCGTTCTAAATGGCGATACGAACGAGATTTTGTCCCCTCCAGATAAGACGTGTTACCTAGTAACCGTCCGGGCCTTAATGTGGAGTACTGACGGATGGCCATGGCCTCTCCAGCTCTCAAGGTACTGTTGCTAAGTAACATAGTTTCACACATTGTCCTTCATGACGCTATTTCGTCACATAAATTTTCGAATGAACCCCAGCTGTAAAGACATATTCATGTCAACATGCAAAGTTATACAGCGATTCACAGGCAGAACTAAATTCATCAAATGATAAATACAATATGAACTCAATAGTTGCTGACATAAGATCAATATCTCAGAAAGTCTCCAACGCGTGTCACTCCTGGGTTCGTGGACACGTAAGGAAAATCGGAAATTAAAAATTAGACTTGCTAGCAAAAGAAGACGAAAAATGTTCATACATTGCACCAATATGTTACCTGAAGGGAAACATTAAAGTCCACACAGCTCCTCAGTGGAATAACATCTGGACCGCAACAGTGAAAGAAATAATTAAGAGAGAAATATTATTTCCCCAGATCCAGAATGTACTTCAGTGCAAAATCCTTGCCCACAACTTTGTGCTTACTGAATTCTTATCCGGCTATGGTAGATTTAAGTCATACTTTGAGCTATTTAAGGTCAATATTCCAGATCATTATTCATTGCTTTGTGGATCCCCTCAAACTGTATATCACCTGCTTTTTGAGAATCCTGTATTTGGAAGAGCAATACATACTCTAAACCGTATAAACTATAAATAAAATGACGTGTGGTCTCCGGAGAGGCCTGGTGCAGGTGCTTTGATTTGACTCCCGTAAGTGACCTGCGCATCGTGATGAGGATGAAATGATGATGAAGACGGCACATACACCCAGTCCCCGTGCCGGAGGAATTAACCAATTAGGTTAAAATTCCCTACCCTGCCGGGGATCGAACCCGGGGACCCTGTGACCAAAGGCAATCGCGGTAACCATTTAGCCATGGAGCCAGACAAACTCGTGTCCTCATCCTGAGGTGGTGCAGCTCTTTTCAGGCACACTTCCAATGGAGGGGAGCTGCATGTACCATTTCAACCACATACCAGCCCTCTTGCCGTTCGTAAATTTCTGGCAGTACCGGGAATCAAACCCCGACCCCCAGGACGGCAGCTAATAACACTAACCGTTACGCTACGGAGGCGAACTACCTGAACTATTAAGAAAATGAATTGGGGAAACTTCGATATCATATATTCAAAAAACTTTTGCCATTCTCATTTCCTAATATCCATTCACCATGTCTTATCTGTAGTGAATCTTTTCTGTATTGGAAATTCGGTAATACGTATTAGAGGCATGAAGTCTAATAGCCGTCTAGTGTCGCTGTGGTAGATTCCAGCTGACAGTTTGCACCACGGTATGTTCCTGTGACATTTCTTCGCGTGTCTCTGCAACAGGCAGTCACGTGCTTACGGTACCTGTTGTGAAAGGTAGTAGAATTTCAACGGCGCAACTTGAGAATGTCGTAGTTTGAGCAAGGAGAAAATTTCAAGTTCCGCCAAAAATTAGGCAAATCCACTAGCAAAACGTTTGAGGCGATCAAGCCCGGAGAATCACGACGGAAAAAGGGCGCGAAAAAGCGGGTGAAAAAACTACGGGATCCTTGAACTGTTAGCACCAGTCCACGAACATATTGACTGTAGTACGTACACAGGTGTGCACTGTGTTGCCTACACCGTAGGCGTCAGTCCAGGAAGTTATACATGAGTGCACGTAGTGTTGCATATAGTGTAGGCGCCAGTCCACGAACGTATTGACTGTAGTAGTAAAAATATGGTACCATCTTCTCACAGAAGATTGTCAACCACCAAGGAACATTTTTTTCTATATTTCATATACATTTCTAGGTATTCAGTGCATCGGATGCCAAATAACTGTCAAAGAGTGCGTACCCGGAATAATAATCTTCTCTGCCCGTGTGAAGTTTTCCTTCATGTTCCCTTACCCCTTATACCAGGCTGTATTTGACATTTCTGAATATAAGACCGACCGCAGCCGGGGGCTTTCCTGCAATTTGCGAGGGTTAATATCTCACATGAATTCGCGGCACGACGTGGGCTGGCCATGGATTATTCAGCAATAAATCTGCATTTCAAAACTCTGCACTTCATACATGGACAAAGCCTTTAGTGTCCATCTTTGGACATCGTGAAGCAGCACCAAACACTTCACGTCAAACCCAGCGAGTTGTCCGACTCCGTCGCTAAATGTTTAGCGAGCTAACTTTTGATCCAAAGTGTCCTGTGTTCGGGGTCATGGATTTTCAACTTTCATTTGTTCATTTCTGTGGCCCACAGACTGGGTGTTGGTGCCGTCTTCATCATTAGAAACCATCTTCTGTAGGGCCCGATTCTTACAGATTCGCAGGACGTTAAATTTGAAAAACATTATTATTATTATTATTATTATTATTATTATTATTATTATTATTATTATTATTATTATTATTATTATTATTATTATTATTATTATTATTATTATTATTATTATTATTATTATTATTATTATTATTATTATTGTACCGGGCGGTACACCTCCACACCGCTAATTTAAAAATGTGCGCCTGTTGAAACTCCTCTGCTGGAGGAAGTCTGAACTTTATGGACAGTATTAATTTTCAAGTTTCTCAGAAGATGTCTCTACCTGGAAATTTTGGAGTTTTTGAACTGTGTCATTTTCGACGTATTTTTGTTTTGCTTGTAGTAAGAAGTGTGAACCTTCTCTTCTAGAGGACACTACTGAAGATCAACAATAGTGCACCCTAGTGCGGAGTGAAAGAACTATTTTTTTTGGAGAAGTTCTTATTTCAAAAGTTTGTTTCTTGTTAAATTTCTTTCTGTTATTGTTTAAGTTGGCTGTATACCCCTCTTTTTCCCCTTGTTTTAGATTTATCCAATCCCGAATTTCTTTTAGTAATTTCCGACCAATCCGATGTATCTTCCCCCAACTTGGATATGTTTCTGTACCCTAGCCAATAAAGTGATTGTGGGCGGGTGTTCTCTTCCCTAAAACGCCTAGAACCTTCCGCGAGAGTATTTAAACTGCTGATTTTTGGGTCTCCGGGCCACTTCTGTTCCATCTTTCAGTGTGTAAAGTACATAGCAGGGGGCGGGAAGCGCCTCTTTCTTCTCCAGCTGTTCAACACCAGGTAATGGCCTCTTAATAACTTCTTTTCTTGCTAGGTTGGCAGTTTAACTCTCGGAGCGGGTTCGAAGCGTTTCCACCATGTAACCTTTTCCTAAAATGTAACCAATCTTTTCATCTATTCTCTTTTAAAGCTGCATATTGGGATAGAGAGTGCTAACCCTCTCGAGCTCCCACTCACATTGTTTTGAGGTGAACTTATTTTCTCAACCTATTCTTCGTTAACGTAAAACAAATTGCTCTTTTCTAAAGTCACCTCTGTAGTATGGGATTAGCCCTTGCATTAGTGGCCTAGAGCCAGATTAGGTTTTAAAAACAAGTGTATTAGGAGTGCAGATCGCCTCCTCTCAAATTGTTATTTTAGAGGTCATGTAATTGCCCCTTTTCATTTAATAGACCTCAGTAGGTTGGGTATTTTACCCCGTGTGTCTATGTCCAGTGAGGACAACTCGAAGGTGGAGTTTGGTGTGGCCTTTGAGAGGCTTAAAGTTGAGAGCGTGTGGCTCTTTTGAAAATTGAGTGTTGTATGCCTCGTGGAGGCTTTTCAGTGTAATTTGGAGCAAGGACTCCTAGGCATGAATGGGGTTTTCTGCCCCTCTGTTGAAACTTGTGTTTGGGGTAAAACTGAGCTGATTGCCCAAGCATTGTGAAGTCAGGGCGCGAAGCCCAAATCCTGTAAATATTGTAACTACCCTTTGGACTTGCTACTTTGTACCTGCCATGCTTGTTATTTCTTTGTTTTTGAAAAGAAAATATAACCTTGTTAAATTTTACATTAACTTTGATTCCGTAGTTTGAGACCCGTTCACGCCCGCACCTTCTTTCACCTCTACCTACCACTAAAACACGGTAACAATTATTATTATTATTATTATTATTATTATTATTATTATTATTATTATTATTATTATTATTATTATTATTATTATTATTATTATTATTATTATTCACTCTGGCCACCGTGGAGCACGTTAAGTCTTGTTACATTTGGGAGTGAATTTTGCTTTCCTTGAACCCAAAATTCCCTCATTCTTTCTGAATGGGCCGGCTTGTGTTCATCTGTCCAACGGTCGGTTATTGGTCCCGGTTTAGTTCGTACGTCAATACTTCTTTTTTTTTGGAAAAGGCCCCTGTCAAGGGCGTCTTCCGGTTTGATCTGTAGCACTTAAAGGTCTTCCTTGGTTCTCTAAACCAAGGCAGCTTGGTTTTAGGTCTTGAATCAAACAAGTGAAAGATCTGTTTGGTAAAGCTGTTTGCGTCCATTCGTTTGAGGTGACCTTCATATCTATTTTGTTTTAGATTTCCTTGTTGGATCTTTCTTACTAGATGCCATTCTTGTAGTTGGATCCATGATTTCCCTAGTGATCCTGTGCTCCTTTTCCTCCCGTTCTTCCAGGAGCCATTTGTTCGCATTTAGGGAAAGACCTCCGGCTGCATAAATAACTACTGGCTTCAGAAGCCTTTCATAGTGTCGTATGTTCGTGTTATCATTTATTTATTTATTTATTTATTTATTTATTTATTTATTTATTTATTTATTTATTTATTTATTTATTTATTTACTACCGAGCTCGATAGCTGCAGTCGCTTAAGTGCAGCCAGTATCCAGTATTCGGGAGATAGTAGGTTCGAACCCCACTGTCGGCAGCCCTGAAAATGGTTTTCCGTGGTTTCCCATTTTTACACCAGGCAAATTCTGGGGCTGTACCTTAATTAAGGCCACGGACGCTTCCTTCCCACTCCTAACCCTTTCCTGTACCATCGTCGCTGTAAGACCTATCTGTGTCGGTGCGACGTAAAACAAGTAGCAAAAAATATTTATTTATTTATTTATTTATTTATTTATTTATTTATTTATTTATTTATTTATTTATTTATTTTTGCTATTTTCTTTACGTCGCACCTACACAGATAGGTCTTACGGAGACGATGGGATAGGAAAGGGAAAGAAGCGTCCATGGCCTTAATTAAGCTACAGCCCCAGCATTTGAATGGTGTGAAAATGGGAAACAACGGAAAAACAACTTCAGGGCTGCCGACAGTGGGGTTCGAACCCACTATCTCCCGGATGCAAGCTCACCAACTGCACGCCCCTAACCGCACGGATATCTCTCCCGGTATTTATTTATTTATTTATTTATTTATTTATTTATTTATTTATTTATTTATTTATTTATTTATTTATTTATTTATTTATTTATTTATTTATTTATTTATAAGTTAGCAAGGGACAGCGTAACAAAGTTGACCTTACCAAACAAACACAAAGGTAAAAACAGACTGAAACTAAAATATTTTGATAGAACAATTATTAAAGTATGAAAAAATAAATTTCACATAATGAGTTCCAGATAGATATATGTTTTAAGAATGGTTTTCAAAATTATGGATATTTTTTGAAATAATTGTATTTTCATCGTCGTAAGAAATATTTAACTTACTTCAATACATAAAGCTGGTTGAACAAGACATGGAACTTCTAAGAGGCTTTAGACGCAGAATTCGACCTTGCTCTTGGGGTTTTCGTTTATCAGCCCGTGCCAGGCTCCTGTAAACGTTTCCATTGACACGAGATCGTATTCTGAACAGATTACCCGTCTGGCAACGTACTGCTGTGAGTAGCCTTCTTGAATCTGTGTAAGAGTGCTTTTAATCGTCGGTAATTGCTTCTCCCGTTGCCCACCTCGGTCTGCACGATCAGCCATGACTTTTTAACACCCCACTTCATACAGACCAACCTTCGTACCGTCCACTCATTGAATTGAGTCCATCTTTCATTATTCGTCTGACGCTGGCACCTTCCACACATCTCGATGACAGTGGATCGCTTTGTTGTATAAAGAGGACATGTTATTCCCATAATAATCCAGTCCCCACCCATCTACGCATTTGTGCAATATACTTAGGAACATATTAAAGACGTGACCAAAATAGTTTTGAGCAGTGTACTGGTATCGTTGATAATTGAAGAAGCTAAAGCATTAAATAGCATGAAACACTGGACACTTATTGTAAACGTGCAAGCTATTAATGTAATATTTTATTATTACAAACGAATAATCTCATTGTGTTAAGCTGTGAACTTTGAACCGTCTCAGTGCCAAACCAATTTAAGTAAGCACACACACACACAAATAAGACAGAAGATCTGTAAACGCGATCTCATAAATAATATCTTAAACATACAACAAGAAATACGCTAATACACAGATAAACTTCATTCACTGTGGATACACTCTGAATGTTTTGCCACTTACATATACTTCACTGTCTGGAATAAAAGTAAGACTCCTTCATCCAGAAATATCACTGAAACTCTCATATTCTTCGGTGCAAACTTTGAAATGACGAAAGAAATAGGAAATAAATATCCAATTACTTTCCAATACAAGGGAAATATCACATCGTGCATCAGGCCCAGAAAATAAACTCCTCCTTCCACACTTCCATCCAGGAAGGGATACGGAAGAAGAAGAAACAATACTGCAGGGAGAGGTGCTCAAATACGTCATCCTCGTGTAGGTAGACTTACTAGCACGTAAAAGAACTCCTGGGGGACTAAATTTTGGCACATTGGCGTCTCCGCAAACCGTAAAAGTATTTAGTGGTACGTAAAGCAAATATTACTATTATTATTATTATTATCATTATTATTATTATTATTATTATTATTATTATTATTATTATTATTATTATTATTAAAATGGCGGGCGTAGTTTTCGGTGAAATGAACCTCTTCTTTATTCTCCACGACACCAGTGGCGAAAGCCTTAAACTACAGCATATCCTGGCATAACATATCTGTGATTTCTAACAAATTAAAATAACTGTTCACGGTGGCAAGAAAAACAGACGGATATGAGATAGAGAATTGGAATAATGACAAAATTCCTTCAGAAACAAATGGATATTAAAATTGTTTGCTCCCTTCAAGGTGAATTTTGAATTATTCTTTTTATAAATCTAATTTAAAATATTCTTGATTCATCGTCCCAGAAGTTATTTGGACGGCGTCCGATTATATTTATTTTTCCATAAGAACTGAGATGAAGTCTTTTCCAGTCCAGTGATCACTTCGCCCATTGACTGTCGCAGTAGGAGCTGATAATTACGTCCCTGTGTTCGCCTTATAAAAACTTTTCGGATGAAGAAACCTAGTTGAGCATTTAAAAAAGTCTTACAAAAGTATGAATGAATATAAGCTTGAAATCGCCGTAATTGGGCGAAGAGCATTGTAACAAGAATAGGTAGGGGCTATACAGTAGATAAATTAGATATTTCACTCAAGCGGAAGTGAATCTGAAAGCGCGTTATACATCTCATTTGAGAAATAACCAGACGTCTTCCGATTACTCTGAATTTTACAATTTAACTTCGTTATGGCCTGATTGGATCACGTTTATTTAGGTTTCCAACCTTGTTTACGTATTTTCCCACATGTCCTTCATTCTCTTAATATGAGGGTTTCTTCTGTCCTCTGACCAGGGATTTCGTTTCACTGGTTTGACCTCCTCTTCACGTGCCCTCCAATCCTGGACTATTTATTTAAAGATGCGTCTATCCAGGTCATCTTGTTCAGTTATCCCGCTCAACCTCAAATCGTCAACCACTACCTGGTGCCATCTAGGTTTGCCTTTGAGATTCCAAACTTTTGCTAAGATCTTCTTCGTCAGTCTGCTATCAGACGTACAGAACACATGACCGACGAACTCCACCCTCCTTGTGCTGATGACATCTGTTACTTCGCCCACCTTATTATGAGCTTCCTCATTTTTCCTGAGGGCACACTTAAGAAGTTGATCATCATCAGCTGGGGAGCCAGCCCGCAAATCCTGAAGACTTCTGCACTTGCACTGTGTTTGTCAGCCGCTGAATATGCCGCTGTGTGGAACGGTTCATTACATGCTAAGCAGGTTGATACTGCGATCAGTGATACTGCAAGGATAATAGCGGGATGCCTAAAACCAATGTCAATGCATAAACTGTACCCGATTTTTGGAATAGCCCCACCCAACATCCTGAGGACCACTGCTGCAGACGTCGAGATAACACAGTGAGAGAATGACCATCGAAATCCTCTGAATGATCATCAAACTGCAAGGGCTCGCGTCCGATCCCGCAAAGAGCTTCCTAGCTAGGACTCTGCCACTGGATGGAACACCAGAGACAACTTGTTTTAACGGATAGAGGAGTTCGCTGCCCCCACACATGACACCAAAGAAAGAACCAGCTCCTGGCGCCGACCTATCTTACCCTGTATGGATGTTCCTCAACCGCTTATGAGTGGACGTCCCTCGATGCAAGACCAACCTGAAGTAATGGGGGATCGCTACAGCAAACGTAGACACCCTGTGTGAATGTGGTGCTGTGCAAGACCAAAGCCACCTACTTATCTATCCCCTCCTGAACAAACCACATCACAAAATATTGTTAGAGGAAACAATAACACCATCGCAGCTGTAGTCTTTTGGAAATTCTGACAGGACACGGATATTAAATTAATATTTTCTAGGATTCCATGTCCCTTCCTTTTTAATCAGTCCTAAGATCTTTTTCCCTATCCCTCGTTCTAATTTCTCCATTTCTCATTTTGAGGTTTATTTCTGACGCATGTAAATCTTCTGGCCTTACAACTGCCCGGTGGTGTAGGGGTAGCGTGCATGCCTCTTACGCGGAGGCCAGTGTTCGATTCTAGGCCAGGTCATGGACTTTTACCTGGACCTGCGGGCTGGTTCGAGGTCCACTCAGCCTACGTGATTAGAATTGATGAGCTATCTGACGGTGAGATAGCGGCCTCGGTCTAGAAAGGCAAGAATAATGGCCGAGAGGATTCGCCGTGCTGACCACACGGTACCTCATAATCTGCAGGTCTTCGGGCTGAGCAGCGGTCGCTTGGTAGGCCAAGGAACGCCAAGGGCTGTAATGCCATTGGGTTTTATGATAGTGCTCTCTTATTGTATGTCTCAAAATGCTTCATGTAGGCTGATTTTATTTTAATAAATCTCGCCTCTACACATTTCTCCTGATTATTTATCATATCTACCCACTCTCCTAAATATTTCAATGTTTCGACCTTTAATTGATTATTAGTTACTGTATTAGGATAGTACTCAACTAGACTATTCTGTTTATACCAAACACATTATTTTGGTTTTTCTATTCGCTGATTCTCTCTTTAGGAATGTCGATTTACCATTAAACCCATCGATCACTCATTCAATAAATGTTTCATTGAACATTCCCGTCATTTTTTCACCTGTTCCATTCCCAGCGGCGTAACGCACTGCAAAGTAGTTCGAGGTCGTTATACTGCCTATGTCCGCCATAATATGAAGGAATTTAAATATTACAAGGATATACACTGATTTCACTCCTCTCCATTATATGCTAACAAATCATCATACAGAGATATATTCTACTGAGCTGTAACAACTATCCTCACCAACTGACATCTGGGTCAAGAATTTTTAACTTTCACTTGAGGACTTTCTCCATCTTCGTCTTACAGAATATTTGTTAAATTAAACAAATATGGTATATTTCAATCCCCCAAGTGTTGTTTTCAATGGTTCAATTGTATAATAATTTTACTTAATATTAGCTTGCTTGATTGTTATTTCATTTTATCATCAATTTGATGCTTGGTCGAAGGTATATACCCTCCCATTACAAACATGGGGAATTGTGTATGAAACAAAAAGCACAATTTTTTAGGAAAAGATGAAAGTCTAACTCACTTGTTATTTAAAAAATGGTTGAAAATGCAAAGTATTTTCAACAAGTATTTAGTAAAATTATACCTTTATTCTAATTTGTTTAAATAAAGTTAGTCATACCATAACTGTCGTGCAGGACATAATTCGCTTCAATAATGTTGCATTTCAACCTGTTATTTCTTAAACCTCCAGGCTCTAGTTGTTATTTATCACTAAAAATAATGACAAACAAGATACCCTTTATTACAATTCCAGCCCTCTGCACTGGCCCAGGTGGCTCCAAGATTGCTCGGCTGCAGGGTTTCTACACATTGCCATATCGTGAGCTCATGTATGAAACCTCATTCTTGCGGGTGAATCGAGCATGCATTTATTAGGCATCCGCTTTTAGATTGAAAAACACTATAGAAAAGACCGGATAGCTGTCTCCTCCAATAATCAATATATCACAGAATGGTAGAGAGAACTTGGTGCGTGAAGATAGCAGCTAAATGAGACGGCGAAGAGACGTATAAAGTTAGAAATGGGACGAGATTTTATGTACCGTACACTGCAATAAATTATAAACGTTGGGGAGAGAGGGAACTCGGGGGGGGGGTATAATAAAACAGGTCAAGCCCTAAGGGAAATAGGGAACAGCACCACAATGAGAAGTTATTCTGCATAAAATGTTTCTAGATTAAAACTGTAGTTTATTCTGGCCACACTGAACAGGAAGACAAAAGAGATCTCGTACGAAGACATGGTTCGTCCTTTACGAATCACTCTTTACTTCAGCCAATTATATTGCGAACGTATATTTATTTATTTATTTATTTATTTATTTATTTATTTATTTATTTATTTATTTATTTACTGCGCACTACAGGATTTCTAATCCAAGTACAGTGGCAATTGTTTACATGTTTATATTTTTCAGTCTAATAATCTAATATCTAAACTATTCTAATATATTTACAATGAGAAGGAAACAATATTTCATATCTAACCCTCACAAGCAACAAGTAGATCAAAACATAATTTCGTATCAAATAACCTGATATCTGAACTATTCTAATTATTATTGTTACCATGTTTTGGTGGATTATAATCATTATAAAATATCAAAGCCATTTTGACAGTGCTGATATAATTATTTTATTATTATTATTGATATATACAGTCGTATCAGCACACACGTTTTTAAAAACATAACCGGTTTTCGGACACTAAGGTCCATCATCAGTGTTAATATTTAAATTTAATTTCACATAAGTGTGTCGTCAAAATGAGTTAAAAATGAGTTTAAAATTGTAGCCCTCATGTCAACAGGGCTACAATTTTAAACTCATTTTTAACTCATTTTGACGACACACTTATGTGAAATTAAATTTAAATATTAACACTGATGATGGACCTTAGTGTCCGAAAACCGGTTATGTTTTTAAAAACGTGTGTGCTGATACGACTGTATATATCAATAATAATAATAAAAAAATGTTTTGGTGGATCAGCAGAGGTGAAATAAGGATGGGGCTGGAATGGGTCTAACTACAAGGCCGAGAGAAGAATTAAAATTTCAGAAAAGGTTATATTTTCAAAACTTAACAATTTTCACATAAAAACTTCAGATTTTAACAAATAACAACAATTCAAATCAGGTACACGATCAAGAAAGCAGAGATTTAGAGAGACTTTAAAAATCTGGGCCACAAGCCCTAATTTTTACAATTCCTGAGCTCTCAGGTCACAACCACATAATACCAAAGGGCAGAAATCCCCTTATAACATGGAGCCCTTGCTCCCACCTTTAAAACTCAAGCCTCTCTGAGGCACATTACCACAAGTGAAAGAGCTAACCCGCTCTCAATTTTCCGAGCCTATCAAAGGCAACAACCAACATTACTATCAACTGCCCTCAAGGCACACCTACAAAGAAACAGAGGTATCTTGTACCCAATCTACTGGGCCTTCGTTGAAAAGAACAGATTAATTAAATGGCCCAAAATACCAAGATGAATGGAGGCGTGTACTTGCACTCCTACATGAACACGTGTTAAAACCTAAGGGGCACTAGGCTGATTAAACAGGGGCTAATAGCACACTAGGGAGGTGACTCGTATAAGAAAATTTTAATATATTAAGGATAGAAAATCGGTTATGAAAACGTAGTCACCTCCAATCAGAAATGAAGGGGAACTCGAGAGGGCAAAGCACTTTCTATCCCCGATTTACAGTTAAAGTGATAAGAAATTTTTATATAAGCCGGCACAAAGTTACATTTTTAGACAGGTAGATTACATTGAAAAGGTTTCGGACCTTGCCCGAGGGTTAAACGTCTGAGCTAGCAAGAAATAAAGATATTAAACGGCCATTACCTTGTTGAAGAGCTGCTGCCCGAAGAAAGAGGCGCTACCCGCCCCCTGCTATACTTCAATACAGTAAGCTAGATGTTGTTGAAGTGGCCGAGAGACAATAAAATCAGCAGTTTTTATACCCTCGTGGAAGATTCGAGACCTTTCATGAATAATTAAGACACACCCACCTGCGTTTATTGGTCGGCTAAAGTTTACACATCAAATGTGAAGAAGAAGAAGGAGACGATTGGTCCAAAATTAATTAAAGAAATTCGGGATTGGCTAAGTTCAAAACTGGCGGAAAGAAAGATTAATATTGCCAACCCACAAATGATAAAACAAAATTTAGCAAAGACCAAAACTTCTGAATACAAATTTTCTTCAAAACGTTCCTTCACTTCGCACCAGGGTGCATGATCATAGCTTTTTTTGACAGTGATATCTGTCAGAAAAGGTCCACACTTCTTGAACAATAGGGAACAAAACACGTTGAGATCCACACAGTATTGACAACTTTGTAATCACGAATTTTATTGTAGTGACATCTTTTGAGAAACTGTTGAGTTGATACAGTTGTTAAAGTTCAGAGTTTCTCCTGTAGAGAAGTACTTTAAGGCGGAAAATTCAAATGTGCGGCGTAGAGGTGTACCAGCCGGTACAATTATATTTACAATGAAAAGAAAACAATACTGCATATCTTATCTGACTTAATCTTTACACGAAAAAGTAAAATAAGGAACGTAATTTCATGTCTAAACTATTATTTTCTTCTAGTTCTAACACTTATAATTACATGTACGGGATAGGACTTAATGTAAAATGTTTAAAATACATTTTGCGATTCAAATCAGCATTACAAATTATTTAGAGAGTCTTCACGAAGATGGTGAATTGTTGTAGAAACGGGTATAGAGGTACACGGAAGTCTAAATAATTATTTTTCTGAATTGCACTGTTGTAGACATTGCATAGCCTGTAGAGAGGGAAAATTTCGTTGTTCTGACATTTTTGTTCTGAAAAGTTACATTTATCCTCGAATTAAGGCGAGACAGTGAACCTGAAGAGGCATAAAAAGTCAGTGTTGTCAATAAAATTATTTTTAGTTTTGTACATAAACTTCACGTCATCCTTTTGTCCTCTCAGTTCCAAGCTTTCTGTTTCAAAATTTAGGATAGGTTCTTTGTATGCTATATGTGGATAATTGCCAAATTTTTTAATGTATGTATTTTAAATATCCCTTTGGGATATTTTGATTTGCGCAATATTTCTCTTTTCTATGGATTCCATACAACGCTTGCGTATTCTACTTTGCACCTGACGAGAGAGATATAGAGGTTTATACAGGTTTTTAGGTTTTTATAATCCTCATCACAAATCCCAATGACTTGTTTGACTCAGCAATTACCTTTTGTATGTGTGGGTTGAAGGTTAGTTCTCGGTCTAATAATATGCCGAGGTCTTTAACCTCATTTTACTGGCTTCAGGTCATCGTAACCTAGTTTATATTTGAAGAAAATACATGTTTTATTTCGGGTGAGTGATATACATCATCATGTGTATCATCATTTTGTATTTTATTCCACTCATAATTAAAAACCGTGTTTGTCAAGATGTATGCAGCCTTCATCGATGAACAAAACAAGTTGATTAATATCTATGTCGAGTCATAAGTCATGGCAACTATGTTCTCACGAACAGGAGACAACACGGAAAATATAAGATAAGCATTTGAAAACGTACGGTATGTACTTGCGTATGATGCCACTAGATGGTGTATGCAAACAACAGTGTGGGTCTAAGAATGTCCCCAAGTTCAGTGTGTGTGTGCGTGAGAGCGTCACAAAATGTACGTCAACAAGGAAGAGCAACGATCGTATATTAAAATAGCAGTTCTCCGCGGCAGAAATGCACGCAAATTCCATGCAGAGCTGCGGGAAGCAAAGTCAAGAAGCCATTACGTGGACAACGAGGACATCGTAACGGCATTTCCTAGGGAGGTGTCACACGTTAGCGATACACTTGCAGCGAATGGTATTCAGCGCCTGCCCCACCGCTGGCAACGCACTGTGGAAACCTTGGGTGATTATTTCGAAGGTCTGTAACCAGTAGAGACCTGCCCTTTGTACGTAGTCTTGTGTATTTGCTGTCCATTCCATAATAAAACAATGTTTACCAATGGCCTGTGTTCTGTCACTTTCCTACGAGAATCTCCTGAAGTCAGAATTTATCTTCAGGCACTGTTCATAAGTACATGCCGTATATTTCCAAATGCACATCTGAGATTTTCCATGTTGTCTCCTGTTCGACCCTCGTATAAAACGGTGGTTTTTAATACTGTCTCAATTCTGCTTGTTGATAGGTACAGATAGACAATAAATACAGGTATGTAAATACACATTACCTGTAGGAAAATTCCTTGCCCTCACAGTAGATGCTGGAAATTACATTCTAACTCTAGACACATTCATATCCATCGATTTTTTATTGTTGTTTGGATCATTAGTCCATAGACTGGTTTGATGCAGCTCTCCATGCCACCCTATCCTGTGCTAGACTTTTCATTTCTACGTAACTACAAAATCGTACCTCTACTGTAATCTGTTTGTCGCATTCGTATCTTGGTTCACCCCCACAGCTCTTACCGGCTACACTTCCTTCAGAATCTACCTGAATAAGACCTGAGTGTCTTAAGATGTAGCCTATCATTCTGTCATTCCTTCTCCTCTCACCAGTTTGATTCAGTATCTCTTCATTTGTGATTTGATCTATCCATCTCACCTTCAGCATTCTTTTGTAACACTCCATTTCCTAAGCTTCTATTCTATTTCTTTCTGAGCTAGTTATTGTCCATGTTTCACTTCCATTCAATACAATGCTTCAGAGTGGGATGTGTCAGACCCTGAAGGGGTGGGGCGGGCCACCTGGAGGGTTCGAAGGGAGAAAATTTCTTTTCTTAAGAAAGGCTTTCTTTGTTTGTGCTAGTCTGCATTTATGCCACCATTGCTTGTTCTACTAACCAAGTAACATTATTCATCTACTTCCTCTAAGACTTAATTTCCTAATCTATTATTTCCGGCATCACCAATTTTCAGTGGACTGCAATCCATTAATTTTGTTTTGAACTTAGTTACTTTCATCCTCTACTCCTTCTCCTAGTTTTTGCCCATACCATTCGGCAATTTCTCCCCATCTTCTGTAAACTCAGATCGAATAAGAATATTATAGGGAAATCTCAGAGTTTTGATTTCCTCTCCTTGGATTGTGATTCATTTTCATTTAATTCTAATCAGATACAGGTACGAAGTACTCCATTTCACACTGACTATATAACAATAGAGAATATGAACAGTCAGAAAACACACAACAAATTTTAACTAAAGAGGCATTGAAATTAACAATTTTTAAAAAAATAAATTAACAAATAAAATAAATAAAGAGGGCAGAGAACATACATAGTAATGTCTGCGTCAGCTATAATGTCCTGGCCACGTTGACACGAGACAATCGACAGTTGATTCCTTTAGTACATACGTGTTTCTGGCAGTTTGCTGCAATATCTCTGGATGAATATTGTTAATTTTTGTGAATATATTCATCTTCTACAAAATAGTCAAATTGGTCTTGACCCATTACAATACACTCGATCTTTGAGGTAACCCCACAAGACAAACTTCGAGTGGTGTGAGGTCGGGCGATCTAGGAGGCCATAATTTCTGTGACATGTAACTTATGGACAATGGCGCCATCACTCGGATATTTCACAGAACTAAACTCCTATATTTCCAATGTATGTTAAAACAAAACCCAACAAAATTCGTGCAGTTTGAACAATGAGATGCTTTTTTAAACTACCCGTTTTATATGGACCACTATACACCTTGCTTAAGTGATGTGAGGTTGATCGTGCATGATATCGTGACTCTCTATAACATGTTCTGTGATACAGAGGTGGAAGATAAGGACTTTTTAATCGCTATCGAGATTGAAGGTTGCGTTCAGGATAAATAGCATATTGCTTTATTACTCTAATTTACTTCAGGATGACGCAATAAATACACACACAATTCTAATTAAGTATGAATGGTCACACTCACTAACTGCTGTATATTTCCAAGTCTCTCTTCCTTGTGCCGCAGCAGGTGGTCCGACTTTTTACAATTAACTTTGGACGGCTGATCCTTACTTTCACTTCCCCTAGTAAAGTTACTTCGTACAGCAGATGTGTGTAGACCACTGGATCTGAACACAGGGCTACGTGCCACTCAACACACGACGACTGTTCGTTGGTTCGACTCCAGAGACAGTCCTGTAATTCACACAGTCTGATGTCGTGAACAAATAAACAGCTCAACAGTATGCAACAGCAGGACGACACTCACGACAGCGACTTCCTTCACTGATTCGCAGCGACCTTCAGTACACAGAAATGCACTAACACACAGTACTCTTAGTACACAGTCTTTTGGCCCATAAATTGTCTTCAGTCCAGCTACTTTCCGGACATTCCTACACCACAACACCAGTTTCTCGTTCAGACCTCGGTGTTACACTAGTGACAGCCTACACCTCTGTCGCCCTCAGCCCAGCCATCGAAGTTCAACACACTGAGTTTCTCACTGACTGCAACACGGAGTCCAACACTGACTGTCCGCGGCTAGCCTCCCTTTTTATAGCCCTCCAGGCCGGCTGGGAGCTCGCCGGTCTGCTGATTCACTAGTCCCTTCCAAGAAGTACCGAAAGGAGCTACGACACCGCAGACACTTAACAATACTTTAGAATCCAAGAAATAATTATTCACCATTATAGTATTTTCCTCGAGGTTCCTCTAGATAGATTCACAGCCACGTGTTGC
Source organism: Anabrus simplex (assembly GCF_040414725.1). NCBI lineage: Eukaryota > Metazoa > Arthropoda > Insecta > Orthoptera > Tettigoniidae > Anabrus > Anabrus simplex. Next base: position 25,242,104 of record NC_090276.1, on the reverse strand, counting down.
AGTTCTAACCCGTGGTCTCCTATGAGAGGCAAGTTCTCAATCCTCCTGGTCTAAACGTAATCGAATCATTGACACGCCTTCTTGAAGATGAAATCAAACTTCGACGCATTTCCTTGCCATTGCTCAATTTTCATACAGGTCTCACAATGAGCAAGAAATGCTTCATTTTCGATGGTGCTACTCCAATAAAAATGCTCCAAGTCCTTTTTTCGGGATACGTACAGATTTATTTACATTTACAGCCAGGCTAAGAATCTGCACCATTCATATAACAGTCCATAACAAGGAGTTCATTACGATGAACATTTATTTCTGACCGATGTTATGTCTGCTGGTGAAAGTGCTGTCTTCGCTTATACAGAAGCCGGGGCTGCACACTTACAAACTTGGCACGTAATATGACATGAAGGACAAATATTCTAACGGCGAATGTGACGTAGAATAAAGTTCCCCTCAATGGCGTGCCAATTGAAAGATCCAGCAGTTAGAATACGTGTTATCATTAATCTGACAGATGGATGTAGCATCGAGTGTAGTGATAACTAGCAAGACTTGACAGGCGTTAGCAGTATTCGCTTCACTCAAGTGGTGTTTGTGGAAGAATAAACACATTAGACCAAGATCCGTCTCATTCATACAATCATATAACCTGTCCTACTGTAGGGTTCCGAGACCTCCACCTTTCTAAAACGAGACTTCTATTAGATCTTTCAGATGAGGTGGCTCCATCAGATTCTCGGCGTTACTATCCGTGACAACATCTACAATGAAACCATCCGTAAACAATGTGATGACCAGGTAACTGTTGACCATGTCTCTCTTAGAATAGAATAATCCACAGACGTCTTCTGCGGCAACGACCAACACAGAGGAAGATTCAAAGGGAAGCACCCGATCTTACGTTGGCAAAACAGGTTTAGCAAATCCTGAAAAACGTAATCTTTAGTATAGCCCAAACCCGAGCTACAGTAGAAGGATTATTTTTATTGAATTCCTAAACCATCTGCAAATACAGCAGCGTACGGACTTCGGAGCAATCCCTAAGATGTCACCAGATAGGGAACAAGAAAGAAGATGAAGGAACAAACCACACAACATCTGAGAATTTTCTTCATCCTATATTCCGTGAAGACTGCCTGCGGAACGATCCTTTTCCAGTTCTTCCCATCTTTTGGTGTCTAGACTGAAGTTTGAAAACGTTTGCCAGTTTTTGGACAAATCTGTGTACACCAGCGTCCAGGAATTCGGCCTCTGGATCTCTTACAATTTAATGTCGAATTTGTTTCTTCTTTCTTTCTTTCTTTCTTTCTTTCTTTCTTTCTTTCTTTCTTTCTTAGTCCATTTACCGTCTACGTTTGGTTTATCCCTCAGAATCAGCGAGAGACCTCACCTTCACTGCCTCAAAGTCGGTGTCCTGGAGCCTGAGACTTCGGGTCGGTGATACAACCGGGCAGCAGGGCCAGTAGCTCTCCCAGGTGAGCGGCCGTGTCCTTAAGTTGAGTACAATCCCGGCATTTGTCTGGAGGAGAAGTGGGAATCCACAGGAAAGCACTTCGAGGATGACTGAGGTAGGAATCTAACCCTACTCTACTCAGTTGACATCCCGCGCCTGAGTGAACCCGTTCCAGTGCTCGTACCATTTTTTAAAATTCGTGGCAGAGCCGTGAATCTAAACCCCGGGCATCCGAGGGTACCAGATAATCACACTACCCACTACATCACAGACGTGACTGAGGTATTATCATTGGTATTGCCATAAATTCTCTCCTGAATTTCTAGTTCCTTGAACATGGATATATCACTCTCTTAATTATATAGAAATATATAAACAATTATTTTTAAATTGTGTTTAAATCTTTAAATACTTGAAATCTTGATCTTATCTGAATGAAGTGCTCCAAGAGTGTTTATTCACTTCTTACTAGTGTGATTTAATAGAACCTGATAGTATTCTTTCAAGAATGAAATATGTCATTCTTTTTTTTGGTTAATTGTTTCTTTTTTCGGATAGTTTATAATTTTTCATTCATAAATGAGTTCCGACAGACTGAATAACTCTCTTTTTGCTAGTTGCTTTTCGTCGCACCGACACAGATAGGTCTTATAGCGACGATGGGACAGGGAAGCGCTGGGAGTGGGAAGGAAGCGGCCGTGGCCTTAATTAAGGTACAGCCCCGGCATTTGCCTGGTGTGAAAATGGGAAACCACGGAAAACCATCTTCAGGGCTGCCGACAGTGGGGTTCGAACCTACTAACTCCCGAATACTGGATACTGGCCGCACTTAAGCGACTGCGGCTATCGAGCTCGGTACTGACTCAGTCGAAACTGAAAAATATGTAGCTTCAAATATCGCCAATAAAAAGGATCTGTGAGTTATTTAATGAGTACAAATTAGCTACACAAATCTGAATAATTTCATATTGTACTAGGAGTTTCCCGCTGGCACCGCCCGCAATGTACAAAGTATGGTGTTGTTCGTTACTATCCTCACGGATGTTTTTGCAAAGTTTCGAGTTAATGAAATAAAGCACATGATCTGCTGTGGTAATAGAATGTAATATTATGCCAACAAAACACTTGAAAATACATCACACAAAGAAATTGAATTATACGTTCCTTGGAACAACACTACGCGCCGAACTGTTAAAAAAAGTCCTTCAAAGATATTCGTCATGGACACAAATGTACTCATAACTTTTCACAGAATCTACCAATTTAAGTAGTTATTACCTCAAAAGAAAGTACTTGATCCACTGAGTGTTGTTAGACCAAAACGAACTGCGTACCTCAATTAGAACGAAGGATATGACTGCTTCAATGAGAAAAAATGTTGAAGAAATGAGACGTCAAATTGAATGTGCACTCATAACTTTCCTCAAAATCAACAAATTTGAATATTTAAGAGCTGAAATGAAAACGCTTGATCCACTGAGTGTTCTTAGGCCAAAATGAACCCCGTACCTCAATTAGAACCAAAGATAGGATTGCTTCAAAGAGACAGAAAATTGAAAAATCAAATAATTTGTGGAAGGCGGAAGTTAAGTGAATTATAGTGCCTGATGACAAATCTGTGCATGAATACTTTTCAGTTAAAAAAAGAATGAAGGAAATCGACCGGATAGAATGGCCGGACTGACTGACTTTAGTTTTCATCAATATTTTAATATATAGATTACAATTACTGTGTCTACTGTACGCAAGCCTGACGTGTAGGAAACAGCTCGATTGAATTTAAAAAGAGTTCTGTAAGATACAGTATACGAAGTTGTAACACACAGATAGCCTTAAGCTTTTCTTTAGACGGTGCGAAATCGAAGTGTCGCCAACATAATGAACGACCGACCGCTGTGGCA